>NW_012267247.1:7288215-7297595 GCF_000151885.1 Dipodomys ordii
TTTTTTTTTTTTTTTTTTGATTGTTAGTTGGAGGTAAGAGTCTCACAGAATTTTCTGTCCAGGCTGGCTTTGAACTGGGATCCTCAGATCTCAGCCTCCTGAGTGGCTAGGATTACAGGTATGAACCACCTGTGCCCAGCTCAAGTCCACTTTTTAATGTGGACCATATACATATTCAGTTGTTGCATCCCTGTTTGTTGAAAAGACTATCTTGTTCCACTGCATTACTTTGTTGCCTTTGACAGAATCCATTGACTATATATGTGTGAATCTGTTTTTGGGGATTTCTATTTTGCAGTTGATCTATATGTTAATGCTATGTAAAAATACATTGATGTGAAGCCGGACACTGGCTTTACAAATCCTGGGGCTTAAACTTAGGACTTGGGCATTGTCTCTGAGCTTCTTTTGCTCAAGGCTAGCACTGTATTCATAGATATGAGCCACTGGCACCTGGCAGTGGCATTTGGTATTTATATGGCATTTTAGGCTATTTCATTCTCTATTATTTTATTGCCAGTATTAAGAAATAGAGACCAGCAGCTAGGTGCTGGTGGCGTATGCCTGTAACCCTAGCTACTCAGGAAGCTGAGATTTGAGGATCATAGTTCCAAGCCAGAAATTGGGCAGAAACTTCTGTGAGACTTACCTCCAGTTAACCAGCAAAAAGTTGGAAGTGGAGGTGTGGCTCAAGTAATACAGTACCAGCCTTGAGTGAAAAAGCCAAAGGAGAGCATGAGGCCCTGTAGCATGAGACCCAGTAGCTACACAAATGGAAGGAAGGAAGGAAGCAAGGAAGACACTTGTAATGAACAAGTGTTGAATTTTGTCCAGTGTGTTTTATCTGCTGAGATCTTTGTGGCTTTTCTTTTTTATTCCATTAATGTGACAAATTGCATTAATTTTGGGGTTTGAGTAAAACTTTACTCCTTAGGATAAATCCCACTTGGTTATGACTACCCATTTTATTTAGTGCTAAGCTTGGTTGATTTGTATTTCATTAAGGATTTTTGCACCCTTGTTCATGAATGATATGATCTAGTTTTTCTGTCTTAGAAGTTTTTTTTTAAGCTGGGCACTGGTGGCCTCACATCTGTAATCCTAGCTACTCAGGCATCTGAGATCTGAGGAGCCCGATTTAAAATCAGCCCAGGCAAAAAAGTTATGAGATTCTTATCTCCAATTAACCAGCAAAAAAAGCTGGAAATGAAGCTAAATTGGACCTTCCTGCCTATCCTGGCTTCAACTGAGATCCTTAGATTTTAGCCTTCTGAGTGGCTACAATTACAGGAATGAGCCACCAATGCCGAGCTATTTTTTGGGGAGGGGGCCAAGGTGGTACAGGTTCTAGGGCTTGAACATTGTCCCTAAGCTTTTTTGCTCAAGGCTAGTGTTCTACCCCTTGAGCCACAACTCCATTTCCAGCCTTTTTTTTTTTTTTAAAGAAGGCTTTATTTTTTTAAATTTATTTTTATTTTTTTATTTTTGGCGGTCCTAGGGCTTGAACTAAGAGCCTGGGCACTATCCTTGAGTTAATTTTTGCTCAAGGCTAGCACTCTACCACTTGAGCCACAGTGCTACGTCTCCTTTTTCTGTTTGATACTGAGGAACCGAACTCAGGGCTTCCTGCATGCTAGGCTAGCACTCTGCCACTGAGCTACCCTCCCAGCCCACTTCCAGCTTTTTAATGGTTAAGTGGAGATAGAATCTCATAGACTTTCTTGCCTGAGCTGGCTTTGAACTACAGTCCTCAGATCTCAGCCTCCTGAGTAGCTAGTATTAGAGGAAGGAGTTACCAGCATCCTGCTGTTTCTTTCTTTTTAATTTATATGTAAGATTATATGAGATCTCTCTTCATTCCAGATACTGAAAATATATTTTTTTGAGTATATAAGCTAATGGGCTATCAACTTTATCTTTTCCAATAACCAGATTTTGATTTTTTGTTCCTCTGCTTATCTATTTTCTGTTTAATTGATTTAGACTCTTACTATTTCCTGCTTTCTATGTACTTGGGTTTAATTTATTCTTTTTCTAGCTCCCTGTGGTAGAAGTTTTAGATTATTGACATTGGATCTATTTCTCTGTTGTAAGCATTTAAAGCTGTAAATTTCTCTTTAAGCATTATTCTTGATACAGCCTACAAACTTTTATGCCTAGGCCAGCCTGAAACCACCATCCCCAGATCTTTGCCTTCTAGGTAACTAGGATTATAGGCTTAAGCCACTGCTTCTGTTTATAAAAATTGTGAGTGCTCACAAGAAAAGACTTTTATTGTTAGCAGCAGATACTCTTTGTTCTCTTTGAAAACACATTTCTTATTATTTGTCTAGTGATAATTTAGACTTTGTAAATGATTGGTACTGAATAGGCTCTTCAAACAATATTATCTGTTGCTTATTACAAGTGCCATACTGTACAAATATGTCTTTTTAATTGTGATTTGAGTATATATCTCATAAGAATGCTTTTACTTTATCAGGCCATAATGCAACAGGGAAACACTTCTATCAAACCCATCCTCCAAGTCATTGTAAGTACCTACATGTATTGCTCAAATATTTTATAGGTTCATATACAATTACAAATTATGTTTGATGGAAGACACAGTTTTCCTTCAGGAAATTCTCTTCATTGTTTAGAAATAGATAAGTCTACATTGTGACCCTGAAAGAGAGGATAATGAGGCTTAAAAAACAAAATGCTAGCCAAAGTTAGTTAAAAATTAATGCTAGTTAAAGTTAGTTTGTAGTGTTAGATTTAAGCTTTACCTTGCTTAGGTGACTTAGAGTTTACACATCCTTATATCTCCATATGACCTTCAGAGAGAGAGAGGAAAAATATGAGGCTGTTGATGTCAAAGTCTTCAGTTAACCCTTCAGTCTCAAATGTGGTAGGAATTTTAAGCATCAATAAAAGCAAAATCCAGGATTATAACCTGGAATTGAGGAAAAGTAAGTGATAGTTCCTAGTAACTCCTCACTGCTGGTCATTGTCAGGCTTCATGTTCAGTTTCCTTCAGAAATCTGCCTCTGTTCTCCTTCAAGCTAGGATAAGCCTCAGATTGGCTCTTAGACCACTGTATTTACACAGAGCCTGCCCCTGCTTCCATCTCTATCCAACTGTAAGCTCCTTCGGGGCAAGGAACTTTTTTCCTCAGTTTCTGTTTTATATTTTTTGCATGTTTTCTATACATACCATGTATAGATTTGGTGCTTAGTTATTAATATTTTTTCCTTAAAATTTTTTTATGTGCATATACATGTGCATGCGCATGCCTGTGTATATGTATTTGCCAATACTGGCATTTAAACTGGCCTCAAGCTCTTGTTCTTTTTTATTCATGGCTAGAACTCTACTACTTGAACCATGCCTCCAGTTCTAGTTCTAGTTTTTTTTTCTGGCTAATTGGAGATGAGAGTCTCATAGACTTGCCTGCCCAGGCTGGCTTTAAACCAAGCTCAGCCTTTAAACAGATCTCAGCCTCCTGTGAGCCACCCGTGTCGGAGTATATTGTTTTTTTTTTTTTTTGGGTCCGGTCGTGGGGCCTGAACTCTGGGCCTGGGCACTGTCCCTCAGCTCTTCAGCTCAAGGCTAGTGCTCTACCATTTGAGCCACAGCGCCACTTCTGGCTTTTTTCTTTTTGCTTATGTGGTGCTGAGGAATCGAACCCAGGGCCTTGAGCATGCAAGGCATCCGCTCTACCGCTGAGCCACCTTCCCAGCCCATGGAGTATATTGTTTTTAATGTTAGTGGGAAGTTGGTGGGAGTAATTATCCAATTCAATATTCTTTTATTTGTATGTAGGTATCAAGAGAATGGGCAAAAACTCAAGACAAAATTCCATTTGTCTTGAACAAATGACAACCCACTCAGCTACCACTTAGGTTTAGTTTTCTCCAGGGATTGGGCAGAAAACCTGGCTAATGAATCAAGTTTTCTATCCTAGAATATCCGTGCTATTACTACAGGCAATAGTCCACCCCGTTACCGACTGCTTATGAGTGATGGATTGAACACCCTGTCCTGTGAGTATGATGCATGATTGTTAGAACTGTGAGTGTGAAAATGATAGAATCCCACCTGACACTCTGAGTGCAGTAATTTGGGTGCATTGTTGTAGTATACCACACTTGTTGGCTGTGTATCTCATTGAGGCAGAGTTGCAGCTGGCAGAGAGCATTCTAACAATAGATTGCATGGAGTGGAAAGCTGCCACTCAGCTTAATTACTTTTCTCTAACTGGTGCTGTATGTTTTCTTTGATTAATTTCCCTAAGGATGGTATTGGCATTTAGTGAATGGGATGGGTTAGCTGTCCTGTACTTGCCTTTTGGGGGGTTTTATTTTTGTCTTGGAAGCTTTAAAAGGAAGATGTAATGTATAGAATATTTGCTTGCTATCTCTAGTCACAATGTAAATGTAAAGGACTTAGAAGGACTTGAGTGTTTTTCATGAAACCTGAGTGACATAAGAAAATGATGAGGCCCTTTGAGAAACACAGCTGATTTATACCATTTTTTCATTATGCATCTTGATTAGTTATAACTTCAGTAAGTGTGCATGGAAGCCATTGGTTTTCTTGGGATCAGCTCTCATATTCCTATGACTGAAATGTTTTCCCCGAGGCTAAAATAATGTCTGTGCTTTTCAGCTTTTATGTTGGCAACCCAGTTGAACTCCCTTGTTGAGCAGGAACAATTGTCCAGCAACTGTATTTGCCAGATTAACAGATTTATCGTCAACACTCTGAAAGATGGAAGGTAGGTGTTTTCTGTTTGTATTGGACAGAGAAACACATTGCCTGCCAAAAATTCAATAAGGAATTTTAAAAAGGCAGTAAGGAGTTTTCAGCTAAGAAATTTGTAGCTAATCAGGTCTGAACTCAGAAAACTAAAACATGGCACCATGGAAAGAGAAATATGCAAACAAATTGGAAATCTCAGAACAAAAGAATAAAACAATGGATAACTGTATTTACTTCTTATTTTTTCAGCTCTGTTTTTAGTATCTGGTAATGAAGAGGTCACTTAATACAGTATAAAAAGATACATTTAATTATATACTGCTGTTCTTTTTTTTTTCTCCACAATCTTGAATTTTCAGTATTCAGCCAATATAGAATATGTTTAGTACTTTCAAGATGTTATGTGCTAGAAATATAACAGTGAACTGAACAGAAAAATTATCTTTTTAAAGTGGGGGAACTTTATACAGTATTTTCCCCAAGATTTTTATTTTGAATCACACAATGTATTCAAAACACAAGAAGCAAATATAAGCATTTCAATGTTGATAAAGCTTCATCAAGGTATGTTACATTATCTGTATATTTACAAACGATTTTCAATTTGTGTTATTGGATATATGTTTGTTTTCTTTTAAAATTTAGCCTTTCTGAATTAATTTGGGTGTCATTTTATAAATAAGTTAAAAAATTCAATTTAAGATTTAATTTGTGATTTTATTCTGCTTAATTTATTATTGGTCATTTTTGCTTATTTTTTCTTAGTGTTTGAACAATGTTCTTGTTTTTTCCTTGTCATAGATCAGTGGTTCCCTTCCCCCCTACCCCTCCATTAGTTCAGAAGTTAACATGTTCTATTGTGTCTCTATGGCAGTTTCTGATTTTTCTTAAATCTATAGAATTAAATATTCTGAAATAGGTCAATATTTTTACTATCCTTCCAAATGAAGTGGGTTATAAAAAATCATCTGTGAGTCAGGCATTGGTGGCACATGCCTGTAATCCTATCTACTTAAGCTGAAATTTGAGGATCATACATAGTTTGAAGCCAGCTCAGGTAAAAAAGTCTGTGAGACTCTTATCTCTATAATTAGCCACTGAAAAGCTGGAAGTGGCTCAAATGGTAGAGTTGATAGCTTTGAGTGGAAAAAGCTAAAGGACAGTGCACAGGCCCTAAGTTCAAGCCCTAGGACTGGCACAAAAAAAGAAAAAAGAAGATCAAAAATCTTCAAAGTGACAAGTTTTAGTACAAAATGAATTTGAATCCATTGGCTAGAACAGGAATTTAAAAGTCTGTCCTGAATAAATGAATACATGGGAAAACAGCTTTTTCTTAAAATAAGATGATATCTCACAAATGTAAAATAAATTATGTAATTAGAAAATCACCATTTGGCAACTGTCATGGTAATGATTGATTGATGCAGGAAGCATTAGTAGATGCTATATGTTTCCTATGGCTACTATTAACCATCACAAACTTGAAACTACTGGAGAAACAGATGCAGAAACTTATTCTGTCTGGAGGCCAGAAGCTGAAACCTGGCTGGAGACTGGTGACTCATGCTTCTGATCTGAAGATCACAGTTCAATATCAGCCTGGACAAGAAGGTCCATGAAACTCTTTTATCTCCAATTAACCACCAAAAAAGTGGAAGTAGAGCTGTGGCTCAAGTCGTAGAGTACTAATCTTGAACTTGAACAAAAAAAAGCTCAGGGTCAGTTCTCAGGCCCTGAATTCAAGTCCCAAAACCAACAAGCGCACATACACGCACACGCACACACGTTGAAATTATCTCTGGGCTGAAGCCATGTCAGGAGGACTGTACTTTGTCTGGAAGCTACATGGGAGGATGTATCCATTTGTCTCTTCACCTTCTAGTGGCTCCTGGCATTCATTCCTTGGTCTATGACTGCATCATTCCAATGCATTCTCTCTCTGTATATCAATAGATATAGATATATATACACATAGATAATAGATCTTTCTTTCTCTTTCTCTCCCTCTCCCTCTCCCTCTCCCCCTTCTCTCTCTCTCTCTCTCTCTCTCTCTCTCTCACAAACACACACACACACACACACACTTTCCTTTCAGAAAAATACATGTGATTGCATTTGTGGCTTTCTCATCCTCCCATGTAAAAGTACCACTCATTCATAGGTTCTAAGATTAGGATGTGGATATTTGACAGGCTCTTATGTGATGTGTTCTCAGTTTGTGGCCTAGTTGGGCCTTGAGTTCATGATCCCCAGCTCCTGAATGCTGGAATTACAAGCATGGACCACCATGCTTGGTTTTATAGTCTTTAGCATACAGTTGATAGAAAACAAGTAGGTGAAAATTTGATGAGAAACAAGGTAGTTAATAGGCTTAAAGTATCTCCCCAGGAAATAGTTATTAATTGTAGTGGGAAGAGAGGTAGTTTTGTAAGGGAGGAACCTAGGCCCTTTGATCATGGTGATAATCAATGTTAACTTTACCTGTGGTGGCACAGGTCGAAATCATGTATCATGTAACAGAATACAGCCTCACTTCTGTCCTGTGCTGGGTGTAGGTGTATATATGACAGTATCCAGTAGTGTCAAAGCTTCAGTTACATTGTAATTGGCCTCATCTTCAAAAACCTCAAGTGTAGGGCTGGGAAGGTGGCTCAGTGGTAGAGTGCTTTCCTTGCATGCATGAGGTCCTGGGTTCAATTCTTTAGAATCACATAAACAGAAAAAGCTGGAAGTAGCGCTATGGCTCAAGTGGTAAAGCTCTAGCCTTGAGCTGAAAAGCTGAGGGACAGAGCTCAGGCCCAGAGTTCAAGCCCTATAACCAACCTCCACCCCCACCCCCCAAAAAAAAATCTCGTGTAGCCAGGTGCTAGTGGTTCATGCCTATAATCCTAGCTACTCAGGAGGCTGAGATCTGAAGATCACAGTTCAAAGCCAGCCTGGGCAGGAAAGTCTATGAGATTCCTAGCTCCAATTAACCACCAGAAAACTGGAAGTAGAATTGTGATACAGAGTGGTAGAGCACTAGCCTTGAGCAAAAAGAGCTCAAGGACAGTGCCTAGGCACTGAGTTCAAGCCAACAAAAATTAAAAAAATCTTAAGTGTGAAAGTAAATGAAAAATTGAGAAGCGTTGCTCCCTTTGCCACAAGGCCCTGGATTGGATCCTTATGCTGTCATTGAAGCAGTAGATGAAACTCCAGCGTCTTTTATGAGTTAGATGAAAGTATTTTGTCAGTATTAATTTCCCAACATGGATGGTTGTGTTGTGAGTAGGTAGGAAGTTGAACAGCAGAGATTTAAATTTTCATACTGTGGTTGGTTAAAAAACACAAACAGAAGGAACTGAATGTAACCAGATAAAATTTCTTCCTTGAAAGAGCAACTTCAGTTAAGTTTCCACAAAGATTAAAACAAAACTGTAAAGAATATTAAAAGGATTAAAGTATTAGAATGACAACTTGGCTTGGTATCTGTTCTTTGGTTTCCATGGTTTTCCCTCAGAATTTTGTCTTCTGGCATTGAATATTGATCTTCAAAAGTCTTAAGGCTAGCCCGCTTTGGCTTCTTTCCTGTTAGGAAGTTTTCCTTTATTTGCTTGGATTCCCAAAGAATTCTTTATCCTCCTTTTTTTCCTTCCTTCCTTTCTTTTTTTTTTTTGGGGGGGGGTCCGGTCGTGGGAGTCTGAACTCTGGGCCTGGGCGCTGTCCCTCAGCTCTTCAGCTCAAGGCTAGCGCTCTACCACTTGAGCTACAGTGCCACTTCCGGTTTTCTAGTGGTTTATTGGAGATAGGAGTCTCATGGTCTCTCCTGCCCGGACTGGCTTTGAACCGCGATCCTCAGATCTCAGCCTCCTGAGTAGCTAGGATTACAGGCGTGAGCCACCAGCACCCGGCTAAATAATCTAAATTCTTAACATGCCAGTGGCTCCTTGAAGATATGTTTTTGGCAAATATGCATCATTTTAATTAAGGGCCTAGATTGGAAATGAATACCCTATCATAATAAAAAAAAACCTTGATAATGATGCAGTGAAAAATGAAGGGAGATACTTATGTAGAATTGATATCATATATTAGTTATTCGGTAATGAAAAATACTAACAAAGGAAAACAGTTTTATCACAATGATCATTGAGGGAAAGCTTTTTAAATAGCTTGTCTTTGAAAGTGTTTGGTTTATTTATTCTGACTTGTTACCATTTGCTTGCCTTTGTTAGGAGAGTAATTATTTTGATGGAGTTAGACGTTTTGAAGTCCGCAGAAGCAGTTGGATTAAAGATCGGCAATCCAGTGCCCTATAATGAAGGTAAAATCCTCTTTATAGATTGTAGCTCTTGATTTTAGTGCTTCTTTATAGATCAGAATCCTGTCTTTTGGTTTCCATTCGTGTTGTTCATCTTAATAAAACAACAGTCAGTCAGGGCTCAAGGAGCCAGGTGGTTCTGTCAGGGATTTTTTTTGACATTGAAGAAATAGTGTATGAATAAGGAGGAGGAGAAATACAAAAAAGAGAATGTCATGGCCATTCTTTGTAAGATCCACATAGAGAGCCGGGCGCTGGTGGCTCACGCCTGTAATCCTAGCTACTCAGGAGGCTGAGATCTGAGGATCGTGGTTCAAAGCCAGCCCGGGCAGGA
>NW_012267247.1:7297645-7306089 GCF_000151885.1 Dipodomys ordii
GGGGGGGGGTCCGGTCGTGGGAGTCTGAACTCTGGGCCTGGGCGCTGTCCCTCAGCTCTTCAGCTCAAGGCTAGCGCTCTACCACTTGAACCACAGCACCACGTCTGGCTTTTTTCTTTTTACTTACGTGGTGCTGAGGAATCGAACCCAGGACCTCATGCATGCAAGGCAAACGCTCTACCACTGAGTCACCTTCCCAGCCCTCCTTCCTTTCTTGACAACATCTCAACATGTAGCCCAGACTGGTTTCAAACTCCAGGTTCTCCTGCTCTGACTCCTCTAAGTGCTGGGATTATAGGTGTGTACTACCATGCCCTGCCTAGAATGTTTTCTTCATACTTCATATTCCATAATAGACCACATACTTCATATTCCATAATAGACCACAGCTGTTCTTGCCAGTTCTCCCCCTTGTACACACCATATCAAATAATCTTTCACTTCACTTATTCAGTTCTTTTTTTGGGGGGGGGTGGTTGTGAGGCTTGAACTCAAGGCTTGGGCACTGAATTCTTTTTGTTCAAGGCTAGCACTCTACCACTTTAAGCCACAGTTCCACTTCCAGTTTTCTAGTGGTTAACTAGGAGTAAGAGTCTCACAGACTTTCCTACCCGGGCTGGCTTTGAACTGCAATCCTCTGATCTCAGCCTCTTGAGTAGCTAGGATTACAGCCATGACCCTCTAGTGCCTAGCTCAGTTCTTTCATTTTAAAGAAGTTTTTCTGTTTGTTGTTCCTTCATGCTATTTTCTGTTTCATTTATGGAGTTGCTGGGTAACTGCCTTCCTTGTAAATCCTTAGTTGGCTTTAATCTTTTGTCTAATACATATATTGGATTGTATCATTTCCAACATGATAATAGTTAACGTTTTAACTCTTTTCTGTCCCTTGATGTTTATATAGTTTTAAGTATTAGATATATAACAGTGTTACTTTTGTTGTTTCTTTTTTTTTTCTCCTTTGCTTTTCAAACTCCCTATTCTTCTGCCTTGTTTTATGGTATCTTTGACTCTCTTGAATTCATAGCAGTAGTTTGAATATGGCTTTGGGGAGGCATCACGCCTTTCTTGGCATATGTTTTCTTCTAGGGCAGTTTCTTGGTCTTTTATCTGACCTTGTTCCTTTCATTGTCCCATGCCATTTCTTTTTATCTTGTTCATGCTTAATGTGGACAATTCTGTTCAGGCTTCATCATAGTTCAGGCAGCGTCTAGGCCAGGTGCATCATCTTGCCAAGTTACCCACTGGGGACCTGTTATCTTGCACTCCAGGCTACCTTCGAGTGCTGTGGGTGCTACTTTCTCTCTGTCCTCCAGGATATGGTTGTGGGAGACAGTGGAGAGCTTGGCAGGGATTGAGAACAGTCCTTGCCGGGAGTTCTTCAAAGTCTGTTCTCTCTAGTTAGAGATATAGTTCCACTCCACGAAGTATAGCTCTGCTGCACTTCACCTCAACCTGCTGCGCGGCATGTCATGTATTCTTTCAGACCTCTGCACAAGGTTTGTGTCAGAGTAAAGGAAGGCCTATGTCTGTTGTAGTTTATTTATTCCTTAATCTCTGTAGTGGTCATTCAGGTTTATTTGTTGTATAGCCCTAGCTGGCCTTGACCTCATGATCCTGAGTTCCAGGATCATCAGGATATGCCACCATGTCCAGCTTTCAGGTTTATTCTAAACAGGGCTTTAGTCATTTTGTTCAGCTGTTTTCTTTTACATGTTCCTGCTTTTATTTCTGAAGGGTAGGCTACTAGAATTAGCATTATGGTGACAGAGAACAAAATATCCCAATATAAATGATGTTTAATGAGTGACTATTTCAGAACAGACAAGTGCATAGAGACAGCAATGTGGCTCCAAAGGGTGCAGTGTCCACTAGTGGGCGCAGGGCTTCTTTTTGGGATGATGAAACTGTTTCGGAATTAACAGTGGTAGTGTTTGCACAACTCTGAAAACTCCTAGTTATACACATAGCAAAGTGAATCTTAGGTTACATGAATCATAAAGCTGCTTGTTTATTTTTGTGCTGGTACTAGGGCTTGATCTCAAGGCCTTGTACTCCCCCCTCAAGACTGGTGCTCTTTTATTGTTTTTGGGTCCAGTCGTGGGGCCTGAACTCTGGGCCTGCGCTGCTGTCCCTCAGCTCTTCAGCTCAAGGCTAGCACTCTACCACTTGAGCCACAGTGCCACTTTCAACTTTTTTCTTTTTTGCTTCTGTGGTGCTGAGGGATCGAACCCAGGGCCTCATGCATGCAAGGCAAGCGCTCTACCACTGAGCCACCTTCCCAGCCCAAGACTGGTGATCTTTCACTTGAGCCAGACCTCCAAAGCTGTTGTTTAAAACTAAAACCTTTCTTGGGGCATGGCTCAAAGTTAGAACACTTGCCCCAGTAAACACTAGGTCTTGAGTTCAAACCCCAACTATCAAAAACAGCAACAAAACAAAACAACAAAAAAAGCTTTCTCATTTACTGGCAAGTTTGAGAATTGTTTTGGTATAGAATACCTCTGTACATCCTAGGCTGGGCTGGAACTCCCAGTCGTCCTGCCTCTTAGGTTAGTATTATAGGCATGCACCACCAGGCCTGCTTAATTTCTTTAATAATTACCAATCATAGCCAGGCGACAGTGGCTCATGCTTGTAATCAGATCTCAAGAGACTGAGATCTGAGGATCAAGGTTCAAAGCCAGCCTGGGTAGGAAAGTCCGTGAGACTCTTATCTCCAATAAACCAGTAGAAACCCGAAAGTGGTGCTGTGGCTCAAACGGTAGAATGCTCGCCTTGAGCTGAACAGCGCAGGGACAGAGCCACAGTTCAAGCCCCACAACCAACCAAAAAAAAAAAAAAATCATTATTTTGGTTTACATTTTCTTGTTAGTGAAGATAAGCATGTTACATTTGTGGCTGTCTGTAACTTTTCTCTTTTTATTATACCATCTTCCTAAAATGGTTATAGGCACTTTTTGTTAACCAGAAATATGACTCTTCCATAATCTGTTTATTTATTTTATGAGTGCATGGTATTGTGCTTTGTGCTCAAGGTCTGGTGCTTACAGGTATTCTAATATTTGAAATGTACCCTCAGCTTCTTTTTTTTGCTTTTAGTTACTTTTCAGGTAGGGTCTAACATTTTTGTCCAAGGCTGGTCTCTAAGATCCTCTAACCTATGGCCTCCTGAGTAACTGGTACCAGAGGTACATTCTCCCACACCTGGCTTTTTGTTTTGCATTAATTATTATTATTATAAAGGCATGCCTGGCTTTTTTGTTGTTGGTGTTGGTCATGGAGCTTGAACTCAGGGCCTGGGCACTGTCCCTGAGCTTTTTCAGTAAAGGGTAGTGCTTTACGACTTTGAGCTGTAGTGCCACTTCTGGTTTACTGGTGGTTAGTTGGAGTCTCCTGGACTTTCTGGACCCAGGCTTGTTTTCAACCTTGATCCTCAGATCTTAGCCTCCTGAGAAGCTAAGATTACAGATGTGAGCCACTAGCACTCAGCTACACCTGGCTTTTTGATCGAAGGATCTTGTTAACTTTTTCCCTGGGCTGGCCTTAAAGTCAGCCCCTCAAATAGCTGGCATTATAGGCATAAGCCACTGTACCCAGCTCACTTGCTTGCTCTGTCTCTGTCTCTGTCTCTGTCCTTATCTTCCTTCCTTCCCTCCCTCCCTCCTTCCTTCCTTCCTTGTGGTCATGGGGCTTAAACTCTGGGCCTGGGTGCTGTCCCTGAGTTCTTCAGCTCAAGGCAAATGCTCTAACAGTTGTGCCACAGTGCCACTTCCAGTTTTCTGGTGGTTAATTGGAGATAAGAGTCTCACAGACTTTCCTGCCTGGGCTGGCTTTGAACTGTGATTCTCAGATCTCAGCCTCCTGAGTAGCTAGGATTACAGGTGTGAGCCAGCAGCACCTGGCTCATGTATTTTGTCTTACTCTTTTTCTGTTGATTATAGGGAATTAAAGACTCATTGTCGGGAATTAAATACTTTTGAAATTATTTATATTTGTCTTCTTTTTCCTTTATGGCTTCTAGATTTTGTATCTTGGCTATCTAGGTAATAAAGCTATTTTTTTAGATTGGAGTAAGTAGCTAAAGTGGGGAAGTGCTATCAAGTACAAGGCCCTGATTTCAAACTCCAGTGCTACCAAGAAAGAAAAAAAAAACCTGTAAATGTAAAAACTGGATTATCTTCTTTGAGAAAAACAACACATTACAATTTGTTTTAGTGCACCAGACAATTAGAGAAGCTGACTTGGTTCATCTGAGATTTATTTTTATGTTGGTATGAAGGAGGAATCTAACTTGTTTTCTAGATGAGTAGCACATAGCATAGAAAGCCTAGAGAAATTCAGCTGTTGGGTTGAATGTAATGGGAAGCTATGGGTTTTGATGGGGAAATAGTGTGTGTTATATTTTAAGTTTAAAAGTTCCTGGGGCTGGGAAAGTGGCTCAGTGGTAGAGTGCTTGCCTCGCATGCATAAGGCTCTGGGTTTGATTCCTCAGCACCATATAAACAGAAAAGGTAAGAAGTGGCGCTCTGGCTCCAGTGGTAGAACACTAGCCTTGAGCCTTGAGCTGAGAGACAGCGCCCCGACCCAGAGTACAAGCCCCATGACCGACCAAAAAAAAAGTTCCTGAAGGATTCTGAAACTTTCAGATACTGACGTTAGCCATGTGCTGGTGGCTTGTTCCTGTAATCGTATTTACTCAGGAGGCTGAGATCTGAGAATCATGGTTCAAAGCCCGACTAGCCTGGGCAGGAAGTCTGTTGAGAATTTTTTCCCTCACCTTCGGTCATGGGGCTGAACTCTGGGCCTGGGTGCTGTCCTCTAATACTTGAGCCACAACACCACTTCCAACTTTTTCTGTTTATGTGGTACTGAGAAATCAACCAGGGCTTTATGCATGCTAGGCAAGTACTCTACCACTAAACCTCCCTGAACCCTTTTGCTCAAGGGTAGCACTCTACCATTTGATCCACAGCACATTTCCAGTTTTTGAATGGCTAATTAGAGATAAGGGTCTCACAGGGACTTTTCTGTCTGGGCTGGCTTTGAACCACAATCATTACTTAGATCTCAGCCTCCTGAGAAATTAGGTGACAGGTGTGAGCCACCAGCACCTGGCACTGAAATATTTTTACAGGTTTGTGCAGTCACTATTAGCACAGTTAATTTAAGAACATTTTTATTTCTCCATAAAGAAACCTTGCACCCATCAATCCACCAACTTTTCCAGTCTGGGGCAACTACTAATATACATTTTGTTTCTATAGATTTGTCTACTCTGGCTACTTCCTGTGGGATCTTGGAAAACATGGTCCTTTGTGACCATGTCTTTGATTTACTATAGTGTTTTCAAGATTCATCCAAATTGTAACCAGTATCCTATTTGTAGCTGTAGTATATAGATAGATGATGTCACATTTCATTCATCCTTCATTAGTTTATGGACTTTTGGATTGTTTTATCTTTTTGCTATTGTAAATAATGCACTGAAGATTTGTGTACTGATTTTTTTCCCTCTCTGCAGTACTGAGATTTGAACTTAGTACCTAACACTTGCTAGGCCAGAGCTTTTCCACTTAAGCCAGAAACTCAGCCCTTGTGGTACAGTTTTTTGTTTTTGTTTTTGTCAGT
The DNA here is from genome assembly GCF_000151885.1 of Dipodomys ordii. Lineage (NCBI taxonomy): Eukaryota > Metazoa > Chordata > Mammalia > Rodentia > Heteromyidae > Dipodomys > Dipodomys ordii. The sequence continues at coordinate 7,303,274 of NW_012267247.1, forward strand.
CATGGGGCCTGAACTCTGGGCTGGACACTGTCCCTCAGCTCTTCAGCTCAAGGCTAGTGCTCTACCACTTGAGCCACAGCGCCAATTCCAGCTTTTTCAGCTTATGTGGTGCTGAGGAATCGAACCCAGGGCCTCATGCATGCAAGGCAAAGCACTATACCACTGAGCTACCTTCCCAGCCCTGTGGTACAGTTTTTTATGTGTACATATGTCTCTACTTCTAAAACATAATTGAATCTATAGCTGTGGGTTTTGAACCTATGGATTCAACCAACAGCTGGTGAAAAATATTCAGAGGAGAAAAACAGCATCTGTACTGCACGCACATACAGACTTTTCCTGTTATTGCTTCCTAAACGATGCAGTGTGAGAGCTGTTTGCATAGCATTTACATTGTATTAGATGTCATAAGTAACTTAGAGACAATTTAAAGTATCTAAGAGGACATGTGTAGGACATACACAAAAACTACCTTGAGCATGCACAGATTTTGTGCCTGAGAGGTGTCCTGGATCATTGCAATCCCCTAGAGACACTGCGGAAGACTATCCAGGAGTAGTAAGATTGCTGCCTCAAAGGTAACTTTTTGTATTGGGGCTTGTACTCAGGGCTGGGGCACTATCCCATGAGTTTTTTTCACTCAAGGCCAGTGCTCTGTCATTTGAACCACAGCTCCACTTCCAAGTTTTGTTGGTTAATTAGGGATCAGTGTCTCATGGACTTTCCTGCTTGGGCTGGCTTCAAGCCTGGATCCTCATATCTCAGCCTCCTGAGTAGCTACGATTATAGGCATGAGCCAACAATGTCAACAAGGAGTAGCTTTATGATGAATATTTTAGGAGTTTTCAGACTATTTCCAAACAGCTGCTCCAACACTTGTTGCAAAGTTTCAGCTAAAATATTATCTGGAGAAGATTTTAGTAACTCTTGGCAGTGTCTTTTACCTGTTCTCCCAACACACACGCACGCACACACACACACACGCACACACGCACGCACGCACACACACACACACGCACGCACGCACACACACACACAGACATACACACACCCTTGGCAGTTCTTCTGTTTATTCCATATAAATTTTAGAGTCACCTTTGAAAACCAAGTAAAAGTCTTGTTGGAATGCAAAAATATATACAATATTTTCTATAAGATTTTTTCCATCAAAGAATATGGCTTGTGGCCATTTAGTCTTTAGGATTTTCTTGATGCAGTTATATAATTTCCTTAGTGTAATATTTCTGTCAGGGTTTGAGGACTGTCCTTTAGCTTTTTTGCTCAAGACTGGAACTCTTCTATTTAAGCCACAGCTCCATTGGAGCTAATTGGAGATAGGAGTGTCACTGACTTTCTTGCCTGGGCTGGCTTTGAACCTGGATCCTCAGATTTCAGCCTCCTAAGTAGCTAGGATTATAGGCATGAGCGACCTGCACCCAGCTCTGCCATTGGTGTGTGTGTGTTTTGTTTTTGTTCTTGTCAGTCATGGGCCTGAACTCTGGGGTTGGGCACTGTCCCTCAGCTCTTCAGCTCAAGGCTAGCACCTTACTACTTGAGCCACAGGGCCACTTGCATCTTTTTTCTGCTTATGTGGTGCTGAGGAATCATACTTAGGACCTTGTGCATTCAAGGCAAGTACTCTACTACTGAGCCAACTTCTCAGCCCACAAATTGGTTTGTTTTTAATGGTAGTATGTCAGCTAACAACATCCAAAGTGTTGAAATGGGGGTGTCAGTTATTAGTACCTTCTTTGTTTTGCTCTCCTTTTCAGTGTAACAAAGAACTTGTTATATAACTCCAAGCCCCTCTGGAGTGTGCAGGACTTTTTTTTTTAGGTCCTTCTATTCAGGGTTTTATTGTAATGGCTCTTGGATTTTTTTTTAATGCTTTTACTTCATCTTGATATGTTGTTTTTAATCACTTAACATGAGTTATTTTTACACTGTTTTTTTTGGGGTCCAGTCATGGGGCCTGGGTGCTGTCCCTCAACTCTTCTTCTCAAGGCTAGCACTCTACCACTCGAGCCACAACGCCACTTCCGGCTTTTTTTTTCTGCTTATGTGGTGCTGAGGAACCTAGGGCCTCAGGCATGCAAGGCAAGCGCTCTACCACTGAGCCACCCTCCTAGCAACATGAGTTATTTTTAATAGATTAACAGACATATTTTTCATTCCTGTAAAATAAATCTCGCCTTAAGAAATAATCCTCTTAGCTTCCTTTTTCTCACTGTCTCTTTTTTTCAGTCTTGTTTTTATTCTGGATTATTTTAAATATTTATAAAAGTGGTCAGAATGCACAATGGAAATATGAATATCATATAGCCCAGCATTCTGCTTCAAGTTGCCAACTAATGTCCAATCTTGCCTGTCACTGTCCTTTCCACCCTCACTTGCCTTTAGTGTGTGTGTGTGTGTGTGTGTGTGTGTGTGTGTTTTGTGTTTGCCGGTCATGAGGCCTGAACTCTGGGCCTGGGCACTGTTCCTCAGCTCATGAGGCCTGAACTCTGGGCCTGGGCACTGTTCTTCAGCTCAAGGCTAGCACTCTACCACTCGAGCCAGAGTGACACTTCCAGCTTTTTCTGCTTATGTGGTGCTGAGGAATCGAACCCAGGGCTTCATGCATGGAAGGCAAGCACTCTACCACTGAGCCACCTTCCCAGCCCCTGCCTCTATAATTTTGAAGCAAATATCAGGTGTATTATTTCATTTAAAAATATTTTTTAGGGGTTGGGAAGGTGGCTCAGTGGTAGAGCACTTGCCTTGCATGCATGAGGCCCTGGGTTCGATTCCTCAGCACCACATAAGCAAAAAGAAAA
>NW_012267247.1:7309644-7318492 GCF_000151885.1 Dipodomys ordii
CAGCTCAAGGTTAGCGCTCTACCACTTGAGCCACAGCGCCACTTCTGGCTTTTTTCTTTTTGCTTATGTGGTGCTGAGGAATCGAATCCAGGGCCTTACGCATGCAAGGCAAGCGCTCTACCACTGAGCCACCTTCCCAGCCCTTAAAGATAATTTTTTTAAAATAAAGTTAAATTTTAAAAAACCACTTAGATGGAAAAGCTGGAAATGGAACTGTGGCTCAGTGATAGATTGCTAGCCTTGAACACAGAGAGGCTCAGGGACGGAACCCAGGCCCTGAGTTCAAGCCCCAGGACCTGCAAAAAATTAAAATTAAAAAAAAAAAGAAGAAAGGAGGGAAACTATTCAGCCTTACTGTTCACCTTTGTCTTATTCCTCTCCTAGAAAGCCCTCACACTTGCTCCAATACATGTTAAGTATAGATTTTCTTTTACAGATTCTTTTTATCAGGTTGAGGAAATTTGTTTCTTATTTACTGAGAATTTTTATCAGGACTGGGTGATGGATTTTGTTAAATACTTTTTCTTTATTTATAATCATGTTTGTGTTTCTTCACTTTTTTTCGTTGTTAATGTGGTAAAGTAGTGATTTTTTTGAATGCTAAAACCATCTGGGTTTCTAGGATAAGTCTGTACTATGATGATGTATTATCCTTTTGTACATTGTTGGATTTGCTTTCTAAGTCCACTTGATTTGATTTGATTTTGTTTGAAATATTTGTTTCTCTATCCATAAGAACTATTAGTCTATAGTTTCCTGTTGTGCCTATCTGGTTTTGGTATCAGAGTAATCCTGACTGCATTGAATGAATTGGAGAGTATTCCTTCTTAAATATTGAAGAGTTAGGGTAGAATTAGTATTACTTCTTTCTTAAATATTTAGTAAACCTCACCAGTGATGCCATCTGGGCCCTTTTTGGGAGATGTGGGTCAGGGTCTTGCTCTATAGCCTAGGGAGGCTCAAACTCACTATGTAGCCCAGGATAGTTGTCAACTCCTGATCCTTCTCCCTCCCCCTCCTGAGTGCCGGGATTGTGGGTTCTTTTAACAGATAGTATTCCAGTTACCTGTTTTTTTCTGTGTGCTTTTTTTCCCCTCCCCCAGTACTAGAATTTGAACTCAGGGCCTCACACTTGGTAGGCAGGCATTTGACCACTTAAGCCATATTCCAGACCTTTTTGCTTTAGTTACATTTTGAATAGCTCTCAGGTTTATGGGGCCAAACTGGATCTCAGTTGTCTTATTTACACTTCCTGTGTAGTTGAGATTATAGACACTACCACACCTGGCTTACTGATTGAGATGTAAATCTCAGTACTTTTTTGCCTGGAGCTGGCCTTAAACCTTGGGTCTTCCCAGTCTCTTCAGAGCTCCAGAGTAGCTGGGATTACAGGCATGAGCCACTACACCTAGCAAAACATGTATAATTTTTAAAGACTGAAAGGTAACATAACTAGGATGATTTGATATCTATTTTCTTTAATAAACATTAAATTTTGAAGAGATACGTTACTTTTTTCTTTTGTGACACAGGGTCTCGCCATGTAGTCCAAGCTCTCCAGGTTAGCCTAGAATTTATAATCCTCCAGCCTCTACCTCCTGACTGCTGGGATTGCAGGTGTGTGTCACTGTCCCTGGCCCCCCCCACCCCCCTTTGACAGTACTGGGATTAAACTCAGTGCTTGATACTTTAACTGTATGGGGGGGTAGTCCCCCACATTTTACTCTATTCCTTGTAACTTCAGTGTCTACACTTTTATCTTCTGGCTGTTCTGTCTTAACTTTTGTGATGCATTGACTGTAGATATCACCTGCATGTTGTTTGGATTCTATAGGTTTTCTCTGTCCCTGGTTTCACCACATTAAACATGAGTTTTTTTTTTTTTAAACATACTTTAATTGTGACATTTCTACACATCTAGTACAATGAATCCCAAATGCATTCTCTCTATCATTCTCCTTTACCCTTCTTCCCCTTCTTAAAACAATTTCAACAAGTTTTATTGTTGTCTGGAGTTTGTTTATTGTCTGGAAATAAACAACATGGACTATACTCATCCTTATTCACCATCTTCATTAGTCTTTCTCTCTCCCGCTGTTGCCTGCTTCCCCGTCTGAGCTTTTTTTTTTTTACTGTCATATCATTCTTATTATTTTAGCGTGTATTAGTCATACCAAAAAGCTTCACCTTGGTATTCAGACATGAATATAGTATATTTTAACATAAAATAGTCTTTCTGGAAATGGAACCTGCCTGCTAGTTACTAGTCTTTACTTTATAGTAGTAAATGAGGGCCCTAAATTGGAGAGGTCAGGTTCAGAATGATCAAATTAGAGCATCATATTTGTGTCACAGTAATAAGCTCTATTAAGTGATCATATCAATTAGCGTGTATAGTTTCTGCTTTTAGAAGAAATATAAGACAAAGCAGTGGTTTAGAATCTCTGAAATCCTTGAGTTTTATAGAAGCAGGGCAGGGGCCCTGGTGGGCAGCTTTAGCTGCTTTGGCCAGGTTTCTCATGTTTTGTTTAATTGAATGGTTGTATTAAATGTTTTGTGTTTCAAGGACAAAAGTGTTTGTGATAAAGGTGGAAGTGAGCTGGCCACCAGTGCCTCATGCCTATAGTCCTAGCTACTCAGGAGGCTGAGTTCTGGGGGAGAGGGTCACAGTTCAAGGCCAGCCCTGGTAGAAAAATTCACTAGACTCCCTCTGTTAAAATAGGCAGCAAAAGCAGGGCTGGCTGGGTGGCTTGAGTGTTAGAGAGGCAGGCAAGCCAGTGGAGGGTAAAGAAAAAAAAAGCAAAAGATGGGGACCAAACGGTTAAAAAGTAATTATTGCTTGGGGTGGGGAAAGTCTTTGGATCCATCTAGTTTTGCTGCTCTTACCCTGTCTTCAGGGACTGCTAAGTGCAGAGGAATGGGGAAAAGATTTTGCTCTTCAGAATTATTTATGATTGAATTTCATTGTTACCACATCAATAACAAGGTGTTACTCGGGCCATCATAGAATTACCTTCCTTACAGTTACTATGGCCATATGGTGTATGTCACTGCAATGGTTCCTAATTTTCTAATTTGTGGTTTCTAATTTCTAATTTGTGACAGTAAGGAAACTTGTTAGTGGGCAGAAAAATAAAACAAGATTTCTATTTTCAGAGTACCTGTGACCAGGGAAAATTAGTTGACTAAATACAGCCCAGAAATAAATAGGAATTCTAACAGTGCATTAAGCTGTATTATAATATTAGTGTCACATTAAATAGAGATAACTGTAGAATTCTGAATATGTGAAAAATAAAACTAACAAATCTCAGCTACTTGGAAGGCAGTGATTCAACACCTGCCTGGCAGAAAAACTTAGTGAGACTCCAGTTCAATACAGAAGCTGAGCCTGGTAGCCTGAATTTGTGATCCCATAATTCCAGCTGCTAGAGTCCTCCCTGGGCAAAAATGCAAGAGAACCTATCAAAAAAATAACTAGAGCATCTAGAGGTGTGGCTTAATAGTGCCTGTTTTGCAAGTATGAGGCCCTGATTTCAAACCCCAATAAAGCCAAAAAAAAAAAAAGCCACAATTCCTTCGTACGCTATTGAATTAAATGGCTTTAAAACTCTTGTTACTGCTTCATATTATTTTTATTTCTGTATATATGTGTAATTCTACATACTTACATTCTTGCTATTATTTTACTCAGCCTCATATAGCACAAATACTTAGTTTATTAGTATAGCTCATAATGGATATTAATTGGAATTCTTCTTAGCCTGGTGTTGTCCATTTTTCCATCAACAGGATATTATAATTATATGATGACTCATCTGTATGTTCTTTATAGTTTTGTTACAAATTGAGTATTTTTTTATTACTGTATATACACAAGAGCCTATAAGCAAATTTTTATCTACTCATAGCTCACTTACCTTTATAACAGATAATAAAAGGAACAAGTAGCCAGATACTATAATCCTAGCTACTCAGGAGGCTGAGATCTGAGGATCATGGTTCAGTGCCAGTCCAGGCTAGAAAGTCTGTGAGACTCTTATCTCCAATAAACCACTTAGAAAACTGGAAGTGGTGCTATGGCTCAAGTGGTAGAGTGCTTGCTTTGAGCTGAAGAGCTGAGGGACCATGCCCAGGCCCAGAGTTCAAGGCCCACAAGTGTGAATACAAATAACTTGAGGGCCCAAAGTTTGTTCTTTTAAAACCAGTCTTTTTTTTTTAATTAGTTTCTATACTTATATACATGGAGAGATTTCATTGTTACATCTTTACACATTCACACTAAATTCCAATCAATCACGCCTCTCTCTATTACTTTTTCCCCTCTCCTCTCCCACTCCAAAAAAAAAAAAAACCCTCCCAAACAGCCTTCCTTGTTCTATTTTCATAGTTGCAAATAATCTATTTGGACAATATTTAACCTTCCTCATCCTCCCTGTCAGCACACCCCCCTCTTGCCATTCCCTAGTCAGAGTTGACTTTTAAATCTCTTTAAGTCAGAGCGAGCATTATGTGGGTTTTTGTTTTTGTTTGGCTTGGATTTTTGGGTGGTGAATTTAGGGCCTGGAATTCTCAATAGGCTTTTTTTGCTCAAGGCTGATGCTTCACCACTTAAGCCATACTTCTACTTTTTGCTGGATAATTGGAGATAAGAGAAGAGTCTTTGGGATTTATCTGCCCAGGCTGACTTCAGAATCCAGTCCTCATGTCAGGGGCATGGCTTGGTTGGTAGAGTGCTAGCCAGTGTGTGAAAGTGGCAGGTACCAAGTTCAAGTCCTGGTCTTAGACTGAAAAAAATAAATAAATAAATTGAATCCTTATAGCTCAGCTTCTTGAATAGCTGGGGTTATGATTATATAGATTATATAGATAGTCATGAGCCACTAGTGTCTGTATGGGGTGGGGAAGGGGAGGTTGTTGGTTTTTTATTTTTGTGCCAGTGCTGGGGCTTGAACTCTGGACCTGAGTACTGTCCCTTAGTTTCTTCCACTTACGCTCTACCACTTCAGCCACAGCTTTACTTCTGGCATTTTGCTAGTTAATTGGAGATAAAAGTCTCAGGTTTTTCTGCCCAGACTAGCTTGGAACCATGATCCTCAGAGCTCACCCTCCTGAGTACCTTGCATTGTGTGAACCACTGGTGCCTGGTTTATATGTGTATTCCTAATGGTTCCATTTTTGAGTTTTTTAATCTTATTTCTTCTTTTGAATGTATTTTATGAAACAGATAAAGACAGGATTTTTTTCCCCCAACCACTTAGCTTCAATACTATTTACTGAGTAACTCATCTTTTCCCTACTGTTTTATAAAAAGGTTCACTTAAGAATTTAGAACCGTTCTTCACAAGACACATTGTCAGGGGAGACAGTTCTCCCATGTGATTTCTTTATGATGCTTTGTAAATTCAAAGATAATGGAAAGCTGAAAAGTAAAGACAAAAATTTCATTGTTTATAATCTAGGCCTTTTTTTCTATGTAAATAAGGTATCAGTTTTTCTCTCCATAGGAAGAACTAAAGAATAAACAATTCTATTTAATCTTTTTAATTTTACGCTAAATTAATTTTACTCTAATGGCACAGTTATGTCTCATTTAACAATGCTACTTAAGAGTAATATTGGCAGAAGTAAATTAAATCAGTCCCTATCATGCCTAGGTGAGTTAGGATGATGGGAAGCCCAGCAGGAACCTGAACTCAGCAGTTGGGGAAGGTAAAAACAAGGTGGCAGGTGAGGAGCTTTCCCAGCTCTGCTTGCTGTTTTTAATGTTTAGGACACTGAATTGTGTGTGTGTGTGCATGCGTGTGTGCACACACACGTGTGTGTGTTCCTGTGTGCATGCTTTGAACTCAGGACCTCACCTTTAGTTTTTTTGCTCAAAGCTAGGACACCACACCTCCATTTCCAGTATTTTACAGGTTAATTGAAAAGTCTTGAGAAATTTGTCTGCCCAGGCTAACTTCGAACTGTGATCCTCAGATCTCAGCCTCCTTACCTAACTAGGCTTACAGGTATGAGCCACTGATGCTCAGCTGAATAGTGTGTGTGTGTGTGTGTGTGTGTGTGTGTGTGTGTGAGAGAGAGAGAGAGATGGCGTGCACACGCGGCACACAAGTACTTTCAGTGAATAGCACAGATGGGGTTGACTTGCAAGCCAATCACAGAGATCAAATCAAGTTCCCTAAGTTTATTATTTTAAAGTATGAGCTGTTTTACGATTTTAACATTCTTGGGCTTCATAAACGTTCATATAAAGGAAGAGGCAAATATAGTCTATGGTATGGCATTTCTTATTTTCTGCTTGAGAGATGTGTTCATTTCCCCTCCTCTCCCTTTAATCTTCCCGTTTCCTTGACACGGCTGCCTCTGAACTCCATTCTCATCTCTCCCTGCTGTGACAGTTCACTGGCACTTCACGCTACCTACGACTCTTTCAACTCTCATTTCTACCAGCTGTCAGCTGCAAAATAAGGTTGCTTTGTTTGGGAGGGAAAGGGTAGAATCCTTTCTGAACGGCTCCTTTTTCTTTGAAGCAGGAGCACTTCAGAGACAATTGAACTGCTTTTAGGTCTTCCTTACCACCCAGTTTTTTCTTCTGATAGATCTTGCCACAAACGCACAATACTGTTGATGACATCGATTTGTTGCTATGGAAATCGTGGTCGTGTCACAGATTTCAGCTCAGTGACTTTACTGTGGGTTCCTATAGGAGAAATGGGCAAGGTTTTAGGGGAGAACCTCATTAAAACTGAAAAGTATATCAATTATAAGCAGGTTGAAAGGTAAAAAAGAGCCCAACCTTTCCTATAAAAAGTGAGTCTTTGGCACATTCACTATATGCAGTTGGATGCCTCAGCCTGATTGTGAACCCTGAGAAATTTAAAAATGGACACTTCTCCAAAGTATTTCTTCAGTTTAAGTTTCAATCTCTTAACTCAATTTGCACTAAAATGGCCTTTGGTTTTGATCTTCAGGACATGGACAACAGCAAGTAGTGCCTTCTACGGTCTCAGCAGCCAGCCCAGTGGTCAGCAAACCTCAGCAACAGAATGGGAGCTCAGGAGCAGGTAAGGTGCCACCAGGGACTGATGACTTCTCAGAATGGCACTCCTGATGTGGAACTGCAAAGAATAATTCCAGTTTTAGCACTCTACTGCTTGAGCCATGGCTCCACTTGGCGACTGTTTTGGTAGTTAATTGGAGATAAGAGTCTCATGGGCTTTCCTGCCCTTGCTGGCTTCAGACATCAGTCCTCAGATCTCAGCTTCCTGAGTAGCTTGTAAAAGGTGGCTGGCAAATAATTCCAATTCTTATGTGACTGAAACAATGGAGAGTGCTGATGACATACCTGTGATCTTAGCTACTTGGGAAGCTGCGATCAGGAGGATTGCAGTCTTGGGCCAGCCTCAGATTGAAGCTACTTCTCAACAGATAGCTAGGCATGAGCCTAGTCAAGAAAAAAAAAAAAAAAGAGCAATGTGAAAAGGAGTGGAGGAGTGACTTGGTAGTAGAATATCTGCTTAGCTTGTGTGAGGCCCTGGCTTCAAACTGAGTACTGCCACCCCCAATAGAGATACTTAATACTTCCTTTATTATAATATACTCTTCTAGTATTTCTCACATCTTTTACATGCTCTGTGAATTTGCATACCTTTTAAATTCTTACCTTTTAACTGACTAGAATCCTCTTACTAATTCTGCTTTTCTTTCCCCAAGTTTTCCATTTGGGCTTTTGGGGTGTTTATCATTTGCTTAAAGTCATTTCTATTGTTCATAGGTTCTGCTTTTCAGCTCCTTGGATGAGAAATCATTTCTTTTAACTTTCTCTGCAGCAGGTTCAGGGAACTCCTGATGGAATCATTTTGTTTACTTTCTGGCCTTTGTTTTAGGAACCTCTTGACCTGGAAGCTACCATTAAAAATTATGATTTACAGGATGTGATTGGATTTATTTTTAGAGACTTCTTTTTTATTACAACGTCATATACGCCTCCTCTCTCCTCCCTTCAACTATTGGTTTCTATTTTTCAATGCACGGTTCTGAGAAAAGCAAGATTAAGACATCACTAATTGTTTCTGTGAAACTTTTAGGACATATGACTCTTCCCCCTCTGTTGTTGTTGTTTTAATCTATCTTGCATTAGGGCTGTGTATTTATCATCTATAATAAGAGTTTGTGTACTTACATACGTTTCATGCTACATACTGTTCAGATTATCTAAACTGCTAAAGAAAAAAAGTAAAATGTTTAAGAATTTAAAAGCCCCTTCTTTAAGCTGAAATATAAATAGTATGTTATTCCTCCTTTTCCTGCCACAGATTTACATTTTTGTTTTTCCTTGTTGTTTTGTTATTTTAAACTTCATGGTGTAAGAAAGTGGACTAGATATAAACTGAAGGATATCTTCCTGACCCCCCCCCCCCAAAAAAAAAGCCAAGCACTGGTGGCTCATGCCTGTAATCTTGTTACTGAGGAGGCTGAGATCTGAGGATCAAGGCTCAAAGCCAGCTTGGACAGGAAAATTTGGGAGACTTTTTTTTTTTTTTTTCCAGTCGTGGGCCCTGAATTCTGGGCCTGGGTGCTGATCCTCTGCTCCTCAGTTCAAGGCTAGCACTCTACCACTTGAGCCATAGCTCCGCTTCTGGCTTTTTCTGCTTAGGTGGTGCTGAAGAATCAAACCTAGGGCCTCATGCATGCAAGACAAGCACTCTACCACTGAGCCACCTTCCCATCCCTTGTGAAACTTTTTTTTTTTTTTTTTTTTGTCGGTCGTGGGGCTTGAACTCTGAGCCTGGGCGCTGTCCCTCAGCTCTTCAGCTCAAGGCGAGTGCTCTACCACTTGAGCTAC
>NW_012267247.1:7318542-7345158 GCF_000151885.1 Dipodomys ordii
CAAGGCGAGTGCTCTACCACTTGAGCTACCGCGCCACTTCCGGTTTTCTAGTGGTTTATTGGAGATAGGAGTCTCACGGTCTTTCCTGCCCTGGCTGGCTTTGAACCGCGATCCTCAGATCTCAGCCTCCTGAGTAGCTAGGATTACAGGCGTGAGCCACCAGCGCCCGGCTCCCTTGTGAAGCTTTTATCTCCAATTAAGTACCAGACAACTGGAAGTAGTGTTGTGGCTCAATGTTGTAGAGTGCTATCCTTGAGCAGAAGAGTGCCAGGTCCTGGGTTTAAGCCCCACAACCAACAACAACAAATAAATGATTTGGATGAATGGGGCTGGGGATGTATGTAGCTTAGTGACAGTTCTTATCTTGCATTCTGGAAGCCTTGGGTTCACTCCCTGGGTGTGTGTGTGTATGTGTGTCTGTCTGTCTGTCTGTCTCATCTGTCTCTCTCATACAGTGGATAATGGACACTTGTGGGTGTTTAATAAAACTGTGTATTGTGTTTCATATGTGTGCATACTGCAGAGTACATGTGTGTCCTTGGGTCATTCCTGTTGTATGTCTGTTGGCGTCTTCTGACTCCTGTGTGGAACAGAAAGCTCTAGGATCTGAGGCACTCCACTCTTGCGTGCATTTGTTTTTTTTTTGTATTTCTAACCAAGTGCTACACATACCTGCAGTAGTGTAAAACATGTTTTGGGAACTCATAAATACACAGTGAATTTAGGTTTTTAAACATGTTCTTTTTTTTTTGTCGGTGGTGGGGCCTGAGCTCTGGGCCTGGGCACTGTCCCTTAGCTCTTCAGCTCAAGGTTAGTACTCTACCATTGAGCTACAGCGCCACTTCCAGCTTTTTCTGCTTATGTAGTGCTGAAGAATTGAACCCAGGGCCTCATGTATGTGAGGCAAGCGCTCTATCACTGAGCCAACTTCCCAGCCCCTAAACACATTCTAATATGAAAAAAACTTGGGATGTGGAAGGTAAGAGATCACTGAACTAAATTTGTTTTTCAGAATTAGTGGCTGAAGCTTCACAGCTATAAAGCTTGTGAGCACAAAACTCATTTGCTAGTAAACTTTGAACAGTGGTGTTTCCACATGCAAGGCCACTATAGAGCTTAGAGACAGCAAGTCAAAGTGGCCTCCTACCTTTCACCTTGACCAAACGTTGAGTCTTGCCCTTTGTTCCCAACTAAAACCATCCTTCCTAAAGCTTTCCTTGTAGACCTCATCCAGTGACAGTGTTTCGAAATGATTCATTGGTGATAGATACCACTTCCTGCCAATATCCATCCTCCTGGTCCCTTATGGCCATGCTTTTCCTTTTCCTTTAAAGGTGGGGAATCACTTTTCTTCTTAGGGACCTACAGACTTGCTATCAGTTTTCCCAGTCAAGTTAATCTTCTTTCTCTGCCCCATTATCGTGTCCATTGGTGCAAGAGAAAAAGTTTCACAGGGTGGACCTGAGAAAGAGCAGTGCGGATTCATTATCATCTCTATTTTGACCCTTGGGGTTTAAGCCAAAGGATGTAATTATGGATTCTTCTGCACCCCGCCCTCATTCTAGATTGCTTTCCTGGCCTCCTGCTTCCCTCTGTATCTGGATACTGAAAATGAAAAATTTTACCTCACCAGGCATATCAGTAATGAGAATACTTGTAAAATTTACTATATAGGCTAAGGAGAATACTGACTGTCCTTTTCTGTGTGTGTTTACTTGTAAAGGTTCAACTGTATCTAAGATGTATGGTGCCTCAAAGACATTTGGAAAACCTGCTGGGACGGGCCTCTCACACCCTTCTGGGGGAGCACAGGCCAAAGTCGTGCCAATCGCCAGCCTCACCCCTTACCAGTCCAAGTGAGTTGTTGGCCAAGTGCACAGTTACCATGGGTTCATGAAAGGGTTCCTTACTTTTTTCTTTAATTTCTATTTTAAAAAAAGAAGAAAAAGTGAAAGAAAGAAAGAGAGAGAGAGAGAGAAAAAAAGAAAAGAAAGAAAAAAGAAAGAAAAAGCAGGGTGAAGTGGCTTACAATGATAATCTAACTACTTAGGAGGCTGAGATTTGAGGATTGAGATCTGAAGCCAGCCTGGGCAGGAAAGCCCATGAGATTCATCTCCAATTAACCACCAAAAAAACTGGAAGTGGCACTGTGGCTCAAGTGGTAGAATGCTTGCCTTGAGCAGAAGAGCTCAGGGACAATGCCCAGGCCCAGAATTCAAGCCCCAGGACGGAGCTAAAAAAAAAAAAAAAAAAAGAATGGAAAAGCCTGGTGCTGGTGGCTTGTAATTCTAGCTACTCAGGAGACTGAGATTTGAGGATCATAGTAGAAAGCCAGCCCAAGCACACAAATCTGAGAGACTCTTATCTCCAGTTAGCTAGCAAAAAGCTGGAAGTAGGGGAGTGGCTTATGTTAGAGCAACAGGCTAGAGTGAAAAAAACAAGAGTGTGAGGCTCTGATTTCAGTACTGGCACCCAAAAAAAAAAAAAAAAGGAAAAAATAGCAATGTGGTGTAGCCAGTAGGTTTCCATACTTTTAGAAAAATTTAAAATAAAAACATACTGCTTAGAAACTCAATTGATAAGCTCATGAATAAAAATAAATATTTGCTCATTCAGAAGCCATTTCATCTCATGTACATAAATGACTCAAAGTCTAAAAGTTGTTACTGTGATTTAGTTTGACTAAGATAATCTGTGCTATTTATATGAACCACATTAGTTATGTCCCAAATATGTATTTCTTTTATATCAGGGTTTTTTTTTTTTTCATTTAATCTTAGACTGTTAGAAAATAGTGATGTGGGGGACAGGGTGAGATCCTGGGCCTGGGCACTGTCCCTGAGCTTTTGTGCTCAGGACTATTGCTCTCCTACTTGAGACACAGCTCTATGTCTAGCTTTTTGGTGGTTGAATGGGAGAGTTAAGAATTTTCCTGCCCAGACTGGCTTCAAACCATGATCCTCAAATCTCAGCCCCCTCAGTAGCTAGGCTTACAGACAAGAGCCACTGACATCCAACTAGTGAGTTCTTTTTTTCAGTATTCTTTCAGGTATATTTTTATTCATTCTTCTAGTACTTAGCTGTATAGGGATGATCATTTCCTGTGAAACTGAAGTAAGGTAACCAGTGTGTCCAGCACCTACCCTCAGGATGGGCATAGACCTGGACCTTGGTTCTCGAGCCTCCTTTTTCAGTGGCCTCTAAGGTCATACGGCATTAATGTGTTTTTCTTTAATGGCCCACAGGTGCCATGTTCTGTATGTAGGTTCATACTCTGCATGCATTAGAAATTTTCCAAGACAGAAGTTTGACATTAGTTATATCATTTCCCATAACTGAAAATAGTGACAAAATATAATTACTGGTGTAACTGGGTTTTTGGTTTTTTTTGTTTTTTTAAAAAAAGCTTAGAGCCTTTCATTAAGGGGATATTGTTGCCTTGGTGATGGTTTTTAGAGAGGGAAGAGAGTTTATAAACTTGCTTATTTGACAGGAGAATGAGTTAGTGTTAAATCACCTTGTACGTTTCACTGTTTGCTTATTCTGTAAACTGTCAAGCCTGAATGTCATCTCAGTCTTTTAATTAGCTGGATTAAAATACAGGTAACTTACAAATGGAGTATGTGTAAGATAAGAAGGACTGTGGGAAAATACGTTCTTACCTGATCTGTAGTCAGGTAAGGAAGACTCCAAACACTTAACGTCCCTTGTTTGTTTTTTAGGTGGACCATTTGTGCTCGTGTCACCAATAAAAGTCAGATCCGTACTTGGAGCAATTCCCGGGGGGAAGGGAAGCTTTTCTCTCTAGAACTTGTGGATGAAAGTGTGAGTATGTGTCAGGTGGGGTAGTCACAGGGCTGGGTTCCAAGAAACAGCCTGGGCTCTGTAGGCTTCTGAGGCCAAAAAGATGAAATCCTTGCATGGTTACTGGAGGGAGAGAGTTAGCCATCATAAATAAGATCTGGGGCTGGGAAGGTGGCTTAGGAGTAGAGTGCTTGCCTTGCATGCATGAGGCACCACATAAGCAGAAACAGCCAGAAGTGGTACTGTGGCTCAAGTGGTAGAGGGCTAGCCTTGAGCAGAAGAGCTGAGGGACAGTGCCTAGGCCCAAAGTTCAGGCTCCACAACTGGCAAACAAACAAACAATAAATAAGATCTGACCTACAGAGTCTTATCTGCTTGCTTGTTTGCCTGCTTTGTTTATTTACTTATTTGTGCCACTATTGGGCTTGACCTCTGGGGCCTGGGCTATGTGTCTTTCCTTTTTGCTCAAGGCTAGTGCTCTACCACTTGAGCCACAGCTCCACTTCTGGATTTTTAGTGGTTAATTGGAGATGAGAGTCTCATGGACTTTTCTGCCCAGAGTGGCTTCAAACAGTGATCTTCAGATCTCAGCCTCCTTAGCAAGTAGGATTGTAGGCATGATCCACTGAGATCCAGATTATCTGCTTTAATTTAAACTAGATAGAACCCTTTTGCTGACAAAACATTTCGAAACTGTCATTGTCATCCCTTTCTTTTTCCTTTTTCTTTTCTTTTTTCTTCTCTTCCTCTTCCTGCTTTTGGAAGTTGGCGTATCACCCCAAATGTTTAATTGTGATGGCAGAGTCAGTACCAGAACCTCATTTTCTACAAATTGTCCATCTAATCTACAGTGGGCTAAATATTTCAACACTTTATTTATTTAAGTTCCTCATCTCTCTCTAACATATTGCCTTGACAGAATAGTAAAAATAAGAATCAGAAGCAACTTGAAAGCATGATTCGTTATAACATTTTTGGCAGCGGCTCCTGAGTGTGAACTCATCCATCATTCAGGTGGCAAGCAGGAGGGAGGCTGCTTGAGTCACCCGTGTTCCTCATAGCCCCGTGGGCTTTGGTCGTGCCACTCAGAATCTGGAACTTGAGGCTTTTATTTATTATCACAATATTAAACCTGTCCTTTGTTTTGTTTTGTTTTCTTTCCATCTTATTTAAATGTGATTACTGGCTTGGCTACTTGACCCTCTCTGGGTTTTTTTGTTTTTTGTTTTGTTTTGTTTTTGGTCATGGGGCTTGAACTCTGGGGTTGGGTATTATCCCTCAGCTCTTTAGCTCAAGGCAAGTGCTCTACCGCTTGAGCCACAACACCACTTCTGGTTTCCTAGTGATTTATTGGGGATAAGAGTCTCATAGACTTTTCCTGCCCTGGCTGCCTTTGAATCATGATCCTCAGATCTCAGCCTCCTAAGTAGCTAGGATTATAAGCGTGAGCCCCCGGTGCCCGGCCCCTCTGTTGTTTTGGGGGAGCTGAAAGTGTGGCTGTAAAATGTGGGTTTCTGGGATGTCTGCTGCAGCCCTCTCACAGGTCCCCTTGTGCCACTGCCCCTGAAATGTCATCTTGATGCTAACATGGCTTGCTTTTCACTACTTAAACTGGGATGCAGAACACCACATTCCTAACCTGCTCTTACTTGCTTCTACAGGGTGAAATCAGAGCTACTGCTTTCAATGAGCAAGTGGACAAGTTCTTCCCTCTTATTGAAGTGAATAAGGTACGTTGGGTTGGTGGAGAACTGACACAGTTGTATGGAACAGTGAGAATAATGGTGGGGGAGAGGGGTCTCATCCATTAGCGTGTTGTATTCCAATAAAGGGATTCTTCACCCCCTCACCCCAATACCAGGATTTGAACTCAGGGCTGTGTGCTTGCTAAGCATATACTCTGCCACTTGAACCATACTCCCAACCTGCCTAAGGAGTTTTTGCATTCTATGTGGTGGACTATCACATCTCATGGCTTGGCCTCTTTTGCAGGTGTATTATTTCTCAAAAGGCACCCTGAAGATTGCTAACAAACAGTTCTCAGCTGTTAAAAATGACTATGAGATGACCTTCAATAATGAGACTTCTGTCGTGCCCTGCGAAGATGATCATCACTTGCCCACAGTTCAGTTTGATTTCACAGGGATTGGTGACCTAGAGAACAAGTCTAAAGATGCACTTGTAGGTAAGTTCAGGCTTGAGGCCAGGAGAGCAGTGGTGGTTAGTTTATTTGCAGTGTATAGGGAGGTGCAAGACTTGCTGTGCTTATCATTTGGCCTTTGATCATGTCGTGAAAGGAACCTTGATCACTCCTGCTAAAGACTTGTGCCTGTGTTTTAGACATACTAGGGATCTGCAAGAACTATGAAGATGCCACTAAGATCACTATCAAGTCTAACAACAGAGAAGTTGCTAAGAGGAACATCTATCTGATGGATACATCAGGGAAAGTGGTGACTGCTACGCTGTGGGGGGAAGATGTAAGTGTTCACACTGAGCAGAAAGACTCCAGGTGCCTTGTCCTGTCCTGAGTTGGCCACATAGGGATAAAGGGTTGAGCTCCCTGGCAATTACTTGACAACTTTTCTATGAGATGTGCTATGATTTCAGCTTTCTGTAGTAAAATGCTCTTCTTTGTAACTCTAGGAAAGTAGTGGTAGATTAGTTGTCATGTTATTTCTGAGCAGATTTAACATGAGTGTGAGGTCTGTCTTATATAGATTTCGCATGCACAGATTAATATGCATTGTACTATTAACTTTTTCTTGGAATTCCTGCCAGTGATACTTAGATGTATTTGGTGTTTGTTTTGTAGGCAGACAAGTTTGATGGGTCCAGACAGCCGGTAATGGCCATCAAAGGGGCGAGAGTCTCTGATTTTGGTGGACGGAGCCTCTCCGTTCTGTCTTCAAGCACTATCATTATGAATCCTGACATCCCAGAGGCCTATAAGCTGCGTGGATGGTAGGTTTTGTGGGGCTAAATCAAATTTGAGTCTGGGCTTTGAGAAGAGCTGGGTACCATCAGTGTAGGAGCTCTCAACCAAGTAGAAGGCTTCCTAACTGAACGGAACAGTTCCTCTTTCTTGGAGGCTTTATTTATGCCTTCTGAGATGTCTTTAAAGCCCTTAAAGTGACAAGCTCGTAATCCCACAACAAACCTGGAGAGTCAGAGAAGGCGATTAGAATGTAAGTGCTGTGTGCTGACCTCGATCCTGCCAAAGCAGGGTACGGAGGGGCTTTAGCAGCAGGGTGATACAGGATGTATGCTGAGGGAATCTTTTGCTGCTATGTTTGAGCTGTGGGGGAAGAATGTTCTTTCTTACTCTTGTGCCTCTGGTGCAGGTCACATCTTCTCGAGTGTATTCACTGTGACTCTGATATAGCAGGGTGGGAACAATGGACTTTTGTTGCCATTATATTGTTATTCTCAAAGCACTCAAGGGATGAGGAGAGCCTGTTAAAAATTTCACCATATCTAGCTTTTGAAGGCATTAAAACTCTGCCTTAAAAAAGCACTTCAGCCTGAAACATGGTATATAAGAATTGATGTGGTCAGGGAAAACACTTTTAACAAGCCCAAGCTTAAATAATTTGTATAGTTATAGTCACATGGGGACGTGTCAGTTTCCAACTGGGTCTTAGGGTTTAAGTGATTCAAGAACAAGCTCGTATTTCATACTCATCATTTCTGTTTTGAGTCTGATGTCAACAAATAGCACTAGTGTTTTAACAGTTTCTAAACCATCTATAGAAGTGTTCATGTCACTTACGCCATCCTTTTATTTAACTATTCTGGAAGCTGGCATGGCATTATCCAGCAGGGCCTATTATAGTCTGACCAGAAATAACCAGGACTTTGGTTTGGTTTTGCTTGGTTTTCTTCCAGCCTTTGTCTGAAGCACAACCCCCAGTTAATTGTGTGCCCACATTAAGGTGTTCATATTTCATTGTCAGTAACTGGATGCCAGGCAACATAAAAAGACATGCCCATCCCCTGAACAAAATAACTTGTCATTGATCAGAGAGAGGTTTGGTGCACACACCCCACGCAGCAGGGATTAGTGATGTTTAGATCTTGGCTCTAACAAAGTAGAATTTTTATTGTAAGAAGGGCTGCCTCTCTCCTTGCTCTGCTGACTCCTGATGAGCTGTCTTTGGTGGCAAATGTCTCCTTGGAGTTTTTGAAACCATAAACTTGTGTAGCTAGTAGCGGTGAAACAGATTTATGGACCTTGCTGTGCCTCGGTGACGGATTTAGCCGCTTACCTGACAGAATGCGAAGGCAATTGTCTGCAGCTTAGGGCAGCATCCATTCTGCTGGATGCTCTGTTTCTAGAAAGCTTGCTCTGTGTGTGGTTAGCTTTTAGATACTCACCATTGCAATGATGTTAGGCATGTTTTTAATCTCAGGCTGACTATTGTCACAAGTATGTCCCTAATCCTCCCTCTCCCTGGCCTTCATGCCTTTCCTACATGTCAACTGATAGGTGGCCAAGAAGTATAATCAATGTTAGTAATAATTTAATACAGATTAATTTGAATTTAATATTGACATAAGTAAAATCTTAATAAGGAGGCAAATCTACAAGAAAATATAGATAATGCCTTCTGGTAGATTGTTTTGGGTTATATAATCAATTGAATTCATGTTGGGCTTAAGTTTTCCACCGTGGAAACTGTTTCCAATCATTTCAGTGAGGATAAAAATACAGCTGCTTGCTCAGCTGGGACTCTTACCACTCGAACCACACCAAGTCTGTGAGACCCACCCATCTCCAATTAACCAACAAAATCATTGGATTGGAGGTGTGGCTTATGTGGTGGAACACCTAGCCATGAGCAAAGGCGAGTTCTGAGCTGTAGTACTGATGTACAAGCAAGTGCACACAATGCAGCTGCAACTGAGATGAGCATTAGTAATGCAAAGGACTGTACTAGAGCTCGACATTGTAGCTTACAATTGTTGACTTTCACAGTATTTTTAGGCCTCAATCCTGGCTACTCTTCCTGTGCAGAGGTAGTCTAGGGAAGGGTCTGTGGTACTTTGGCACTGATTGTCTTGACCACTGGGGGGCATCAAAGCAAATGAGATCAAAGGAAAGAACACTTTCTTCCTTAGACTAAGGTAAAACAGAAGATGCTAATTTGAGCTCACATGACAGGATGGATGTGAAAGCTGGTGTGGGTAGATGCCTTTATCTAGTAAGTAGAAACAAGAAGCATGTTTTGAGAAGTATATACAAATCAAGTCCCTATGGTCCTTATTGTTTATTTTTTCAGGTTTGACTCAGAAGGACAAGCCTTAGATGGTGTTTCCATCTCTGATCAAAGGGGTGGAGGAACAGGAGGCAGCAACACCAACTGGAAAACTTTATATGAGGTTAAATTGGAGAACCTGGGCCAAGGTGACAAGGTATTTTTACGTTCTTCACTGTCTCCACAAAAGCATGCAAAAGAGTACAGAGGCCTGAATTTTGAGATCTGGTTAGTGATACCAGCTGTCAGGTGTTCATTCTTACCTGGGACTTTGTCCAGGCCTAATGAACCAATGCTGTCTAACTTTAAAGTGTGTTGTAGCCCTTCCCTGCATTAAGGCAGAAAAATGGGAAGGCTCAGAGGATCTCAAGAAAGTGATTGTGCCTGAGCCCTGTATTATAACTACATTGTAAACTGACTTTGGGTTTACATTATTTTTCTAATGGCTTCTACAAATCACAAATACTTTATTTCTTTTGTGGTACTGCGGTTTAAACTCAGGGCTTTGTACTTACTAGGCAGGTGTTCTACCACTTGAGCCTCAGCTCCAGCCCCTACAAAGACTTTTTTTTCTTTGAGTGGGAAATCATCCAGGCTCAGTGTTCAGCATCAGGCAGTTCCCCATTTGTGTTCTGCGGCCCCCTACAGGTTGGGGGCTGCAGATGGACCCCACTGGGGACTGACTGGTATTTGGCTTTACTTATAGCTTTCCTGTCAGTATGTGTGGGATAACCCTCCCACTGTCTCGACCTAACCTGTGTTCTGTCAATAGGTTAGGTCATTTGAATATTTAAATAAATGGTTTACATATTTAAATCACTTATTTCTTTTATGCGCCCTGATCCCTTGCTGTCAGCATATACAATGCAGGTTTTATTTCTTACTGTCTGATTTCACAGTACATCCCTATCCATCACTGTCATCAACAGAAACTCACAATGCTTTTATAGAGCGTTGTGAGAATTAAACATGGGATAAATCTGTGTTCTCCTGTCATAGGAACAGCCACTCTTCTCATTTTCTTGCCTCCCAGTTTCTCTCTTGATCTAAAGATAGTATGTGATAAGAAATGGGGCATACCAAGTACCTAGACTTTCTGCATGTCTGCACCTAGACTTTCAAGTCATGTCTTGAGTCTGGACCTGACATGGAAATACAGGAAAGCTCCAGGCATTTGCCTAAGAGACTTACTTCTTGTAGAGCCTTTTGTTGTTGGTGGTAGTTATGGGGCTTGAACTCTGGCCCTGGGTGCTGTCCCTCAGCTCTTCAGCTCAAGGCTAGCGCTCTACCACTTGAGCCACAACACCACTTCTGGGTTTTCTGGTAGTTAATTAGAGATAAGAGTTTCACGAACTTTCCTGCCTGGGCTGGCTTTGAACCGAAATCCTCAGATCTCAGCCTCCTGAATAGCTAAGATTACAGGCATGAGCCACCAGTGCTCGGCACTTCCAGCTTTTTCTGAGTAGTTTATTGGAGATGAAAGTCATAGATTTTGGGCTGGGAAGGTGGCTCAGTAGTAGAGCACTTGCCTTGCATGCATGAGGCCCTGGGTTTGATTCCTCAGCACCACATACACTGAAAAAGCTAGAATTGGCACTGTGGCTCAAGTGGTAGAGCACTAGCCTTGAGCTGAAGAGCTGAGGGACAGCGCCCAGGCCCAGAGTTCAGACCCCACAACCGGACCCCCCCAAAAAAAAAGAAAAGAAAAGAAAAAGAAAATCATAGATTTTTCTGCCCTGGCTGCCTTTGAACCACAGTCATCTGATCTTAGCCTCCTGAGTAGCTAGGATTACAGGCATGAACCACTAGTGCCCGCCTTTCTCTAGAGCTTTCTTTTTCTTTTTGTTTTGTTTGGTGGTGCTGAGGTTAGAACCTAGGGCCTTGTGGGTGCTATGTGAGCACTCTACCACTGGGCTACAGCCCTAGCTCTAGAACCTTCTACGCGGGGAAGTAGCCAGATTCTTTTAAGCATTCACCTTGTTTTGTCTCTGAAACCACTGCCTGGATATCAAGTACAAATTAAAACAATTCAGGGAGGCGAAGGACACATGTTTTCTCTTGTATATAGAAGCTAGAAATAATTTATAAATGTATTAACTGAAATACAGTATTTGCAGAGGAGAATTTAAATTTTAATTCCTTAGAAAAACTAACCACAGTACAACAAAACGAAACCAGGAAATAGGTACTTGAAAGGTACAGGAGAAGGTCAAGGGGAGGGGAGTAGCGGAATGAAAGAAAAGGGGGAGAATGCAGTCACAGTACTCCACTCAATGGAGTGGAGGGGTTAGCTTGTTATAGAAGGGGTAAAATGAAGTAAGGGGGTGACATTGATCAAGATGTATTCATAAACTGATTTGTTGAATGGTAACTACTTTGTTCAGCCACTTGAAGATATTTTTTAAAATACAGTAAAAATAAATTTTAAAAGCTCTGGAGACTCAGGAGGGGGTTGAAAGTCAAAACAAATAGCAACAAAAAGCCAAGCACAATTTAGTGCTTTCTAGATTTACTTGTCAGTGATTTCTACACGTCCAAGGCACAGATCCTCATTCATGGGTATTTTTGTGTTCTGATGCAACTGCTTGTTGTTAGTAAAGTTTTATTGGAACAAAGGCGTCTGCTTCCATCTACATGTTGTCTCTTGCCCCACAACAGGGGTTTCTGAGGAATTGAAGAAGCGACTATGACTGAATGGCTTATCGGACCTGAAGCTGAATAATAAATTATCCAGCTAAGTTTCTAGGTTAATGACCTAGAAATCACTGATCTTAGTTTTAGTGTGGGAGTGGGAGGAGTAGTTGATCATAGCTACTCTATATCTTTTATTTACTTATAGATTTTTGGTGGTAATGATGGTACTGGGGCTTAACCTGAGGGCCTAGTTGTTATGCCTTAGTTACCTGCTTAAGGCTGGCATTCGACTACTTGAGTCAGAGCTTCACCTCTGGCTTTTTGCTGGTTAATTGGAAGTAAGAATCTCATGGACTTTCCTGCCCAGGCTGGCTTTGAATTGGGATCCTCAGAGCTCAACCTCTTTAAGTAGCTAGGATTACAGGTGTGAGACACCTGTATACATGTATACATACACACACACACACACACACATATACACACATATATGCATGCACGTTCATAGTAGGGCTTGAACTTAGTGCCTGACACTCTTGCTTGGCTTTTTTATTCATGCCTGATACTCTACCACTTGGAACAATACTTTCACTTTTAGCCTTTAGATGGTTAATTGGAAATGAGTCTCTCAGAGGGGCTGGGAAGGTGGCTCAGTGGTAGAGTGCTTGCCTATTATGTATGAAGCCCTGGGTTCGATTCCTCAATACCACATAAAAAAAGTTGGAAGTGGTGCTGTGGCTCAAGTAGTAGAGCAAGAGAAGCTCGGGAACAGTGCCTAGGCCCTGAGTTCAAGCCTTAGGACTGGCAAAAAAAAAAAAAAAAAAGAAAGTCAGATTTGTCTGCTTGAACTGACTTCAAACCATGATCCTCAGTTGGGTGCCAGTGGCTCATGCCTGTAATCCTAGCTACTCAGGAGGCTGAGATCTGAGGATCATGGTTCAAAGCCAGCCTGGGAAGGAAAGTTCATGAGTCTCTTATCTCCAATTAATCACCAGAAAACAGGAAGTGGTGCTGTGGCTTGAGTGGTGGAGCGCTAGCCTTGAGCTGAAGAGCTCGAGTTCAAGCCCTACAACCGACCAAAAACAAACAAAAAACCCATGAGCCTCACATCTCAGACTTCTGAATATCTAGGATTTAGGCATGAACCACTTGTGCCTGGCTTGAATTAACTCTTAGTAAGAAGGAATTTTGTACCTTAGAATTTGGTTTATTTCTTCCCTGGGTTTGTACGCCTTACATGCTATTTCTGAAACTGCAGAATGAATGGTTCCCATAATCGTTTTGTGAGCTTAGGACAGGCACACATGTAAGTACTTGACATCCGTGTGTAAGGGCAGCTTTGAGCCCCATCTGGTTGGTTCCAGTCCTAAATGCAGGTGTGTTCTCACATTCCCCCTTTCTTATTCTTGTAAAGGCGGACTATTTCAGCTCTGTAGCCACGGTAGTGTATCTTCGCAAAGAGAACTGTATGTACCAAGCCTGCCCATCTCAGGACTGCAATAAGAAAGTGATTGACCAGCAGAATGGCCTGTATCGCTGTGAAAAGTGTGACCGGGAATTTCCTAACTTCAAATACCGCATGATCTTGTCGGTACGTACAGTGGGAGATGAGAAGCTCTGGCATGTTTATTGACTCGCTGTCATATGTTAGGATTACATTAGAAGCACCAAAGCATTTGTGGTGGGGAGCTTGTGGATGAGTGCATGAAGAAGTAAGGACCTTGCACCACCTGAATGACTGTTCTTCTACTAAAAGGGTTTTTTGTTTTGTTTTGTACTGGGTTTTTTGGTTTTTTTTAATCTTTGGGAGCCTGGGCACCATCCCTGAACTTCTTTTGCTCAAGGCTAGCCCTCTATCACTTGAGCCACAGTGACATGTCTAGCTTTTTCTGTTTATGTGGTACTGATGAATTTAACTCAGGGCTTCATTCATGCTAGGCAAGCACTCTACCACTAAGCCACATTCCCAGCTCTTGTGCTGGTCTTGAGAGTTGAACTCAGACTGGCTACTATTCCTGAGCTGCTTTTGTTTGTGGCTAGTGCTCTAGCACTGGAGCCACAGCTCTACTTCCAGCTTTTGGTGGTTAATTGGAGATAAGAGTCTTATGGACTTTGCTGCCCAGGCTGGCTTTGAACCATGATCCTCAGATTCCAGCCTCCTCCTGAGTAGCTAGGATTACAGGCATGAGTCTCTTGGCACCCTGGCCAATTTCCACTCATTCTGTATGGTTACAACATTGGTAGCACTCATATTTGAAATGCTATTTCTGGACAGCAGTAACTGTACTTAGACATCACTTGTATCTGTAAGTTATTTAAGCATATATATCTAGATATACCTATATCTAGTTCTTTTTTTTTAAGGGGTTCATTGTTACTTTTAACATTGGAATGTGAGGTAGTGTTGTGACTTTTTTGCATTGTAAAGATTTTTTTGTTATGGTGGTTTGAATGAAAGGTATACTTTTAGTGATAGTAACTAAACGATAAAGAAAGGGCATTCTTCTGTTTTTCTCGAAAGTGATTTGGCAGTAATATATCAGAAGGCTTAAAAGCATTTATATTTTTTGACACAGTAACCAGCTGGAGGAATTTATTCCAAAGAAATAACCAGAGATGTCACAGCTATGTAAAGCTGTCTGTCACACTGCTGTTTATTTTAGAAGGTTGGATTCAACTCGCTTGTCCCTCCTGCTCTGCTAATTCCTTTGTTGAACAACCATCATCACTGTGAAGGCCTTTGAATTTACCACTTACTATTTGACAGTATTTGAAAACTTTCCTTATGAAGACTATTAAATGACATAAGTAAAGATTCAGACTTTATTCATTCCAGATAGAAAATACTAAAGAGTCTGTTTTCTGTGGTCTTGAGGGATATTCATAGATAGAACCAGACTGGGAGAAGGAATACAAGACCAGATTGTTGCCGGTGGTTATTTCTGGTTGGTTCTTTATTTTCTTCAGTATATTTTTCTATAGTTTCATTTTTTTTTCCGTGCAATGAATATTCTCATAATTAGATGATCTTTTTGTTGTTGTTCTTTTAGTACTGGGAATTGAACCCAAGGCCTCCAGCTTAAAGCAAATGTTCTTGCATTTGGGCCACATCCTTGGTCCTTTTCTTTTTAAGATAGGATCTGAAACTCATGGTCCAACTCCACTGCCTGCCAAGTTGCTATGATAACGAGTGTGCATCACCTCTCAACTCTTGATATAAAAGAAATTTTAAAGAAATATTTTTAGATAAAAGGGATTCAGGGGCAATTGTGGGAAAGTGAAGGATAGAGTGACATTGTCCAAAAAGAATTGTACTCATTACTTGACTTAAGAGAAATGGTAACCCCTGTGTTACAAACCTTAATAACAATAAAAGGATTCCACCTATTCTTTCTAAACTCTAATTGTACTAAATGGTGGGTCACTTAAGAGCCTTTTTTTTTTTAAGGGGGGGGTCAGTCGTGGGGCTTGAACTCTGAGCCTGGGCGCTGTCCATCAGTTCAAGTCAAGTGCTCTACCACTTGAGCCGATATGCCACTACCAGTTTTCTAGTGATTAATTGGAGATAAGAGTCTCACAGGACTTGCCTGCCCACACTGGCTTTGAACCAAGATCCTCATATCTCAGCCTCCTGACTAGCCAGGATTACAGGTGTGAGCCACCAGCGTCCAGCTAAGAGCCTTATTTTTTGTGAGCTATAAACTTTTCATTCAACTAAGATGAAGGAAAGCATTTTAGATAGTTAATTCCGCGGATCCTCAGTAGTGGAATTCCCTTCCCAATTGTTTTATTTGAACATCTGTATCTGTGTCTGTGTCTCTGCTATTCTTACCTGTTGATAGATGCTCGGGACTGGTGGTTCCAGTATGTGCCACCATTACCTTGAGTTTGTCAGTGCTTTTAACTTTTCTTGTCACCTTATTTCCATAACATTGTATAGTCAAATCCCCATGAACTTGAAAAACAAAATTGTCAAAATGAAGCCTTTAAAAACAACCATCACCCTCTTTTTTTTTTTCTTTTTTTTTTTTTTCTCAGTCATGGGGCTTGAACTCTGGGCCTGAGCGCTGTCCCTCGCTGATCTGTTCAGCTCAAGGCTAGTAGTGCTCCACCACTTGAGCCACAGCACCACTTCCAGTTTTCTGGTGGTTTATTGGAGATAAGAGTTTCATAGCCTTTTCTGCATGGGCTGGCTGTGAACCATGATCCTCAGATCTCAGCCTCCTGAGTAGCTAGGATTACAGCGTAAGCCACCAGCGCCTGGCCGTCACCCTCATTTCTATACTGCCTTTTACTCAGCAACTGAATTTTTGAAAATCTGCTTTCTGTCTTTATCCTTCCCAATTTAATTTTATACCATATGCACAGTTGGGGACATTTGATTGCCCATTTCTACTGCTAGGTGGATTCAGTGGCTGGCAAAGACCCTTTAGCACTGGTACTGAAATTGTTTGGGATGTTCAGTGGTGATTTAGAGCCATCAGGGAGCTCCTTGTGTGTGGCAGGAAAATAAATGCACAATTTAAAATGCCACGAACAAGCACCAAGTGTGGTGACATATACCTGTAATCCCAGCACCTGGGATACTGAGGCAGGAATATCACAAGTTCCAAGCTAGCCTGGGCTCTTATGATAAGATCCTCCTCTCCCCCCCCCCAAAAAAAAAGAAGTAAAAATAAAAATCAAATTCAGTGGACCTACCCTGACAGAGCTTATTCAAAATCTTTAGGGCAAAATCTGTTGCATCTGGAGGGGTGCTAGATCTAATATGCCTGGATTCTGCCTCTGTCTCCACGTAGATCTGAAATCACACATCCACCCAATTACTTTTTAAACCTGTTTCATGATCTCTGTCACCATTTTTAGAAAGGATGTAGTTCACATGCCCAGTAACCCCATTATAAGTTGAAGGTGTAGGTAGAAAGTTTGTTTTTTTTTTGTTTTTTGGTTTTGGGGTTTTTTTTTGGGTCCGGTTGTGGGGCCTGAACCCTGGGCCTGGGCGCTGTCCCTCAGCTCTTCAGCTCAAGGCTAGCGCTCTACCACTTGAGCTACAGCGCCACTTCCCCGGCTTTTTTTTTCTGCTTATGTGGCGCTGAGGAATCGAACCCAGGGCCTCAAGCATGCAAGGCGAGCACTCTACCACTGAGCCACCTTCCCAGCCCAAGTGGAAAGTTTAATACGCATAACCTACTAACCGTCTTGCCTTGCCTACATTAAGTGTGATCAGAGCACCTGCATAGCCTACAATTGGGCAAAATCCTCTGGCATAAAGCCTGTTTTATAGTAAAGTGTTGAATGTCATATGGCAATACTAAAAGTAAAAACCAGACTGGTGGGGAGCATGTGCTTTTGCATACTGAGGGAAAATCATGAGGACAAGCCATCAGTCATCAGGGGCCTTATGTATATAGGATGATAGTATATTGTCATGTGGAAGTTACTTTAATGAGTGAAGTCTTCCTTTTATTATGCGTTTGTTGCGATAACAGAGTTGTGTTTGTTCTTAGGCCAATATTGCCGATTTTCAAGAGAATCAGTGGGTGACTTGTTTCCAGGAGTCAGCTGAAGCGATCCTTGGACAGAATGCTGCTTACCTTGGGGAACTCAAAGAGAAGGTCAGCCACATACTTCACCATAGTTTATAAACTCTCTGCTTAAACTCTGAATTTATTGATTTGTTTGTGCCAGCACTAGAACTTGAACTCAGGGCTTGGGCACTGTCCCTTAGCTTTTTCTGTGCAAGACTGGGACTCTACCACTTGATCTACAGTTCTACTTGTGGCTTTTTTGCTCGTTAATTGGAGATGAAAGTCTCACGGACTTTGCTGCCTGCACTGGCTGCTGGCTTTAAACCACAATCCTCAGATCTCAGTCTCCTGAGTAGCTTAGGATACAGACATTTTTTTTAATTACCAGGCTGTCCATCAACCACTATTCTCTAGTCTCACCTCCCATGTGGCAAGGATGACAGGCTTGAACCCCAGTACCCAAGTCATTTTGTTTTTTATCTACTAGATTGATTTAATTGAGAAAGTAGGGATAAAACAGCTAAAAGCTGTATTTTCTAGGCCATGAAAATTGGGACCCATTTATACACAGTGTTCTTTTTTCCCCATTTCCTCCAAATTGGTTAGGCCACAGAGAAATAAGAATTGGCTGCTGGTATTTTTCTTACTCTTTTCTGTCCTCAGTTCTGTCTTGTTGGTTCAGTTCATAAGATCTCTGAAAATTGTCTCAACCAAGTCCTTTTGTAGAAATAACTGGAATTGACTTTAAATTGTGATAGTATCTTTTATCTATTTTGCTTGGTCCTCTATTTTCCTATCAGATTTTAAGGCCAAAGGCAGCCTTTCAGGATTTTTTATGGGCTTATTATATTTGGCTGTTCTGTCGACTGGTGAATGAGGAAGTGCAGAAACTTCCCTCAGAAACCATCATGTTCTTGGAGTGTGCATCCATGCTTCCCTAATCTGTAAGAATAATGGCAACTCACATAATTTTTCAAAGGTTTAATACATTATTTATATATTGAAAATCCATAGAAAGATTTTTTGGGGGGTTTTTGTTTGTTCTGTCAGATAACTTCTATTTTAAAAAAAAGTCTCTATGATAGAACCATTTGCATGCTACATAGTGCTTGCCAAATACTTAGCTTAGCTGGGCATGGACGAATATATTTGCCTGTAGTCTAAGCTACTCAGGAGGCTGATGCAGGAGAATCACAAGTACAAGGTGGCCTGCCTGATCTACTTAGCAAGTTTAAAGCAGCCTGGACAGCTTAGTGATACCTTGTCTCAAAATTAAAAGAAATTACCTAGCCTATACAAACCACTAGGTTTTATCCTCAGTACAAAAAAAAAAAAAAATGGCCAGGTGCTGGTGGCTCATGCCTGTAACCTTATCTACTCAGGAGATTGAGATCTGAGGATTGTGGTTCAAAGCCAGCCCAGGCAGAAATGTCCATGAGACTCTTACCTCCAAATTAACCCCCCAGAAAAATGGAAATAGCACTGTGGCTCAAAGTGGTACAGTGTTAGCCTTGAGCAAAAGAGCCCAAGGACAGTGCCTAGGCCTCAAGTTCAAGCCCCATGACTGATCAAAATAAATTGATAAATTAAAAATGAAAATAAAGAATTTATGAACTATTTGTTTTATATGTGTATTATCACTGTTAAGTTTTTGCATTTTATGTAAAATGCATTCTCTGCTGTAGGCATAGCTCAGTGGTAGCACACCAGCTTAGCAAGTATGAGTACCACAAAAAAATATAAATACATAAGTAAAAATGATTCTCTAATTCCTCCTGTCTTCCCCTCCCTCCCCACAGTCCTGGGGCTTGAACTCAGGCCTGGGCACTGTCCCTGAGTGTTTTTTGCTTAAGAGTAGCACTCTTCCACTTGATCTACAGCGCCAATTTCAGTTTTTTCTGTATATATGGTACTGAGGAATTGAACCCAGGGCTTCATGCATTCTAGGCAAGTACTCTCACTAAGCCACATTTCCAGCCCTACTGTCCTTGTTAATAACGGAACTTCCATAGTCTTTGAAAAGTAGGAGGCAGAGAGGGGACTGTGTTTCTTGACCTTCTCTGACCTTGACCCACTCCACTTGTTTCTTTTTCTTGCTCCCTGAGTCAATAGCTTTGAGGCTGAAATAATGAGTAAGCCTATAACAATTTTACTTTCCTTCCTTCCTTCCTTCCTTCCTTCCTTCCTTCCTTCCTTCCTTCCTTCCTTCCTTCCTTCCTTCCTTCCTTTCTTTCTTTCTTTCTTTCTTCTTTCTTTCTTTCTTTCTTTCTTTCTTTCTTTCTTTCTTTCTTTCTTTCTTGGTCTGGGCACTGTCCCTCAGCTCTTCAGTTCAAAGCTAGTGCTCTGCCACTTAAGCCACAGCGCTACTTCTGGCTTTTTCTGCTTAGGTGGTGCTGAGGAATCAAACCCAGGGCCTCATGTATGCAAAGCAAGCACTCTACCACTGAGCGACCTTCCCAGCCCAATTTGACTTCTCTTAAAAGTATTTTCCTACCTGTTAGGTGAAGCCTACTGGGTCTCAGATCATTTCATTTAGAATCTTAGAATAGTATTTTTGCTAAGAGTGTTTTAATTTTTGGTGTGAAAAATTATATATAACCTTTATCATTGCAACCTTTTTACTTTTTGTCGTAACAGTTTTGAATCATGTAGTTAACTATCTACCCTGTTGTGCCAGCACTATTCCTCTCTTCAACTCTTCCAACTTTCAAACCAAAACTCTGTACCCATTAAATTGCAACTCCTTAGCAAGATGCTGGTGGCTCATACCTGTAACTCTAGCTACTCAGGAGGCTGAGATCTGAGGATCTCAGTTTAAAGCCAGCCCTGGGAGGACTCATCTCCAGTCAACCACCAGAAAACCAGAAGTGGCACTGTTGTTCAAAGTGGTAGGCACTAACCTTGAGTGAACGAGCTCAGGGATAGCACCCAGGTCCTGTGTTCAAGCCCCACAAAAAATAAAATTGCAGCTCCTTTCCTGTTCTTGCCCTCCTGCCAGCCCAGCAACCACCAATCCTACAAATTCAATCACCTATGGATCAAAAATATTTATAGAGGGAAAATTATACCTGTATTGGCCATGTACAGATGTTTTTCCTGTAAACAACAGTATAATAACTGCTTAGGTGGTATATACATTGTATCAGGTATTTGGATCCTTCATAGGATATAAAACCTACAGGAATCTTATGTGAATGAGTTCTTAAACATCTTTGGATTTTGGTATCTACTTTAGAGTCCTGAAACCAATCTCCTGAAAATACCAAGGGAGAGCTATACTCTTGAGTGTTTTGTTTTGTTTTGTTTTGTTTTTGCTGGTCCTGGGGCTTGGACTCTGGGCTTGGGTTCCGTTCTTGAGCAAAAAAAAGCTCAGGGACAGTGCCTGGTCCCTGAGTTCAAGCCTCAGGACTGACAAAAACAAAAAACTGTAAGTTAATTGTTCTTAAGTAATTTCAGACCATGAAGGTGAGACTTTCCAAAGCCCAACAAGTTGTTCAGTGGTTTCTATGTGTTGTTGCAGAATGAGCAGGCATTTGACGAAGTTTTCCAGAATGCCAACTTCCGAACTTTCACCTTCAGAGTCAGGGTCAAACTGGAGACCTATAATGTAAGTCAGGCTGCTGAGGATTGGGGATGGGGTGAGGGGTGGTTAGCGATGGGAAGTCGCCCTTTATTGCCTGCAGCAGCCTTCTAGAATTCTTGTCAGTGAATTGCCTACTTCCATGCCAATTTGAGGTGCCATTACGAACCTCACTTGCAGATGAGGAAATAGATTTAGAGGTTCTGTGTCTTATCTGAATATGTAGAACATGTAGAGGAAATGCTCTGTGGCTTTCTTTGTTGGAGAAGAGGAAGTTGTATGTTATACCTATAATCTCAGCACAGGACATAGCAATGGAGGATTGTGCTACATAGCCGGACCCTGTCTCAAATTTAGAAAAAAATAAATAAACTAGTATTTTTTTTTTTTTGGTCTGTGAACTGACAATGTATATAGTGTGCCGCAGACTTTCTCTGCCTGCAAGTTTAGGTTTTGAAGATCGTATATGAGTTCAAATTATGTTGAAAATTTCTGCAGTGGTCTGTGGTGACCCAGGTAGTCAGAATGGGCAGCATTTAGCGGGCACTATGGGATACATGTGTCTCACTGGTCCTCACAGCACCTGTGGGTTGGCACTGTCCTTATCCCCATTTTCTCGTGCAGAGAACAAGAATGAGCCTGAGCTGAGTCGTGCTACCAAGTAACCAAGCTCAGGCTCCTGCCCAGCCAGCCTGACTTCCAAGCTTTGCTCTTAACCACACTAGTAAATAGCAGCTCCACCCCACTTCCAATCCCTTCCCCACGCCAGCCACTGGGCTGAAGTGCCTTGTCTTCTAAAGACACCCCACAGTCCACTCATGGACTTTCTTGCTTGTGCTGGCTTTAAAACGAGATCTTAAGATTTCATCCTCCTGAGTAACTAGGATTACAAGCATGAACCACCAATGTCTGGCTTGGCTGAGCTTTTTCTTGAGCGGAAGACAGCTTTCAGAGTTAGCTTTGTGGCTTTCTCAAGTTATTTACCCTTTTTGGCTCCTGTTTGTGCCTCTGTAGAGAGAATTAAGAGATAGGAACACTCTCCAAAATCTTTTCCTTTAAGATCTTAAGTCTCTGGGTGTTGGGAAGCTGAGGACAAGAGAAAGAATCTGTGAAGTGGGGATCTGGCTGTTGTCCCAGCAGCGGGAATTCTGGGACAGGCTCCCACTCGGGGTGTTCTCTGGGAATTACTAAACTGAATGCAGCATGTGCTTCGTCCTGCTGGGCTGGTTGGAGCCACTGAAGCAAAGAAGGTTATCACCACTGCTCCATGCTGGGGCTGTCATCATCCCTCACAACCAGCTTTTCTTTTTTCAAAGGACGAGTCTCGAATTAAGGCCACTGTGATGGACGTGAAGCCTGTGGACTACAGAGAGTATGGCCGGAGGCTGGTCACACTCATCAGGAAGAATGCCCTGCTGTGAGGAGAGCAATGCTTATGGGACAGAAGTTTGAGGTGGAATCTTCTTCCTGCCCCCATGTGACCCCCACACCCTCATCAGTTACACAGGAGCCTCTTCATGGTGGACAGTTTCTTCTGTGTACCTCTTGGGATGCATTGGTGGACAAAGGATATGCTCAGAGGGCTGTGGTATAAACTGTCAGACCTGGAGGTCAGCCAGCAGGTAGCATAGCCCTCCTAGCCCCTCCCTTTTGACTTCAGATTTCTGTCAGATTTATTAAGAATTCAAGCAAGAATTATGTCAAGAAATTGACCCTCCCTACAGACAGTGAAGTAAATTATGTCACTTGAGTTTTGCTTCTCCAGTACTGACACCTTCACAACTTGGGTCCTTCCTGGGAGGAGGGAGTGGGGAACTGAGGTGTTGATTAAGTGTATCTTCCTGGAATTCAGAGGCTCACTCTTTCTACATTTGCCACATGGTTGTTAGTGCTTGGAATGGCAGTAGAGTAGAATTATTAATCAAAGGCCTATCTTTTATATCTGAAGACTACCCTTCCTTCAGGGTTTAATAGATTTAATAGACTAAGTCAGAAGGGTCTGATATTAATCAAAATTGTCTCTTCTGAGGATGGCTGATAAGCATTGACTTGCTGTCCCCTGGGGACATCCAGGCAACTACAAAGCATTGCTTGGGTTTTCACTTCAATTAATGTTGCATTTTGGTTGGCGAAGGCACACTTTTTGTACCTGTACATACTTCTTGCATTTGTGTGTTTATTTCTTGATTAAAGCTCGTTAAGTAGAAAAGATTTTGAAGGGAGAGACGCTCCCCTTGTTTCCCTTACTTTGTTTTAATAAACAGTATGTTCTTTGCTTGTGAATTCTACTTTCTTTGAATGCAAAGGGTTCTTGTAACTGGAAAGCAATTAATTAGTCTTCATAATAAATGTTCACTTGGGAGAAATGTTAACTCATTACAGACTCAGAGATTAGTCTGAGATTACTAATGTTTGTAACCCTGAAATACATCTTTCAAAGAATGAAAACACCAAAAAAGGAAAAACCATTGTGCCCAGCAATGCTGATGATCTAGCACTTTGGGGTTTTATTGATGTTTACACAGCAGTCTAACACCAAGCAGGCTTTGAAATGTGTACAGACAGTGAGCGAGTAAGAAAACAGTAATTATGCTACTGGGCTTTTCAGTCAGCAAGAGCATGCTTGCTCTGTGTGTTCCTAATCATATTAATTATCTGGTGGGTTGCTGCAACCCACTGCTTGGCATTTGCTGCACATCTCTCCAAGCATCCCACTATGACAGGCAGTGTTGCAGTGCGGCTGCAGGCCTACTTTCTAACTGGTGTGAATAGAGCCTGGGGAGGCTCATGGCTGCCAACCTTCACTGTTTGACTGATCCTGTCTTGTTTGGTTTTTGTGCTGATATTTGGGCTTGAATTCGGGGCCTGGCCACTGTCACTTAGCTTTTTCTGCTCATGGCTGGTGCTCTACTCCTTGAGCCACACGTCTACTTCTAGCTTTTTGGTCTCAAAGATTTTCCTGTGCTGGCTGGCTTTGGACCACAGTCCTCAGATTCCAGTCTCCTGAGTAGTTAGGATTACAGATAGGAGCCAATGATGCCTGGCTTGTTTTTTTGTTTTTTGTTTGTCGTGGGGCTTGAACTCTGGGCCTGGATGCTGTCCCTGAGCTCTTCAATTCAAGGCTAGTGCTCTGCCACTTGAGCCACAGCATCACATCTGGTTTTCTGGTGGTTAATTGGAAATGAGAGTCTCATGAACTTTCCTACCTGGGCTGGCTTTGAACCTCAATCCCACAGATCTCAGCCTCCTGAGTAGCTAGGATTACAGGTGTGAGCCTGTTTTGTTTTGAAGCAGGATCATGCTCTGTAACCTAATCTCAAACTTAGTGTGTGACTTGGGCTGACCTCAGACTCAGGATCCTCCTGCCTCAGTCTCCCAAGTGCTAGAGTTACAGATGTACAGCACACTGGCTCGTAATTGTCTTCTTTAGGAAACAGCTAGTTAACCCTAAGTAGGGGATGGCTCCCATGACTGCAAATCAAACAGACCTGGAGCAGCTTTCGTTCTTTCAGACCTACTGACTGTGGATAGTCTTCCTTACCCTTCCCTGGTCTCAGGATATGTGACTCGCATTGTGCTTGATTCTCTGACTGAAGCCTCAACAATTTCTATGGAGGCTCTTTTCTCTCTGACCTTGCTTATAAAATGTTGACTAGAAAATTATAGTCTTCAGTGCTGTTCTGGATTGACAAATTGTGGGTTGGAGGTGGTAATCTAGCTTTCAGTCCAGTAACCAGTCTTTCATACCTCCTCTTTCTCCATCCCCAGCATGGGCCATGGGAGAATTGACTCACTGTGATATGAGGGCAGATCTTGAAAATGACCACTGGGCCCATCCCTATGCTTTCTCAGTATCCACTGAGGAAACCAGCATAGCTCCATGGGTGTGACTAGAATAGGGGGGTTTAGGAAGGAGGGGCTCCCTTGAAGGAGGATGCTTAACAGATTTCCCTACTAAAACATCAGATCACCTGCAGAGCAGCCCCAGAAATTGGCTCCACAGTTACGCTTTTAAGAGATTCAGATCCCAGAGGATTGTCTTAAGTAGATTCTGGCCCACAGTTCTTAGAATTCTCTTGGAGATAGTTTACCTCAAAAGGCTGTTCCTGTTGTTCTATTTCTCATCTTGCACTGAGAGATCAATGTTTATCTTGCATATATGATGACATCAGCATTAAGCAATGAAGGGGTAAAAAAATCTAATCATTTCGCTTTTATTTTAAATGGCTCTTGAATTCCCTCTCGTCTTATTGTGAAAGGCAAAGCAAAAACAAAACAAAACAAAAACCAACAACAGTAATAATCTGATTTCTGTCTATATTTTCAATGTTTTATGCTTTCCATTAAAGTCTTGCTAATCTCTAGTGTGCTATTCTGACATTTTGAACTGCAGGGTCAAAAGTATCCTCTCCCCCACTTTTTTTTTTTCTCTGAGTGGCCTGTCTTCGAAATGTATAAATAATATTGATCGTGGTATTTAATACGCTAATGAAACCCATGATTATTGACTACATAATTAATATACTGTCTAAAAGTGAAGTTTGGCAGCCCAGTATATAAAGGTTTATATTGACTTGTGTTTCTTGGACCATAAGCCTGCCAAGGTTTTATTTATAGAAAATGAAACTGGTTGCTCAGCCTCCTTTCTGCTTTGTACTTGTAGGAAAGCCACTGTCCCCTCTTAAATGGATTCTTTCCTTGTCTCAGAGGCAGTTTCTCTTACTTTAATTCTGCATCTTTTTGTTTTGCTTTGTTTTTGTGTGCCAATCCTGGGGCTTGAACTCAGAGCCTGGCCACTGCCTCTGAGCTTTTGTGCTCAAGGCTAGTGTTGTGCCACTTGTGCCACAGGCTCCACTTCTGGCTTTTTAGTGGTTAATTAGAGGTAAGAATCTCACAGGTTTTTGCTGCCCCAGCTAGCTCAAACCTCAATCCTGAGTAGCCACAGTTACATTGTGAGCTCCCAGCCCCTGCCTAATCCTACACTTTTTTTACATGGCATAGTGGCTCTTACTCTCATATGTATATGTGTATGCTGGTACTGGGGCTTGAACTCAAGTCCTCATGATCTTCCTTAGCTTTTTTGCTTAATGCTAGTACTCTACCACAGCTCCACTTCAGATTTTTTTTTTTTTTTGGTAGTTAATTGGAGATAAGAGTCTCATGGATTTTCCTGATGGTTTCAGGTTGCCATCCTTACTTCTCAGCCTCCTGAGTAGCTAAGATTTTCGATGTGAGCCATTAGGTTGATAGCTCTTACTTTTACAATCCTCTCTGTATGTAGAATACTGGCTCTATAAGCATCTTTGGAAATAATTGTTTTCTCACAGGAAAGAAAGTTTAGATGTTATTTTCATATTTGCTTGGGAGGAAGAAAAAAGCCTTTGCCATGTCAGTTTATTATGCATCTGATGTTAAGTATTGTTCATTGGTGGGGAGGGAGATTGGTGTATGTGTGGGTGCTCTCCCTGAGCTTTTGTGCTCAAGGCTAGTGCTCTACCACTTGAGCCACAGCTCCACTTCAGATCCCAATCTCCTGAGTAGTAGGGTTACAGGTGTGAGTCACCCGCTCCCAGCTCATTTTTTTTTAAAGAAAAGATGATTTGAATCATTATTTCTTCTGCAAGTAATCCATATTCATTAAAAAATAATTTTTAAAAATCACCCATAATCCTACTAACCAGCATTAAGCACTTTTAAGCCATATCTGTTTTTATAAAAATACAAGGGAAGGGGCTGGGAAGGTGGCTCAGTGGTAGAGCGCTTGCCTTGCATGCATGAGGCCCTGGGTTCGATTCCTCAGCACCACATAAGCAAA
>NW_012267247.1:7350388-7352136 GCF_000151885.1 Dipodomys ordii
CCAATAAACCACTAGAAAACCGGAAGTGGTGCTGTGGCTCAAGTTGTAGAGCACTTGCCTTGAGCTGAAGAGCTGAGAGACAGCACCCAGGCCCAGAGTTCAAGCCCCACGACCGACCAAAAAAAAAAAAAAAGAACATAAACAGCATCCATCAATTCTCTATTAAGAAAAGGCTGGGACTCAGGTGTGGCTGTACATGTCTATAATTCCAACACTTAGGAGACTAAAGCAGTAGCATCATTGGCTCAATACAGCTTGGCTATATAGTGAGGAGAGAAGAAAGGGAAGGGAAGGGGGGAGAGGAGGGGGAGAGAAGAGGAAGGAAGGAAAAGCAAGAAAAGGAAAGGCTGGATGCATGGCTCAGGTGGTAGAGTGTCAGTCAATAAGAAAAAGTACTGGATACCAAGTTTGAATCCTGGTATCACAAAAGCAAAAAGGAAAGGTGTGGAAAACATTTGCAAAGCCCTTCAAGAAGATGAGCCCTGGACATGGTTCTTGCACAGGTGGGTCTCCGGTGAGAGGAGACACAGTTCTGGTTTCAGTGCTTGGCTCGGCACTTTCCTTTCACTTCCCTTTCTCCCCCAGGGTGCCTTGTGGGTATGAGGCTTGTGGTGACTTGATACTTTCAGAGAGAAGGAACTCAATGATGAGTGACACTCTGAGACAGCAAAATAGTTTTAGAAGGTGTGGCTCGGCTTTAAAGAAAGTCAAGATATCCCTGTGGTTTTTGTTACAGATCTAAAAATCACAGGTGCTCCAAGAGCTGCCAGGAAATTCCCACTGCTAAGCAGATAGATAATCTGGTGGACTGCTGACTAGTCACAGAGAGAAGTCTTGGTCCTAGAAACAGATCTCCAGAGGCTTTGGCTGTAAAAGACAGTTAAGTGGTGGCTCATCAAAAGGTATGCCTATCTAGAACCTGTGAATGTAACCTTATATCAAAAAAGGAGTGTTTGTGGGTATAATTACACTAAGGGTCTTTAGAAGATTATATTGAATGGAGGTGGACCACGCATTCAATGATAGGTGTCTTTATCAAAGAACAATAGGAGATAGGGGACAGAAACTAAAAAGAAACAAGGATTGGAGTGATGCTTCTACAAGCCAAGGATTGCTGGCAGCCACCAAAAGCTGAAGAAAGATCTGGCACAGATTCTCCCTTTAGAGCTTCTAGAAGAAACCAACCCTGCCACCACCTTGACTTCAGACTTTACATCTCCAGAGCCAGATGGCCTGAATTTCTGCTCTTTTCAGCTCCCCAATTTGTGGTCATCTGTCTCAGCAGCCCTGGGAAACTCATAGGGCCTATCTTTCCTCCATCTCGAATTCTCTCCTGTTCCTTGAGCTGGGTCACTGAGGATTGCCAAGGGTTCACTCAGGTTTCTATAGAATTCCTTCTTTCCACGGCTGCTCTGCAAGAATCCTCCACACACCATCCAGTATTTCTTTTCTCCAACTCTGTGTCATGTATCATCGTGTCTTGTGCTTAGTTTTGTTTTTTGTTTTACAGTCACTGGATGACAACTTAACCACAGCACCAAGGAGCGCAAGGACTAAGTCCTCTGTTAAAAAAAAAAAAAGGCAGAGCATCTCTGGGTATTGGTGGCTCATGCCTTAGGAGGCTGAGATGTAGGGACTGTAGTTCAAAGCTAGCCTGGACAGGAAAGTCCATAAGACTTTCATCTCCAATTAATCACCAAACGGCCAGGAAAAAACTGTGGCTCAAGTGGTAAAGTGTTAGCCTTGAG
>NW_012267247.1:7352186-7364861 GCF_000151885.1 Dipodomys ordii
CCTTGCATGCATGAGGCCCTGGGTTCGATTCCTCAGCACCACATAAGCAAAAAGAAAAAAGCCAGAAGTGGCGCTGTGGCTCAAGTGGTAGAGTGCTAACCTTGAGCTGAAGAGCTGAGGGACAGCACCCAGGCCCAGAGTTCAGGCACCACGACCGGACCAAAAAAAAAATTTAAAAATTTTTTTTAAAAATTTAAAAAAAAATACAAGGGAAGGTTCAGTGGTTTAGTGGTTGAGTGCTTGCCTTGTATGCATGAGGCCCTGGATTTGATTCTTCGACACTACATAAGGAGAAAAAGCCAGAAGTGGCGCTGTGGCTCAAGTGGTAGAGTGCTAGCCTTGAGCTGAAGTGCTGAGGGACAGCACCCAGGCCCAGAGTTCAGGCCCCATAACTGACCAAAAAAAAAAAAAATACAAGCTTGTGGATGTGGCTCGATGTAGAGGTGATTTGACCCCTACCATTCTGTAAGCCACATATAGTATTGTCAACTTCAGTATAAGTAGATGAGGGCTGTGCCTGGTGGCTCACACCTGTAATCGTAGCTACTTGAGAAGATGAGGATCAGGAGGATTGCAGTTCACACCAGCTGGGCCAAAATTCAGTAAAACCTCTATTGCAACAAACAAGCTGAGCCTAACATGTAATCCCCACTATGTGGAGGGCATAGATAAGAGGATTAGTCCAAGGCTGGCCCTGACAAAAACTCAAGACCCTACTTGAAAAATAAAAAGGGCTAGAGGCATGGTTCAAGTGTTGTAAAGCATTCTGTTAGCAAGCACAAGGCTCTGAGTTCAAGCCAAAGTAGATGTGTGTTGCTTTGAGTGGCATTTGGTCATAGGAATGTGTGAATTTAGGTAGTTTAGTCACCTTGCCAGCTGTGTGTGTGTGTGTGTGTGTGTGTGTGTGTGTGTGTGTGTGTGTGTACGTACAAGGTCTCTGTAGTTCAGGTTGGTCTCAAATTCATAATCTTCCTTTAGACTCCCAGCTACTGGGATAACAGGTATGTGCCACTGTGCCCAACAAACTGATCATCAACCCAGTTCTTGGCATGAACGCTTCCACTTTTCTGCAGTGTGAATATATGCCTGGGCTTCTCGCGTGCTATTAGTTCTGTTTGTCCATTGCTGTGATTGATGGTAATTTGTCTTAACTTTCATGTACTATCAAAAGCTGGTAGGTAATTTGAGCAGACTCTTAGAAGCAGGGAGATAATACAGAGGGGCTAGGGAAGGGAAGCTTTGGAGTTGTTCGGATTTCATCCTCCCTACCCCTAGGACGTAGGTTATAGTCACAGAGAACTAACACCTTCGTTTTCTGCCAGTGTGGTAGAAATGGCCTCCTGGGAACATGTTTGACTTGCTTTGTAAAGTACCTGACCTTTTCTCTAAAGCTATCAGTTAATGATCCTCACATCTCTTAATTATATTTGTAATGGTGGTTTTGATGTCTTTGAGGGAAGGTAGTTGTTTTCCCTGACCACCTACCTCCTAGCTTCCTTCCAGGTGACTTTTTTTTCCCTCCTTTTTGATGGTACTAGCATTTTGAATTCAGCTTCATGTTTCTACTGAGCCAGGCCTCCAGCCCTATTTTTCACTTAAAAAAATACTTAGTTATGCAAAACTGTTACAACTGCATAAGTCAGGTTATAAGTACAGTGCATCTTGATCAATGTCACCCTTCCCATAGTTCTTGCCCTTCCATTCTCCCCTTCCCAGCCCTACCCTAAGATACATTGTTCAGTGTTTACATGATGTATACTGATTATAATGATTACTTTTACTCACCCTTATTCCATCCTTTCTTCCCCTCCAACCCCAAACGTGTTTCACTCTTTTGTTTTGTTTAAATTCTTATCCCCCACCGGATGCATGTATGAGCCTTGCTCCACCTATTTCAGGCTTCCTGTACTTAACTGGAATCACAGGCATGCGCCATGGTGTCCAACTTCCTTAATGTCGAGACAGAGTCTCAAGGACTTTGTTCTTAGGCTTCCCTGCAGCCACAACCTCAGCCTCCCAGGTAGCTGGGATTATGAGATGTGAGCCACCAGCACACTGCTCACTTTTTTTTTTTTTTTTCCTCTTGTGGCTTAAACTCAGGTCCTAGGCTCTGATTGTTGCTCAATGCTGACAGTCTATCACTGGAGCCACAGCTCCATTTCTGGCTTTTTGGTAGTAAAGTAGAGATAAGTGTCTTGTGGATTTTATTGCCCAACCTGGCTTTGAACCACAATCCTCAGATCTTAGTCTCCTCAGTAGTTAGGATTACAGGCATGAGCCACCGGGCATAAGAGTCTCACTTGTCTTGTTTTATTTTAATGCTGCTGATTGAGCCCAGGGCCTCAAACATGCTAAGTGCATGCTGTGCTGCAGAGCTAAGGGCCCTCTAAGTGGTTTTACCACTGAGCCACCTTCTCAGCCCCTCCTCTAAGTGGTTTTAAACTTTGTCCCCAGGAACTCTGGTGTCTTTAGAGCAAGGGTTAGGGCTAAGTAATCATAACACAGTGAAATTAAAATTCAGTAGATCACTGGAAGCTGCGTGCTGGAGGCTCACACCAGTAATCCCAGTTATTCAAGAGGCTCAGATCTGAGGATGGTGGCTCAAAGCCAGTCAGGGCAGCAAGGTCCTTGAGACTCCTATCTCCAATTCATCACTAAAAAGCTCTAAGTGGAGCTGAGGCTCAAGTGGTAGAGTATTAGCCTTGAGCACAAAAAGGCTCAGGGACAGCACCCAGGCCCTGAGTTCAAGCCCCACAACTGACCATAGAAAGAAAAGAAAGAGCACTAGAGATTGGAGTCATCAGCAGAAGCCTCACAAAGAACTGCTTGACCTAAGACAGGAACTGAAGCCCTCATTTAGGTCAGGGGCTGTCTGTCCACATGGAAACAAAGCTCCACCAGGTGCCGGTGGCTCACGCCCGTAATCCTAGCTATTCAAGAGGCTGAGATCTGAGGATCAAGGTTCAAAGCCAGCCCAGGCAAGAAAGTCTGTAAGACTCTTACCTCCAATTAACCACCAGAAAACTGGAAGTGGTGCTGTGGCTCAAGTGGTAGAGCGCTTGCCTTGAGCTGAAGAGCTGAAAGACAGTGCTCAGGCCCAGAGTTCAAGACCCACAACGAAATAAAGAGGGAGAGAGGGAATAAGGGAGGGAGGGAGGGAAAGAAAAAAGAAAGGAGAAAAGCTCCAAAGGAAGGTAATTCCTGGGTCAATAATGTCTGACCACAGGGAATCTAAGAGGTCCTCACTTGTACTGACTGACGGCAGACCCCCCGGGCTTTCACTGGGCCAGTGCACTTATAGGTGGATCAGAGACTTTGAACCACTTTGCACCTTTCCACTTTGCAAGGCGCTTCACTACTCTCACCTGGCACTTTTATTTCTCAGCTGGTGACATACCTCAAAATGTATAATTTCCAAAAAAAAAAAAATCCAAAACCCTATATTTTTTCCAACCCCCCTATAAGCCGCTTGAAAAAGTGAATCCCATCCACCCCATGTGAAATATTTATATCACTTCCAAAGTGATCATGTAAACTTTTAATAATGGTGAGCCATTCTTACAAAATTATCCCTGTTCCCTGGTGTATTACCCAGTTGGTAATTGGAAGTTGGGGCTGTCATTAAAAATGACAGCTTTCTCAGATAATGCTCTTGGTGCTTGTAAAATGCAGATAACCCAGCCTATATTTAACTTGTGTGAGGTACAGCTTCCTTTCAATGGTTAGGTAACTGAGGGAATGGCACCTGCAGAAAGCAGGAGAGCTCACTGCAGGGAGCCGCGGCTCTGTTCATGAATACCCTGTCCTGAATTGCAGTCCAGAACCCCCAGGATTTTTTAAAAATAAGTCTCCATTGGACTCATCTCCTTTCCTCATTGACACCGCTGTTCATGTTGAAGTTTATTTATATCTTCAGTCAGCCATGGTACAGAGGTCATTTGTATTGGCCTAAAATTTTAGAAGCATATAGGTTTGCTCAATCTCGCCAGCACTTAGGCTTGTAATGCAGAGCCTGCCTTCCATAGAAGTCTTGCTGCTTCCCCAGTACCCTTGCTCTACTACCACCGGCCTCCTTCTCTGCTATTTATTGAAAATCTGAATAGCTTTAGAAGGTGTATTCCTATAAATGAACTCTCTTCTAATGGGCTCTCCAAGCAGCAAGCCTTCCATAAAGGAGCCACTAATTAAGCAGAGAAAGAAAAAAAAAGAAACGATGAGGAGGAAGAAAAATGGTTTGTCTAGCTACAAGAATCTAGTAGTCAATTTAGAAGATGGCAGCATCCTTCTTTATAAGCATCTGTTAATAATACTCTCTTTGTTTCATGCCATTTGGCTAGCAGTGTGTATATGTGTGTGTGTGTCCCCATCCATACCTGTGTCCCTCTCCAGGAGAAAGATCTGTTCCCATGGACTTTTATTTTGGTGAAAATTCTTATTAAAGTTACTCTGTATGGATCAAACCCATGCCAAGCCTTAAGCCTTCCTGGTTGAAAGTGTGCTGTGGGAAAGCGGGTCGATTTACAGTGGAGGCACGCACAGGCTTTCCGGGAAGATGCCTGTCAGTCAAATGGAGCTCGTGGCGTGAGGGCCTGAAAGATGCTCTCTCCTCTCCATCGGA
The DNA here is from genome assembly GCF_000151885.1 of Dipodomys ordii. Classification (NCBI taxonomy): domain Eukaryota; kingdom Metazoa; phylum Chordata; class Mammalia; order Rodentia; family Heteromyidae; genus Dipodomys; species Dipodomys ordii. The sequence goes on from NW_012267247.1 coordinate 7,356,805, forward strand.
GGGCGAATTGAAGGTGTTAGAGACTTAACCGGGCAGCATCACTCAGGGCGATGTGCTTGCCACAGCCCTGTACTGCACATGCTCCTAATAGAACCATTAGCTCCTGGAACCAAGTCGTGTGTGTGTGTGTGTGTGTGTGTGTGTTATTAAAGTGCTGTGCGGATGACTAGGAAAAGCAGAGACCTCTTAATTAGTGAGCGACATTCTTGCATAGTAGTAGTGTTCTGTTCGTGGCATAATTGTCACAGCAAATTACCAGTTATGTTAAATATTGAGCTGGTAACTCTCTCTCTCTCTCTCTCTCTCTCTCTCTCTCTCTCTCTCTCTGCTTCAATTATTTGCTCCACCCCAGCCTCCCCACCCCCTCCTACCCTAACCATCACCTGCTATCCTGCACTTCTCACTTGATCTTCTGCCAAGTGGTAGCTTTTAAGTGAGGCTTAGAGAGGATACACTTTACAGCAGGAGCAATAAATCTGGCTTTGGGCAAGTTATAGGATGCCAGCAAGGAGGGGTGGGTATCATTTTTGCTTGGTGTGGGGGTGGGGATGCTGGGGTCAGTTCATTCCAACTATAAATGACTACTAGGTTGGTCGCTTCTATCTAACCTGGGTGTCTCCAATGGGTGAAAACTATTGAATATGCCCAAGAAATGCAAAGGAAATAGAAAATGTGTCCCAAGCCACTGATGGTGGCTCATGCCTGTGATTCCTGAAGGTTGAGATCTAAGAATCACAGTTCAAAGCCAGCCTAAGCAGAAAATTCCATGAGTTCCAGAAGTGAAACTGTAGCTCAAAGGGTAGAGTGCTAGCCTTGAGCAGAAAAAACTAATAGCTGCTAAGCCCTGAGTTCATGCCCAAGGAGCAGCACAAACAAAACCATCCCTTCCCCCCCTAAAACACACACACACAATCTTGTCCTTAAGTTTAATCTGCAAGGGGAAGGGTCACAAAATGCAAGACCACTTCTTACAAACAAATGGAGTCACTTACAGCATGTCCTGTGTTGTATGGGAAGAGTCCTGTGGAGTAAGGGACAAACTGTCATCTGATGGTGAAAAAAAAAAAAAAAGGAAAAGGCTTGGCAGGAGACAAAGTCCATTTGAAGCCAAAAGCCCTGCACACTGCGAAGGAGAATGTAAATTAGGCACAGGTGATACCAAGGAAATTAGTTTGGTTGGAGTGGTAGATCTTGGTAGGAAAATAATCATTGAGATTGCTGAACTGAGGAGACTGGCCTGGATCTTGATTTCTTTGGAGCTTAATACTTAAGCCCTGTGGAATGTAGGTCTTCTCGAGGCTCCTTGGTTGTTAATTGACCTTTCAGTGGCTTGTGGAGCAGGTGTTCCTGCAAGCCAGGTACATGAGAACATTGCTCCTGTACAGCCGCTCTGCTTAGCCGACGAAATCGCTGAGGAAATCCTGCAGGGGATGTTATTGGAGTGTTGTACACTCAATTCCTCACAAGCTTCATGCTGGGCTGCTCATTTCCTTTGGACAAAGATAGACTGGCTCCCTCTCTTGTTGATGGAATGAAAATTCTTTCTTGCATTATGGCTCGAGTGATAACTTTGGTGGCGGTGGTGTGCGGGGATAATGAAGAGTCTCTTAATGGCTCTAGTTAAACCCGTAATATCACTCTGTCAAACTTCAGCTGACGGTGGGAATCTAACCCAGTTTTAGATCCCCGAACATCTGAAAACCCGCCACTGGCATCTCGAAAGCCCTAATAAGGAGGCAGCCCTCATTCCTCTGCTTCCTGAAGCATTATAACCCAAGCTCATTTCTTGCTGTTCAGCCCCCACCCCCACCCTGACCCGAGGTCACGCTCATAGACTGGGGACGTCCGAGTGATTTCGGCCACATCACCCTGCTCGGTCTTTTTGCCACCGGCATGCTGGTTTAGTACCCCCAAAGGAAGAGAACTCATTTTATTCAGGGGGAAAAAAAAGGAGAAATGAATTTGCTTCAGGACCTGCCTAGGTCTAATTAGTCTAGGCTGTAAGTGGAGTGAGCCGTACAAGAGGGGGATGCGCACGTGTCTGGCAGTGTGTGTCAGGGGGAGGGGGTGCGGGGGGTACTGTATAACAAAATCCAAGGGGAAGTATGTGGATTCAGAGTGGCCTGCCTGGGGCCTGGCTCTCAAGAGAGCTGGTAGAGTTGGGCATCTGTGGATCACAAATGTGAACCTTACTGCTCAGGAGGCAGAGATCTGAGGATCAAGGTTCAAAGCCAACCTGGACAGGAAAGTCTTGAAGACTTTTCTCTCCAATCAACCACTGAAAACACCAATTGTGGAGCTGTGGCTCAAATGGAAGATTACCAACCTTGAGTAAAAAAGCTAAGGAAGGGGCTGGGAAGGTAGCTCAGTGGTAGAGTACTTGCCTATCATGCATGAAACCCTGAGTTCGATGCCTCAATACCACATAAACAGAAAAAGCCAGAAGTGGAGCTGTGGCTCAAGTGGTAGAGTGCTAGCCTTGAACAAAAGAAGCTCAGGGACAATGCCCAGGCCCTGATTTCAATCTTCAAGCCTGGTAAAAAAAAAAAAAAAAAAAAGCTACCGGACAATGCCCAGGACCTGAGGTTAGGTCTCAGTACTAGCATGTGTGCACACGTGCATGTATATACACATACACACACCGACACACATACCACCCCAGAAAACACCCTATCTTTACCCCAAGATGGAGAAGAACCATGTGGACTATGAATGTCAGGGGAACTTTCTATATGCCTGAGTGCATTGGGAAATGGGGGACCATGTGCTGAGGAAGAGGAAGTGGAGAGGAACTAGAAGGAAAAAAAAAGTCAGTAGGGAGAGAGGTCATTTTCGCCTAAATTAAATAATGGAGAAGACAATTATGAACAGCCATAAGAGCAATGATTCGGCAGCCAGAACTACAAGACCGTGACAAATGGCTCTCCAGGGAAACAAGCCGCTGCCTGCTCTCAGGGGAAGTCAGGGCAGGGGTCTCTTCACCAGGCAGGGGAGGGAGGCAGAGCCTGCCTGATTTAGCCTGGAAGTTAAAATCGCTGAAGCAGTTTATAGAAACACCAGAGCGAGTTGCACTGCACAATCAGGAGGCTGGATCCAGAGATGATGGCATAAATGTTTCAAATGTGCTCAGGGTAATTAGTTTTGAATTACCATGTGCATATTTTAAACATTTAAATGATCATCCCAGGTTTTCGAAAACAGTTTCACTCGGCTTGATGTTGCTCCCCCTCCTGGCAGAGCCTCCCGGCGGCGGGAGAGCAACCCCCGTGGCCAGCCATGCTGGGACAGAGCCAGGTGAGGCCTAGCTGTTCTGCAGTTGCAGCCAGAGGAAGAGAGCAGCGGGAGCCATGCACTAAACCCTTGGATAAAGGCGGATTAGGCCTAGCCCGGGGTCCTGGCACCCTGGATGCTCCTTCCTTCAAGCCAATGTCATCTGTGCCAGTTTTTCGAAAACGATTGGTTCAGCTTTAAATTTTCCATTGTGCATGGAAATCTAATTTTATTGGGTTGCTTCTTCACCTCCATTTTTGATGCCTTAGACAGAGGGGGTACTGGGAAGATGACTTAAGTAGGAACTGCATTTGGAGTTTTGTTATTGTTCATTTTTTGTGTGCCAGGACTAGGGCTTGAACTCAGGGCCTGGCTGCTATCCTTTAGCTTTTTCACTCAGGGTTGGCACTCTAACCACTTGTGGCCTTTTGGTGGTTAATTGGAGATAAGAGTTTCAGAGACTTTCCAGTCTGGGGGTATGCTTCAAACCACAATCCTCAGATCTCAGCCTCTTGAGTAGCTAGGATTACAGTCATGAGCCACCATGTTTGGCAGTATTTGGAGTTTTAAAACAGTGATTTTATCCACTCATCACTCAAGGCACACTGTCTTCCAGGAACTTTAGTCTTGGCTCAGAACACAAAGCAGCAATTTTTAAAATCCTTAATTCAGGAAGCAGTGGAAAGGACAAAATATTTTGTGCCACAACCTCCTTGAGCTGGCTCAACCTACGATAGGAGTTATTAAAAAGAGATGCTTTTTACTATCTTGTAGAGGTCTCCAGATCAGCCTTGGGAAGCTGTTTAAAGTCACATCTCTAACTTTATGTACTACCTGAATTTAGAACAGTGGCTCTGAAATGGGGCCTTGAACCTTTTCTTTCTGTAATACACTGTTTGTCCAGCAGGTGGAGCTGGGAGACAAAAACTTTGAGCCTGTGCCCTGGACCTTTGAGTGGGAGCTATCTATGCTGAGATCCTGATTGAATGAAAATCGTTCATTATGCAAACTGTCTGGTTCAGTACACAGAGGCAGCCCCCAGGCACAAACCCCAAGTACTTGCTTTTTCTCTCCCCAGATTAAAACATATGAACTGCTTTGATGTAATCTTATAACAAAACCTAATAGAAAATTTATTTCTTCTGAAGTTGCCTGTCATTTCTTATTGCCCCCCTTCTTCTGTCCTATTAATACCCTTACAGTCAAGGATATGCAGATCTGAGTTTAGACTGTATTTGGGGATGAGAACAGTGTGTTTGCCTCCGCAATGGTTTGAGTTATTTAAACACAGTTACACTTCTTGCAATATGTTTAATCTCTTGGTGTTTTTTTTTCCCCTCCTTACTGCTATTTATCACTTTAATGGAATGTTACAGAATATCACATTATACAATGTGTTTAAATTGATAAATTATATTAGAAAAATATTGGATAGGAGTTCTTAATGGGAAGTGGGTTTTTGTGGAAATATTTTCTCATTAGTAGATCAGCTTGCTCACAGGGTAGAAATTGTAAGGATTTGGGAATAAGCTATATTTATGACCTATTTGGCTAATTAAAATTAAAGCATAATTTTAGCATGAAGTTCCTGCAAGACTTTGCAGAGAGGGTGGAGAAAGAAACTTGCCCAAATCCAGTTACTTTTAAATGTCAGTTGCCATAACAACTTCACATGAGCCATATTTTTTACTTGAAAATTCCTTTTAGGATTCAGTTGCTATAATAATTTGCCTGGGCTCTTTTTAGGTGGCAGATTTTCCTATTTTCCTTTTGTGATCATTTCAAGGCTTTCATTACTATAACAAAAATGACCATGTAAACCTCAACTCTCCATTTTTCCATGTGTAAGAGCAGAATGGTCCCCAAAATAGAAATGTGGATTATGGGAGCTCCAGAAGGAGCTCTCCGGGGCTGTGGAGGAAGAAGCCACACTCTGAGAATCCATTGCGGCAGGAGCCAGTGTCCTTTAGGCAGGAATGATTAAACCAACAGAATTTTTTGAAGCATGACTGTTAAACTTTCCTTTGTCCTTGAAGGGTTTATTTCTTTATTTTCTGGTGTCGCTGGAGATTGAACCTGGCATGCTGGGCAAGTGTTGTACTACTGAGCTCCATCCCTGTCTGTGGCCTGGGAATTTTGCATGAGCCAAATGCAAAGTCTGGCCTCTTGGGTCCTCTGAGGACCCATCAGTAGCCATGAGCATGTCATTCAGCAGAGCTACTGGAATTTGATGACTGAGTGCAGCAATGCCCCTAGGTATTTACTCAGAAGCGATGCGCTGGCAGAGTAAAGTTCACTGCCCTTTCTTTTGCAGTGTGGCTGTTAGCCTTAATTCATTAGACAATGTGACCTCGGAGAAGTACCTGTGTCTGGGATCTAGTCTGGCCACAGTCACACTGGCAGGGACAAGTTGCTGCCAACCTTCCAGATCTCTTTGGGCTAACACTGTCATTGCTGAGGGCCAGCTCGTCCTCCGGAGAAAGGGGGCTTGCAAGTGTGAAGATCATTTAATTTCAAAGGACTTCTGAGCCTGGTGCCAGTGGCTCATGTGGCTCACACCTATAATCCTAGCTACTCAGGAGGCTGACATCTGAGAATCATGGTTTGAAGCCACCCTGAGCAGGAAAGGCCATGAGACTCTTTATCTCCAATTAAATCACAGAAAAAGCTGGAAGTGGCACTGTGGCTCAAATGGTAGAGCACTGGCCTTGAGCAAAAGCTCAGGGACAGTGCCCAGGCCTGGAGTTCAAGCTACCAGCAAAAAAAAAAAAAAAAACCAAAACCTAAAGGACTTCTGGTTCTATCTCCTTGATAGAACCTGGATGTTTTTTCTGGCTTCTGTGTCCCAGGCAAAATCCATAATCAAGTCTCAGGTTTAGTGATACTATAGCTGTTTCCATCATGGCTCTCTCTCTCTCTCTCTCTCTCTCTCTCTCTCCCTCATCTCTGTCTGTCTGTCTCTCCTCTCACTTTCTCTCCATCTTTCCTGCTCCTTCCTAACTCTTTGGCCAGATCTTGAGTGGCCACCTCCTTTCAGGACTCTGAAACCTGCAAAGTATTAGTGGAAATCATATGAGGAAGATAGAGGGGAGTAAAGGACCCCTGATTATCCTGTCTCCCTTCAAGAACGCCACCTTGGGAATCCACTTCATTGGATATCCTCACCTGTCCAGTGAAGGTAATTTGTACCTCATAGGAAGGAAGTGAAGAGGAAATGCGGCACTTGTGAGAAAAAGAAAGTCTAAAATATTCTACAATCCTGCAAGGGATAATAATCCCAGTTATGTCCTGGGCCTGCAGTTGCACCTTTTATACTTCCAGTTACTGGTGCTCAAATCGAGTCTGAAGATTATCAAATGAAAAATTCCAGAAACAATTCGTAAGTTTTAAACATCATGCCATTCTGAGGATGATCTGAAAACAATATATATGGAGATGGGATAACTTAGGTTGGGGACTAAGTGACTAAAGGATGAACATGGGTAGTATATGCAGCATGGATGCACTGCACAAAGGGACGGTACACATTCTGGCACAGATGGTAGTGGGATGTATGCTGTGAGATTTTATTGTGCTGCTCACACAGCATCCCAGGGTTCAACAGAAAAGGCCAATGGTAGCCCAGCATTGTGTCCTGTTGCCTTTGTCATTCACCTAGCTTTATCTCCCCGTCTGGAAGGGGGAGGGGCACCACAGTCACCTAACTTCTATGAGAGTACATTATTATTATTTGTTTGGTGTTCATCCTGGGGCTTGATCTCAGGGTCTGGGTGCTGTCCCTGAGTCAGCTGCTGCTGCTTCTTTTTGTGTGTGTGCCAGTCCTGGGACTTGAGCTCAGGGCTTGGGGTGCTGTCCCTGAGCGCTTTTGCTCAAGGCTAGTGCTCTACCACCTTGAGCCATAGAGCCACTTCCAGTTTTCTGATGGTTAATTGGAGAGAAGAGTCTCATGGTTGGGCACTGGTGACTCATGCCTGTAATCCTAACTACTAAGGAGGCTAGGATCTGAGGATCACAGTTCAAAATCAGCCTGGGCAGGAAAAATCTGTGAGACTCTTATCTCCAATGAACTGCCAGAAAACTGGAAGTGGTGCTGTGGCTCAAATGGTAAAGCATTAGCTTGGAGTGAAAAAGCTCAGGGACAGCATCAAGGCCCTGAGTTCAAGCCTCATGAGCTGCAAAGAAAAAAAAAGTCTCACAGACTTTCCTGCCTGGCCTGGCTTTGAACCATGATCCTCAGATCTCGGCCTCCTAGGATTACAGGCATGAGCCACCAGTGCCTAGCTTTATTTTATTGCATTTTGTCATAGGTGTGTATGTACTAGAGGAAACCAAAGATATTTAGGGCCTGGTGCCATCTGAGGATCTTTACATCTATTGAGGTCTTGGACCCTACACCCCCCTACTCCTGGCTTGGGAGGTTATGATTCACAAGGGAAGAGAAATCAGCTGGGCTGGAAACCCAATCTGCTCTTTTCAAACCTCAGTGATTGCCTTTGGAAGAGACTTTCGATGAAGCTTTGTCTCTGTTCAACATTTTGATTGTTCTGTACACGTCCACCAAAATATAGTACTTGACATTTCTCAAAAACCAGTTGTGTGTGTGTGTGTGTGTGTGTGTGTGTGTGTGGTTTGCTTTTTTAATTTTAAACCAAGTGTCACTGAAGTGTATGTTCAGAGCAATGGAAATAAAACATTATTGCTTGGTTTAGACAGCAAGCTGGTTCCTGCTTCTTCCACCCCCACTTCTCAGCATCCCGCCCCCCCCCCCGCCCAGGCCCAGCACCCCT
>NW_012267247.1:7369222-7377022 GCF_000151885.1 Dipodomys ordii
AAGCATATGCTCTGAGTTCAAGCCCCAGTACTAATACACACACACACACACACACACACACACACATACACACACACACACACACAAATACATTAATAAATGAACACCATCAACAGGAAGGTCATTTTCAAAACCACCATTATTTCTTCTTTTTGTGCTGATCCTGGGTTTGAACTCAGGGTCTGGGTCCCTGGCTCAAGGTTGGCACTCTACCACTTGAGCCACAGCTCTACTTCTGGCTTTTTAGTGCTTAGTTGGAGATAAGAATCTCACAGACTCTCTTGCCCAGGCTGGCTTCAAACCTCAATCCTCAGATTTCAGCCTCTTGAGTAGCTAGAATTACAGGTATGAGCCACTGGCACTCAACTGAAAAAAACATCTTTAAAAAAGAAAAAAAAAAGTAGCACCATGTGTACAGTCAACAGACATCTTTCGGCCACATCCTGCCATCCGTGAATTTAATCTACTTTGACCTGGACACGGCTGTTTTCTTCTTTCCTGAGCATCCCATTCTGAGCAGCAGTGGCCAAGTGCCTATTGTCATCAGCAGTGAGTTTTCATGTTGAAAGACCCTTTCATAAGAGGTGGCTCAGCTTTGGGCACCTCGGTGGTGGATATTGTTCCCGAAACAAAGTTTTGAGTTAACGAGCTTGGGGGTTTTGATCTCGAAAGCACTGGGGAGATAAGCTGGCGGGGCTGGCAGTGGCATGCCTTTGGAGATAGCAGGAGTCAGTTCTGTTTTCCAGGAGCTGAAGATCAGCCCACAAGGGGCTTGAAGGCAGGTAGTGAAAGAAGGGTAGGGATGTTGAGCCAACCCATCCCACTTCTTCTACCTGCACACAGCCCCCTGCTTTCTTCTGGAGGAAGCAACAGCAGCCGTGGGTGTCGTTCTTTGAGCTCTGGTGGCCCCATTCTGCTTTCCAGACAGAAGCTTGCCTTCACGCGCAGCCCTGGATTAGCATGGAAATAGAGACATCATTCTTTAGGGGACCTCTGTTGACATCTCCCTCATGCATCAGTATTGGGGAATCAGTCCCTGGGCTGTGCTCTGAGGACAGATGATCATTTATCCTGTCTCCTGGCAGGTGGCACCCAAGGAGCTCTTGTGCTGGTCCCTGTTGCTACAGAACCTCACACGCTGGCCATAGCAAATTCTCCTGTCCAGGCTTGGATGCCTGAGGAGCCGTTCCAAATCTTCAGAACTAATAAGAACCTTTCAGACCTTTTCTTTTCATTCTTTTTTTTCCTTCTTCTTTTTATTTTTTTCCTTTAATATGATTTTCTGTGTAAACGTACCAAGTCCTGAATGCTGTTGAAAATGAAGGGGTTGTCAAAAGCCAGAAAGAAAGGGGGAAAGAGCAATCCAATGCTGTACCCAACAGCAATAACTGGAAGGTGTGTCCCTCCCTTCCCCCGGCTCCGCAGGTGAACCTTACCTGTGCCAGCCTTAATTGACACCCATCTGAGCCCTGTGTGGTAACAGGAACAGGAGCACTGGAGCACTCTTTAAATGACTCAACATTTAAACATTTAGTTTTCCATGTACTTCTGCTTTGCTTCTTTTCATTGTTGTTGGTCGTGGGACTTGAACTCTGAGTCTGGGCACTATCCCTGAGCTCTTTAGCTCAAGGTGAATGCTCTACCACTTGAGCCACAGCGCTACTTCTGGTTTTCTGCTAGTTAATTGGAGATAAGAGTCTCTCCAACTTTGCTGCCTGGGCTAGCTTTGAACCATGATCCTCAGATTTCAGTCTCCTGAGTAGCTAGGATTACAGGCTTGAGCCACCAGCGCCCAGCTGCTTTGCTTCTTAATTGCTAGCAATGGCCCTGTCCCTGAGCTTTTGTGCTCAAGGCCAGTGCTCTACCACTTGAGCCACAGTTCCAACTTCTAGCTTTTTGGTGGTTAATTCACAATAAGGGTCTCATAGACTTTCCTGCTTTGAACTATGATCCTCAGTTCTCTCTCCTGAGTAGCAAAGATTACAGGCACGAGCCACTTGCATCTGGCTAGGAAACATCTTTTGCGTATGAAATTCATTTCCTCATCCTTCCAGGGGGAGGCCATGGCCTCCTCTGGGTTGTGGGGAAGAAGGCTGGGATGGGTGAAGCCAGGGAGAGGTTGGGAGAGGCCTCCGTCTCTTCCTGGGAAAGGCAGCCAGGATATTGAATAGCATCCTTAGCAGGGGGGAGGGAGGGGTGCTGTAGGGAAATGCAGGAAGCTGCTGCTGCGTGAAGTGTAAATATGATGATTGTTGTCTCTTTCACGGGAGGTAAATAAATCAGCCTGATGTAGATTTGAGAAGGTGGCTGGTGGTGCTGTGTACTTACACGGCATCCCCAAGCCTGGCCTCTTCAGAGTTCTTCAGTCATTGATTCATTATGCCTTCCACCTGCCTGGGGAGGGAGGGAGGTGAAGAGAATTATTATCCATGACTTGAAGCGAGGGACTGAGAGGTTAAGAAGCAGTAAGTTGGGAGAAGGCGCAGCCCCAGCAGCCCATCTAGAGCTCCTGCCACTAGATCATGCTCCACTTAGAAACAAGTAATTGTCAGGTAACCTATTTTTCCGGGTCTAATTTCAGCAGACGAGGGCTTTGTCTCCTCTGTATCTGAAAAATGTATGAGCTTGTGGAGCAGGAAAGAATGATTTTCATCATGTGTCATGCTTGTTTGGGGGCTGAAGGGTCCAAGAGGGCACAAGTGGCTTTCCCTCCCCTCCCCGCCATCCCCACCTGAATGGAGGCTCTTGGGCACACATCGGGTAACATGGTTACATATACACAGAATCATCATGCGGCCTACCGAGTTCGGTTGCATGAAAATTGGAGCTGTAATTGTTTCATCAGAAAGAGCCTTTTGACCAAATGTCTTGAGAAAGGAAAGGCTCAGCCAGGAGACTTCACTTGTGGCTTCTGCTGGGCAGCCAGTGCTGAGACAGTGGGGTCAGAGTTCCTGTCATCTTGGAGCTGGAGTTCACCCTTGGCTGTGGAATAGAGAAGTCAAGCTGTTTCTCACACCAGGGGAACAGGCAGCGTGTTGGAATGATTTCCTGTCATTTTGTAGCCCTGCATGAAACAGTCTGAAGCATCTGGGCACTGGTGGCTCACATCTATAATCCTAGCTACTCAAGAGGCTGAGATCTGAGGATCATGGTTCTAAGCCAGCCCAGTCAGGAAAGTCCGTCATGAGACTTTTGTCTCCAATGAACAAGCCAAATGAAAGATGGAAACAGAGATGTGGCTTAAGTAATAGAATGCTAGCCTTGAGCCGCCAAAGCTAAGGGGCAACACCCTAACCCCGAGTTCAAGCCCCAGTACTGGCAAAAGAAAAAAGATAAAGCCTGATGCTTTTCTTTTCCCAAACCCTGCAGTTGTCCTGGGGCACCTGAGAATGAAAGCAGGAGAGTCGCTGGCAGAGCTGTGTCAGGTGAGTTACCAAGGAGCAAGTGAACAGAGGAAACTGCCTTCAGCATCCCCAAAGACCAATTTCCTGCAGCGCTGAAACACGTGGAGAACCTCTACCAAATCCCAATTGCCAGGGTGGTTGTGTGGTATCTCACTGAAGGCATGACACACACATAGTATCTCCAGGCACCCAGGAAAGAGTGGAGGGGCCCCATGAGCCTAGCTCCTTTTGAGTGAGAAGACACATCTGGGCATGGCTGCCAGGTACCACATCCTATTCCTTGTGTGTGGAGGGGAGAGGAAGCTGGATGGATCCCCTTCCCTGTTTACTTAGCCGGAAGCCATGGGTCCAGACTGATGCCAGCTGTGTTGGGCAGGCCCCACGGGGCCAGTATGGGTACACTTGCAGCTAACATGCCAGCATTATCTCGATCTGACACTTGCTTGCTCCCTGCTGTCTTCTGTCCCTCCCCCTTTGTTCTCTCCCTTCTCCTCCCCCTTCTCTCTTTTTTTCTCACTCAGCCTCTCTGCTGAATTCTGCATTGACATCAGCACTTCCAAAAACAACAACAAAGGAAAGTAGGTCACTGGCAGTGCCGGATCAGAGTTGGCCCTGGGTGTCGGCTGAACCCCAGTGCAGGCCATCTCATGGAAATCAGAGGGACACCTCTCCCCAAACTCTGTGCCCATGTCTTGCAAGAAGCTTAGTTACCTGCCGCCACCCCCACCCCATACCTTTAGGAGTAGATATGTCATGTTAGCTAACAGGTAGGGCTGGGTTGGCATTTCTAGCCACGGACAATATCCTCTATATTCTCTCTAGCATAGCCTTGGAGATCAAGGGGTGCAGAGTGCACACCCCTAGTCCTGGAATGGTAGTAAGCCAGACATTCATTGTCACACATGTGTACATAGGCCCAACTGTTTTCTCTGCCTTATTTCTCAGGGGCTTCGCGCAGAATATTGCCTCTGCTCTCTCTGGTCACGGAACTCCCAGTTCTACTTGAAAGATTACCCAACACGCTAATTGGGACTCCTGCTATGATTAAAAAGAAATTTCAGATTAGAGCCACCATGCCATAGAGCTCAGGAAGAAAACAGCTCTTTAAAAACCCAGCAGGGGCAGACTTCAGACTTCAGTGTTTGTGTGTGTGTGTGTGTGTGTTCTAACTTCGAAAGAACTTGCTGTTGTTTTGCCCATGGCCAATCAAGTACAGTCACCAGGTAAAGCCCAAAGCATAAGGAGAGGGGCATCTGCTAAGAGATAAAACTATAGCCTTTCCCTTTGCTTTTTCATTCAAGGGCCTTAATAGCACCTTTATTGGCAGAAACTATGTTGAGGCTCAGGTTCATCTGGGTTTGTTTTCACCCAGGATAAAGCTTTTCTGAACAGCCAGGGGTGAGGAGCACATTTCAGTCTGGCTCCCTGAAGCGATTAGCTCTGGCGGTCCCTGGAGGTGGTGGGGGAAGGGAGCTGGAGCTGTGGTCAGTTGGAGGCAGGCACTTTGGAACCATTCCACTTCAGGCCTGAGCCCAGTGCCCCGCAGCAGCTTTTCATCCGCACTTCCAGATCTCATCAGCTTGGAGAGGGAGGCCCCACACTGGCTCCCCTGGGCATCTTACCTTTCTAAAACAGCTCCAGAATAAGTCCTTCCATCTTTGTTTCTACCCCACCGGAAGTCTCTACACCCATCCCCTTGTTAAGATGTAAACAGTGCACCCAAACCCTCCTAAAAGGGAGCCATTTGACTTTTATGTAAATAAAGCATCTCCTTAATATTGGCTTCATTAAAAGACTCAAGAAAAGAACATCCCCGTTTGCTGATGGAAGAGTATAATTGTGTTTAAGGGTAATTGGCTAGTTATTGCAGATAATTGTCTGCAAATAATGGAGAGACAGGTAATAAAGAGGAAGGAGGTTGGGCGAAAGAGAATGGCTCAGGTAAGCATCCTCTGGGCTTGAGTAGGGTTGAGGATGGGATGGGGAACGGTAAAAAGCAAGGTGTGTGCGGCGGCACAAGATGGCTGCAGCGTGCCGGAGCGTGAAGGGCTTGGTTGCTTTCATAACTGGAGGAGCCCCTGGCCTTGGCCTGGCCACGGCCACGCGATGGGTGAAACAGGGGGCCACTGCTGTGCTTCTGGACTTGTCCAACTCGGATGGTGAGGCCCAGGCCAAGAAGTGTTCGCCCCAGCTGATGTAACCTGTGAGAAGGACGTTCGCCCCAGCTGATGTAACCTGTGAGAAGGACGTTCAAGCAGCTCTGAATCTTTCCAGGGCTGCACAGTTGTGCAGGTATTGCAGTGGCCATTAAGATATACAATGCAAAGAAGAACATGGCCCATACTTTGGAGGACTTCCAGCGAGTTCTCAATGTGAATCTCGTAGGCACCTTCAATGTGATCTGCTCGGCTGCTAGTGAGATGGGGCCAGAATGAAGCAGACCAAGGAGGCGAATGTGGGGTTATCATCAACACTGCCAGTGTGGCTGCCTTTGAGGGTCAGGTTGGACAAGCTGCATATTCTGCATCCAAGAGGGGCATAGTGAGTATGACACTGCCCAGTACTCGGGATCTGGCTCCTGTTGGCATCCGAGTTATGACTATTGCTCCAGGTTTGTTTGGCACCCCTTCCAGAGAAGGTGCGCAACTTCTTGGGCAGCCAAGTACCCTTTCCCAGCTGACTTGGAGACCCTGCTGAGTATGCTCATCTGGTACAGACCATAATCAAGAACCCATTCCTCAATGGAGAGGTCATCTGACTGGATGGGGCTATTTGCATGCAGCCATGAAGGGAGCAGGAAGGGAAAACATAGGTTTTTACTTTCCCCTGAAGCTCTATACGGCTTGGAAGAAACCTGATAACCATTTTGTAGCTGGCCACCAGCCACCCTCTGTGCCTAATAAATTCTTTTTCACATGAAAAAAAAAAAAAAAAGCAAGGTGCGTGCTACCAGACTTCCCCAGAACTACCATTTCCAGAATCTGGGGATCCCACAGAGCTGTAAAATTCCAGAAAAACTTTGGAGGGGCTTCTTTGGCTGCCAATATTTTCTTTGGCCAACTAAAGACCCTTTCATTAAAGAAAGGTCTTTTTATTACACCCTCTGCCTCCTCCAACCAAATAAAAAGATGCAATTTTGGAATAAAGGATTATCTTTAGATTGAATAAATTTGGCTTAATGAAAAGCCTACTACATTACTGTTTCATTGCAAATCGGTGAAATTGCCAATCACAGGCTCCCCTTGTCCTCAAACTAGCATTTGGAAAACACAGTTTCGGGGGAGATTTGTTTCTACCAGTTGCACGGCTTTTAGGATGGAAAAGAAGCAGGGTGCCTGGGCTTAAATTCTGCTACAGTCCTCCAGGAGACTTTAATCCTTCCCCACCATTTCATTTCCCTGGAGTGAGACAATAAGAAGGGAGGCAATTTGGTCCAAATCAAGTTGGATCTGGATGTGCTAGAGCCAAGCCTATAATCCCAACTCTTGGGAGACTGATAAGGGAGGATGACAAGTTCAAGGCCAACCTGTTCTATATAGCAAGATCTTCATCTTTAAACAGTCAAATTAGTCAAAAACAACTATTTTTCTACCACAGCCTTTGAAGCTTTTGCTATCCATTTTCCTCTGACAGCCAAGGATAAGCTGCCCCTAGGCAGAGTGCCCCCTATAGGTCAGGAAGGAAAGGTCAAATCATCCCTCCCAGGCTTTGGAGGTGACTCTGATTAAGAACCTTTATTTAAACAGACATTTCTCATCTTTCATTTCTCAGTCCAATGTTTTTTAAAAAATACATTTAAACTAGCCAAGCAGGGGCTGGGAATGTGGCTTAGTGGTAGAGTGCCTGCCTAGCATGCATGAGGCCCTGGGTTCCATTCCTTGGTAGCACATTAAAAATATTTTTAATAATAAATAAATAAATATAGCTGGGCGCCAGTGGCTCATGCTTGCAATCCTGACTACTCAGGAGGCTGAGATCTGAGGACTGCAGTTCAAAACCAGCCTGGGCGGGAAAGTCCGTGAGACTCTTATCTCCAATTAACTACCAGAAAACTGGAAGTGGCACTGTGGCTCAAGTGGTAGAGTGCTCATCTTGAGCTGAAGAGCTCAGAAACAGTGCCTAGGCCCAGAGGTTCAAGCCCCATGACTGACCAAAAAAAAAAAATAATACAATAGTTAAGCAGAAAAAGTAACCATTCCTTTTTTTATTTTTGCCCATACTAGATGCTTTCTTTTACTCCTTATCAACAGTTTCTCTCTCTCTCTCTCTCTCTCTCTCTCTCTCTTCTGGTACTAGGGCTTGAACTCAGGACCTGGGTGCTGCCCCTGAGCTTTTTTTGCTCAAGGTTAGCACTCTACCACTTGAACCATAGCTCCACTTCTGGCTTTTTTTTTTT
>NW_012267247.1:7378737-7391510 GCF_000151885.1 Dipodomys ordii
CAAAAAACAAAAAACAACAACAAAGAAACAGGGATCCAGCTTCAACTGTCAAAAAACTGAGAGATGCTGGGCACTGGTAGCTCATACCTATAATCGTAGTTATTCATAAGGCTGAGATCTGAGGGTTGAGGTTCGAAGCCAGCCCAGGCAGACAAATATGAAAAATTCTTATCTCCAGCTAACCAGCAAAGAGCCAGAAGAAGTAGAGATGTAGCTGAAGCCATCCTTGAGCCAGGAGAGAATATGAGGTCCTGAGTTCAAATCCCGATATAGGCACCAAAAAAGGAAAACAACAACAACAACAAAAAGCATGAGAGAACAAAACCTTGTCTAGGTGGGAATTTTGTGCCATTGCAACCTGTTCTTGGTGGAACAGAAGGCAGACAAGGTAGGATTGGGGCTCTTGTTAGCTCCTTCAGTCATCTGGGTTGGCAATCCTGGTTACCTTGTTTGGGGAAGTTGGAGGGGACAGAGCAAAAGAGTAAACCTCTAAGAAAAACTGAGGAAGCTGAGATTTGAGGATTGTGGTTTGAAGCCAGCCCAGGCAGGAAAGGCCATGAGACTCTTATCTCTAATTAAGTACTCAAAAACCTAAAGTGGAGCTGTGAATCAAAATGGTAGAGCACTAACCTTGAGCAGAAAAGCTTAGGGACAGCACCCAGGCCCTGAGTTCAAACCGTGGGACTGACCAAAAAGGGAAAGAAAGAGAGGAAAAGAGAAAACACGAGAAGAGAAGAAAAGCACGAAGACAGATCTGACTTGCTCTCTAAGGCTTCTGCAAATTGCCTCTTCAGAGCTTGAAGTTCCTGGGGTTCAGGGAAGAGCTAGCTTCTCCCAGCATGGGCCCGTCTTGCCATGGGCACCTGGAACAGGGATCACTGGTGGCACTGTCTGAAACACTTGAATTCCTTCCACTTGGCAAAAAGAAGGACAGGAAGGCTCTGAAGCACAAGAAAGCCAATTTCTTCATATCTGCAAAGTGAGAATTATAATTAAACCTCCCCAGAAGAGACACTTCAATGGCTATAAGGTCATGTTTGTGAGGGGCTTCCAAATCTTGAAATATTGTGGGACTCTTAAGTTCCTTTCTCCCTTTGACTTGCCACTGGCCTTTGGAGAGGTTATGGATGAGAAAAGGTCTTCAAAAAGACAGGGTCATGGCCTGTCTGCGGCCTGTCTGGAGGGCAGGGACTAAAGTGGGTCAGTAACCCAGAAATGAAACCTTTGCTGAATGAAAAGGCCAAAGAAGGCAGAAACAGGGGACAGCCTCCAGTGGCCCCTAGGGAGGCTGAGGCCAGCCTTATAGTCCAGGGTGAGGTCAGAGGAAGAGGATCAGCAGGAGGAATTTCAGGGAGACCCTCCCACCAGGCACTACCCATGAGTCTGGGTGGGATATTTGTCTAAGAGTGTTGTAGAGGGAGAGAAGGCAGGGATAGGATAAATTTGGGATGGAGGTGGGGCTTGTAGGCTTGGAGTTCACAGCAGCTTGCAATCAGGAGCCCTGTGCAATACCTGTCTAGAATCTCCAGTCTTTATGCAGTGTTGGTTTTATGCTGTGAGACCAGTTAAGGTAGGTCTGAGTCTCTCTTCTGAAGGGCTCCAGCCATAGCCAAGAAGACCAGCCTGGGGGTGGCTCCTGGTGTGGAAATTCAGAAGAGTTTGTACCTTTGACTTGCAAAGTGCCAGACGCTTGGTGGCACTTGAAATGCCACAGATAAAACAGTGAGAGACTCTCCCAGTGGCAGGCGAGACCAGAGGTCAGGAACCTCAGTGCCTCTGGGGCTCTCGTACCTGAATAAAGAGTAAAAACACCTTGGAGACCTCTGTGACCTCTGGTACAGGGGCAGAATGTGAATGTGGCTTGGCTGGGGGGTGCGGGGGTGGGGGAGGGGGAGGTTCAAAGCCTCCAGCAAGCACCAGTCAGCAGCACATCAGTTAGACTAAGCTCTCAGCTTCTCTGGAGCCTCCATCACCCGGGAGTCAGACAAAGCCCTTCAGGGCCCCATGAATGGGAAATGCCTGGGCTCTGGTATGAGATCAGATCTGCCACCTTGTCATACCCAATGGCAGTTATCAGCATGTGACCGATGATGGTTACCAGCAGGCTTCTGTCTCCAGAGTGCCATAGGACCCCTCGGACTGTCTCTTGAAGACTACCTTTGCAATCCAATGAAAGGAGATCCTGGTTTCTGGCTGCTTTCTCAGCTGAGATGTATCCTGTACATGGGGAGCCTGCTTTGTGCATGGAGGGATCCAGGGCCTGGTACATTGTTGGTACTCAGATCTATTATCTTCATGAATGTCCCTCACTCAGCTGCATGAGGGAGAATGGATAGGAGGCAATGCCTCTGTGTGTGTGTGTGTGTGTGTGTATACATGTGCATGTACAAAATGCTTCTCTCTGTGTGGTGCCCTCTTATCTGTCTCCATCATTCCTTGCCTCTCATTTATCCATACAACTGTCCCCATGGAGCTGCACTGACTCTCTGCAGTATCACTGTGCACGTCTTGCTCAGAGACCACCTTCCCGTTGCCCATCCAGTGCCCATGGCTGTGACCAGCTGGTCCCTCATCATGGAGAAAATCTTCTTTAGTGATGATGCATGGAGGTCTCTCTGGCTGGAGCAGTCAGCAACCCCCTGAATGCCACCACACAGAGAACATCGTTGTCTTGCCCATGACTGACCTCTGAGCAGAGGGACGGGGGAGGTGACACAGAGGCTCTAGGCTCCCATCACCTCCTGCATATTTAGGTCCTGAGCACTGGCATTGCCTTTTTCTTCCGAGTAGGTCTCCTGGGGAATGGTACTTACAGAGATTGAAGAGTTTAATACACGTCTCGCTTCCTCTCTTGTCGGAGCCCCTCGGAGGGAGCAGCAGAAGCTGAGGCTGGCAGGGGCAGCAAGCTGCTAGGGTAAAGGAGCAGGGGGTGGTATGGGACCTCGGCCAATTTGGAAAGCACTGTGACCCGAGCACATTTTGTAGCAGCAAAGTCAAATTCTGCCATTCAGGCATGCCATTAGTGTGCACACTGCCACATAGAAACCAGTGACACAAAGGCACAGCCTGCCCCACCCTCTCAGTGCTGAGAGACTAACGGCTCTAATGAGAAATGAGAGCTGAAAGGAGAGAGGTGGGGGGTGGGCCACAGCAGTGCTGGCTGGCTCTATGTGTTGGAGAAGGCTGACCCACTTCTTTTGGAGGTAAGGGACTCATTGAAATCCCGCTTAAACTCGCTGCCACACCCCACATCGGGTCTCCTTTGTCCCCACCCCTCCTTGCTCCTGCAGGAAGCCCCGTTCATATGCCCTGCAGCTTCTCCTTCTCCCCCTTACTTCTTTGTCTCCTGGGGCATCATTGGCACCTGCCCCCACTGGCCTTTGTAGGGCCATAAACTACCCTGATTCTAGAGCCTTCTTCGGGAAGGCAAGGGGAACTCAAGGGGTGGGCATTCGGTTTTGCAGAACCTCTTTCTTTTCCTTTTCTAGCTTTTTAATTGTGTTGTGAGTTATTTAGCCAACAATGGATGTTTATGTATATTTTGTTAGAGCTCGTATTTATTAACAGCCTGTAAAGGGGGAGACCGGGAGATTTATACAGGAAGCATAGTGAGTTAAAAGGGACAATTAGTGGAGCAGAAAGAGATATGAAGCATGGATTTGTAAAGGATATTATAACACACAGTCAAAGGTTCTTGAGATATTTTTCAGAGTAGACAGAAGGCAAAAGAAAATTGGCCCATTACAAGCTGATAGTGGGGGACTGGTGGCATGGGATGGAGTGATGGCGCCTTTAAAATCCTGCAAAAGGAAGCTAGAAAGCAGGCTGGGGCTGTTGAACCTGAATGCAGCTGTGGCCAGGTCAGGACACTTCAAGAGGTGGTAGATGGAACTGTCAAAATGTGCATCCATCCTTCCTTCATCCACAAATATACACAGACAACCCAGGCATGGTAGGGCCCATCTGTAATCTCAGCACTCAGGAGGGAGAGGCAGGAGGATCAGTTTGAGGCCAGTCTGAACTACATAGTGAAACTCTGTGTCAAGGTACACAAATAAAGAATGTCTCCTAGCTGGGCATCTGTGGCTCACACCTGTAATCCTAGCTACTCAGGAGGCTGAGATCTGAGGATCCCAGTTGAAAGCCAGCTCAGGTAGAAAAGTCCAGGAGACTCTTATCTCCAATTAACCACAAAAAGCTAGAAGTGGAGCTGTGACTAAAGTGGTAGAGCATTAGCCTCAAGAGCTCAGAGACAGTGCTCAGGCTGAGATTCAAGTCTCAGGACTCTCTTTCTCTCTCTCTCTCTCTCCCACACACACACACAAAAGGAAAAAGAATGATTCCTTCCAGGTCAACATTTGGGAGGGCCTTGGGGAGTCCAGGGGGATAGATGAAAACAGCCTGGGCACATGGTATCCTATGTGTTATCACAAAGGAGAATTTGCTGAGGATTTCCAACTCTCTGCCCAACACACTCATTCTCTCTGAGCCTAGGTCCTGCAGCCCATCCTCATCCTCGGAGAAGCCTTCCTGGCCCCCCCCCCCAGCATCCTCAGAGCTGAGCTCAGGCTTCCAGGGGGCTCTTATGGGCTGTGGAGTGCTGAGTGATTAGCTAGGTGAGGAGTAAACATTTGCTAAGTGGGATTCTGGCTCCCTGGTAATGATTGAGCCTGGCAGGAGGGGGAGGGGTGAAGACGGAGTTCAGGGGAGCGGTCCTGCAGATTCCCAGTAGTTCTGAGGAGCAGGCACGTGTGGAAATGGCCAAGGGATGGGGGAAGCCGGGAGTGGAGGCTGCAGAGACTAAATGATTATGGAATGCATTCGGAGCTTGGAAGCAGCAGGTGTCTGGGAATGGGACTCTGGCCCAGGCAGATTTCCAGCAAGCGCTCCAGCTTGCTGGCATGGAGGATTTGGCTGAGAACAGGAGGCAAGTGGCAATGATGAAACCCTCTGTTGAGGGATATTGGTTAAGGGTGCCACCAGGGGGGCCATGTGCTTGTAGAAAGGCTGGGGGTGTGGGGGTGGGAAGAGCTCAAATGGCAGAACCACACATTCCTTCTACTTCCAAGACAGAGTCCAAGTTTCTGAGTGGGACTTGGGCTTCCCCATTGCCAGGCTAGTCTCCCAAAACCCCAGCAAATACTGTGCTTAGTCTCAGCTGGCTGCTGCTTTTAGACACCCTGGAGGCCTCTGCTAGTGAGAGCCTCCAGCTCTCTCCTGGTATCCTCTCTGTGCTCTTCTCTGACCCACTCTTCATCTGCAGAGACCAGAGAGGTGTACCTCCTGGAAATCCTCTGACTCCCCCAAACCCAACAAATTCCTCATTTTAGAGAGGGGAGAGTGGTAATACAGACTTTAGTCCTATACTAGAAACATGAGTACCTTCCAGACATGGTGGTGCAAGCCTATAATCTGAGCTAGGTGGAGGCAGAGATAGGCTCTCTGAGGCTGGCCCTGGACACAAAGGCAAGACATTACTTGGAAAATAAAAATAAAAGGCTGTGGGTATGGTTCAAGCAACAGAGCGCCTGCCTAGCAAGTTTGAGTCCTTGAGTTCAAACACTAGTACTGCCAAAGGGGAAAAAAAAAAGAAAAAAGGAAGGGATACTTGCCCCACATCTAAGCTCTGAGCAGCTTTTAGAGTCATGTTACATGGAGGCCTTTGACCAGTATTTGTGGAACACACAGTAGAGATCCAAGCCAAGTTCTGGGGTCGTGGGAGGAGCTTGTGTGGAATGAGACCACCAAGGGCCAGCCAGCACCTCCCTCTGGGTTCCCTGCATCCCACCATCCTAGACAGAGGACTGCCTGCTGAGAGGGAAAGGAAGAGGATACAGGAGGGAAGATTCTTTCTGGGACTCTCAAAAAGTGCTAAGTTGGGCTGGAGAAATGGTTCAAGTGGTAAAGCACTTGTCTAACAGTCACAGGGCCTTAAGTCCAAACCCCAGTCTTCCCCTCAAAACAGTTAAAAAGAATAATTATAATTAGCCAAAGAGTCTTGAGCCAAGATAGCAGAGCACAGGTCTCAGTTAGAGCAGACAGGTGACTTCGAACCCCAGGATGACAGGGTACACATTGTTCTAATCTGAGTACCCTGCTCTCAGATGACTCAGGGGCAGCTAGATCTGGTAAAGAGCAGCTTCAAGTAAACCTGATTTGTCACCTTGCTTTTATGTTTAGGCAATGGTGTCATCATAACTGCTTGGCCTAGGAGCTGCTGAGTGACAAGTGATGTCATCTTCAACAGATGCTTCCTCCCTCCTAAAGGAGAAATCTACTAAAAATACACTCAGCACCCAGGGCCCTGCTGATGGGCCTGTAATGACAGTGGGCAGTCAGAGACTGTGCTGAACTGGACAGAAACAGAGGCTTTATGAGACATTAACATTTTTCCTCCTGACATTTTACTTCTATGGTATAGGACTTACTAAGTCTTTAAAAAGAATTTAATAAACTGCTTAAACTTTTGATTTTCCCACTGAGGGCTTTGCTGTCTGAGGTTGGAAATGAAATCAACAACCTAACAACCTCCTTGATTCTAAGGGATGACTATGCCGGGGCACTGGTCTGGGTCAGAGGAAGCTGGAAGCTACAGCAAGTCTAAGATGTTTTGTCCTGCTGTCACTAGATTCCCTCTGGTGAATGTCCAGAGCTTGATGGTGAAATCCGTCCTCAACTTTTGGCCAATTTCACTACCAGAGAGGCAGACACAGCCTCCAGGGTCTGTCTGCTGCTGTCCCAGGCAGTCCCTGGCTTCCTGGAAAACACTAGGCCCCAGGAACTGGCTGTTCCCTTCCAGCCTCCTGAGAATCAATACCTCAGCAGCTGCTGCTGAGGCTCATGGGAACAGACCAGGAAAGATCCAGGACCAGTCTGCTCTGGAGATAGAGATGTGTCGACCCAGTACAGCCAGAATGTGGGAAGTGAATCATATTCTGTTGCAGGCAAGAGAAGATGGATGGAAGAGAGAACACGTTGTGTGTGTGTGTGTGTGTGTGTGTGTGTGTGTGCGCGCGCATGCATGTGTGCACTAGCATACGTACCTGCTCTTGTGAGTCCCTGTGAGTCACAGTGTCCCTGCCCCCTATGGTTCCTTCTGCCAACAAGTATGCTGTGTTCTTAGATCTGTGCCTGGCCAGGCTCGCCCACCCCACCAAAGCCCAAGATCTGCCACCCATCAGGAATGCGGGGTTAGGAAATGAAAAACAGGTTCTTGTCCAAGAAAAAAAAATTTATTATTATTTTTCTCTCTTAATTGGATTCAGCATTTCTCACTCCTCACACACATTCTCTCTGGCGGGGAACTCAAGTTTGTGCAAAGCGCAAAATGGGACTCTGCTTGCCTGGGCCCCTGGCCAGCAGCCCCTCTCACCTGACGGGGCTTATCTGTTCAGCTCCCGGCAGGCGACCTGTCCCAGTGCCTGACCTCCGAGTTTAGCCCTCTGACCTCTGCCTGTTCCCAGCCATATCCAGAGGATTCAGAAGAGAGGAGGCTTCCATAATGCAGGAGATGGTTCTTGAAAAGCCCTCGTCATTTTCCTGCTGTGAAGGCCACCTCCTGGTGCCCTCCTACCAAGCTACACAGGGCCCTTGCCAGGTCACCCACCAGAGAGCCTCAGGGTAAAACTCAGCAGCTGAGCCATGCTCCCAGCCTGCACTTCCACTTAATCATCTGGCCTGTGTTGACCATCACTTGCAAAATGCTAGATTGAAGACACTGTCCAACCTGTTGGACTAACACTGTGGATGCTGCTCTGTCTGCTGGCTTACAAACCCCCAAGCCCCATCCCTCTCCTTCTGTCTAGATGGCTCCCAGCACCTGGCTCCCTGACATCCAACACACTGCTTCCCACGTGTCATCCTGACTCCCACAGCTTCAATAGTAGGGGTGATGGGGTGCTTCAGGGCGCCAGACAGGCTTGTGTTTGCATATAAAAACAAGGTGATGTTCTAAATGTCTAAGAATATTGGTCCCCTGAAGTGATTCTCACTGCCTCCCTTTCTCCCTAACCCTTATCATTGTTATCTTGCCCCTAGCCCTGATAAGCCCAGCTTACATAGGGACTATTGTTGCCAGGCTGGGATTCTAGGCAAAAATTCTATAACTTATTTCTTGCTAGAAATCACCAGTACAATCCATATAGTTTATAAACATGATGATAAGACATACAATTTGGTAACAGAGTGGCTGGGGGAGGGGCAGGGAACCTGTGCATTTTGTATGTATATATATATAGATAGATGTGGAGTGTGTGTGTATATATATATATATAAGTGGACATAGGTATAAAACTGCACCTTCTGTGAGAATCTCATTGCATGTGATAAGGTTCTAAATTTCAGCCTCTGATGATCTTTCCTTTGGTAATTGGTTCTTGGGCCCCAGCAGGTGAACCTGGGTCTGCCAGGGTTGCCTGAGACATCAGGAATGAGAGGTGTTCCCCCCTCCTCCCTGAGGGAGGGGTTGAAGGTGACATAGCGCTAGATTCAGGGCAAGTCGATTAAATGGCCTCAGGAAAGGGCCAAGATGCCACCTGCTTGAGTGTTCCCAGACTGCTGGTCGACCCAGCTGGCTCTGGGTGAGCCTTGTTTGTTCTGAGTCCTGCTTCCTCCAAGAACAGTGGGTCCCTTTCGATGATCTCTCAAATGATCAGGATTCCACAGAGCCCAGCTCCCAAGAGAGGAGCTTGTCCCATCACTGCTAATGAAGGATTCACTTCACGTGCCATGTTGGAGCAGACACTGTCCATGGGTGCTTGGCTGAGGCTGGCTGGGGCAGCTGGGTGAGATGTACTAATCCCCTCCCGTCTAGGGCTGTACACTGGGGTTTATAATCCACCGGGTAGGGTCCAGATAGCAGCTGAAGGCTCTATCAGCCTTTTCCTGAAACCCAGCAGATCCTCCACTTGTGAAAAAAAAGAAAAGAAAAGAAATGCTGTTCCTTGCTGGACATGTGGCAGTGCCGGGTGCTGGTACCCTGGGCCCTCAGCGAAGAGTAACCGCCAGCCCCAGTATCCAAGCCAGGAGTGAGGCCCCTAGGGAAGTGCCTGAGGAGGCCTGCTGCACCCCACTGGGGGCACGGATGAGGGTCCTGCGGGCACATTTGCCCTTCCTTTTGGGCCGTGCTGTGGGCATGAGATCAAAGCCAAACTTGTGCTGGTAGTCGGGGGCATAGTCCTGCAGCTCATGGGGCTGCTTGCCGGCGCCCATCTTAGAGATCTGGTTTCGGTTCCTGTGGCTAGTACAGTTCTTCCCTGGCTTCTTGTAGCCTGACCTGGAACCGGGAAGATGGCCATGAGGATGGCCCCTGTCTCTGCTGGGGCCATGGGGGAGCTGCTTTTTGCGAGCAGCTCTGTCAGTGGTGGTGAGTGTGTGCGACTTGATCTGGTGTGGCGATGCTGGCCCTGTGCAGTTCCGGAAGTCCTCGGCCCTCAGCAGCTTCAGGTCCTGGCCTTGCCTCAGCTCGGGGGTGGCACAGGGGACAGCAGAGCTGGAGCCTCGGAATCTCCGCAGCCATTCCCACAGGGATCGAGCGCGGCAGCCACAGTCCCAGGCGTTCCCATTGAGGCGAAGGAACTCCAGGGCTGCCAGGGGGGCCAGGCATTCACCTTGCAGCTCTGAGAGGCTGTTGTTGAAGAGGAATAGAGTGGTCAGCCTATGAAGATCGTGGAAAGCCTTGTGGTGGACCCACTGCAGCTGGTTCTCATGCAACAGTAGCCGATCCAGGTTGACCAGGCCCCGGAAGGGACCCTGGCCTAGGCTCCACAGCTTATTGCCATGGAGAAACAAGTGGCTGAGGTTGACCAGGTCCACAAAGATGTCATCCTGGAGGTACTCAATGTGGTTTTCCTGCAAGTAGAGGTACTGCAGGCTGTGCAAGCCGCCAAAGATGCCCGCAGGCAGGGCACTAAGCCCACACTTATAGAGGTAGAGGGCATGAAGTTTCACCAGGCCTTGGAACGTCTCAGGTGCCAGCGTCCGCAGCTGCCGGTTGTCACCGAGGTCCAGTTCCTCTAGGTGCACAAAGCCCTCAAAGGTGTTGGGATCAATGTAGGTGATGTTGTTGGAGTAGATCCACAGGGTGACCATGGCGGGACTGAAATGGCCTTGCTGCAAGAGGGTGATGCGATTGTTCTGGAGGAAGATGCGCTCGCTCTCTTCAGGGATGCCTTCTGGGATGGCGGCAAAGTTGTGCGCCTGGCAACTGACAGTCATGGGCGCTGGGTAGCACACACAGTCCCGTGGGCAGCCGCCACCCAGGGGTAGCTCCCCAGCCAGCAGCAGCAGCAGCAGTTCCACACAGCACCCTGGCAGGGAGAGAGACAGCACAGCCAGTCAGGGGCTGCCCAGGGATCGGAGAGACAGACAGGCAAGGAGGGTGGGATGGGGACTGACATAGGGCTCTCCTCCATTGCCCTCCTCAGGGTCTGTTCTTGACCATACTGTAGCATGTGTCTCTTAGGCTGGATGGTAAATTTGGGCTTGGGGACCCTGATAACTCCAATATCCCCTTAGCTCTGCCCCTCAAGCCTCTTAAGCTCTACCTCAAGCAGCTGAGCCGAGCCTCCTCATCTTTATCGGCCCTGCTGCTATGAAGGCCCACAGTTGTGGACCAAAATGATCAGCCTCTGGCTCTGGTCACAGGCCTGCTACTTGTTTAGTATTATCTACCATCACGGACAATAGTTCTAACAAAGTATCACATCTGGTGTCCCGAGGAATCATTTTATCTTAATTATTTTAAATAAAGCTGGGCACTGTGGTGGTTCATGCCTATAATCTAGCTACTCAGGAGGCTGAGATCTGAGGACAAAGGTTCGAAGCCAGACTAGGCATGAAAGTCCTGGAGATTCTTATCTCCAATTAACCAGCAAAAAGCTGCAAGTGAAGCTGTGTCTCAAGTGGTAGAGCACCAGCCTTAATGAAAAAGCCAAGCAAGAGTACAAAGCCCTAAGTTAAAGCCCAGTTCTAGTCACACAAAAAAATGTTCCTGGGCTGGGAAGGTGGCTCAGTGGTAGAGTGCTTGCCTTGCATGCATGAGGCCCTGGGTTCAATTCCTCAGCACCACATAAGCAGAAAAAGCCAGAAGTGGTACTGTGGCTCAAGTGGTAAAGTGTTAGCCTTGAGCTGAAGAGCACAGGGACAGCTCCCAGGCCCAGAATTCAAGCCCCACTATAGACAAAACAAAAAAACAAAAACAAAGAAATAATACCCACAAAGCACCTACCCCTAATAAGGTGAATTCCAAAAGTACATTGTTGAGAGCTAGGGATGGCAGGAGAGCTTAGGGTTTATATCTCATATGTGCAGGACCATAGGTTGGAGCCTTAATACACACACACACACACACACACACACACAGAGGCTGGCAAGGTGGCTCACACTTGTAATTCTATCTACTTAGGAGGACCAAGGTTCAAGGCCAGCCTATCTCAATCAATAAAGCCAGGAAGGAGAGTGTACACCTCATTGTCAGCTATGCAGGAAGTATAAATAGGAGGCTTACAGTTCAGGCTGGCCCAGACAGAATTGTGAGAGCTTATTTGAAAAAAAAAAAAGGCAAAGGGCTGGGAAGGTGGCTCAGTGGTAGAGCGCTTGCCTTGCACGCCTGAGGCCCTGGGTTCGATTCCTCAACACTACATAAGCAAAAAGAAAAAAGCCGGAAGTGGTGCTGTGGCTCAAGTGGTAGAATGCTAGCCTTGGGCTGAAGAGCTGAGGGGCAGCGCCCAGGCCCAGAGTTCAGGCCCCACAACCGGACCGCCCCCCCCCAAAGAAAAAGGCAAAAAGCACCGAAGGCATGGCTCAAGAAGTGGAATGCCTGCTTAGCAGGTGCAAAATCCTAAGTTCAAATCCTAGTGCCACCAAAAAGAGAAACAAAGTTGTTATCTGTGCTGTGTTTGTGGAGGGGCAAAAATCTATTAGGTATGTATAGCCCCCCTGTGCTGCAGTGCCCTGACCTCTGGGAGGTATTTTCATACTCTCAACTGATTAGAAGCTCCCTGGTGGTAACAGCCTCCATTTCTTTTCATTTTTGTCAGTTGTGGGCCTTGAACTCAGGGCCTGGGCACTGCCCCTGAGCTCTTTTGCTCAAGGCTAACGCACTACCACTTTGAGCCACAACTCCATTTCTGGTTTTTGAGTGGTTAATTGGAGACAAAAATCTCATGGGGACTTTTCTCACTGGGTTGGATTTGAACTACAGTCCTCAGATCTCAGCCTCCTGGGTAACTAGGATTACAGGTATAAGCCACCAGTGTCTGGCAGTTGCTTCTATTGCTTTCTTTCTTTCTTCCTTTCTTTCTCTCTTTCTTTCTTGTCGGTCATGGAGTTTGAACTCTGGGTTTGGGCGCTGTCCCTGTGCTCTTCAGCTCAAGGCGAGCACTCTACCGCTTGAGCCACAGCACCACTTCTGGTTTTCTAGTGGTTTATTGGTGACAAGGGTCTCACGGAACTTTCCTACCCTGGCTGGCTTTGAACCGAGATCCTCAGATCTCAGCCTCCTGAGTAGCTAGGATTACAGGCGTGAGCCACCAGCGCCCAGCTCGCCTCTATTTCTAAGGCTCCAGAAGGCAAGTCTGGGACAGTAAGTATGACATTGCAGATAGGTCTAGGTCAGGTTTTTTTGTTTGTTTTGTTTTGAGACAGGGTCTTGCTATGGGCCCCAAGTTGACCTCAAACTCATTCCTGACTCAATGCCTTTCATGCTGGGATCACAAGCGTAGGCCTCTACAGCTGGCTCAATAGGTCACCTTAGAACATAAACAGCAGCCGGG
>NW_012267247.1:7391560-7407620 GCF_000151885.1 Dipodomys ordii
TTAATGGCACTTCTGTCTTTTTTGTTGGTTAATTGGATATAAGAGTTCACATTTTTCCTGTCCAGGCTGACTTTGAACTGTGATCCTCAGAACTCAACTTCCTGAGTAGCTAGGATTACAGGTGTAAGCCACTGGTGCTCAGCATCAATTTTGTTTTAGCATAAGGAAAATTACCTAACAAGGTAAAATAAATACCATTACCTGAAAACAAAATTATATTTTTTTCTTGCCAGTCCTGGGGCTTGAATTTAGGGCCTGGGCACTGTCCCTGAGCTTCCTTTGCTCAAGGTTAGCATTCTATCACTTGAGCCACAGCACCACTTCAGGCTTTTTCTGTTTATGTGGTACTGAGGAATCGAACCCAGGGCTTCATGAATGCTAGGCAAGCATTCTACCACTAAGCCACATTCCCAGCCCCAAAATTAAAAATGTAAATGTGTCAGGCACCAGAGGTTCATGCTTGCAGTACTAGCTACTCAGGGGGCTAAGATTTGAGGATCAAGATTTGAAACCAGCTGGAGCAGACAAATCTGTGAGGCTCTTATCTTCAATTAACTAGCAAAAAGCAAGAAGTAGGTATATGGCCCAAGTGCTAGCCTTGAACAAAGAAGCCAAGCAAGAAAGCCAGGTGCTGGTGACTCACACCTGGAATCCTAGCTACTCAGGAGGCAGAGATCTGAGGGTAGTGGTTTGAAGCCAGCCTGGGAAGGAAGTCTGTTAGACTCTTAGCTCCAATTAAGCACCAAAAAGCCAGAAATGGAGCTGTGGCTGCAAAAATCTCTCAAACATTTTTTTTTTGGTTAGTTGTTGGGTTTGAACTCAGGGCTGGGCACTGTCCCTAAGACTCTTTGTGCTTAAGGCAAGGGCTCTATCACTTGAGCCATGGCACCACTTCCAGTTTTTGACTAGTTTATTGGAGATAAGAGTATCACAGGAATTTTTCTGCCTGGGCTGGCTTCGAACCACAATCCTCAGATCTCAGTAGTTAAGATTATAGGCATGAGCCACCGGTGCCCAGATAAAGATTTTTTTTTATTACCATATATTAGTTATACAGAAGAGATTTCATTGTGACATTTCCGTGCACATTTACAATGTATTCCAGTCCAGTCATCCCCTCTATCATTCAATATGAAGATTTTAAGTTAATTTTTCAAATGAACAAAAACAATGAAAAGACAATACAAATTCCCAGAACAGTCGTGAGATTCACAAAATCTCTGAGAAAAGGCTCAAAATAAATTAGCCAAAATGCATGTAGCAGAGTTATAAGAAAATGGAGCCACTGGGGTTGGAGGAAGGGGAGGCACATCTATTTTAAGTGGTTCTTGAAGACTTCAATGTCAACAGTTTCTTTTGTTTTGCAGACTGGGGCTGCAATCTAGGGCCTTGCACATGGCTAGGCAAATAATCTAATCTAGACCCAACCCCCTGCCTCTCTCTCTCTTTTTTGTTTTTTGCTTTTACATGGTGGAAACTTCATGTTCCCTGAAGAAGGAAGGTTCTTTCTCTGTCCATAGTTATTGGCAACCATGAGGTTCTTTCAAAAACAGGGAAGGTGGCTCAGTTGTAGAGTGCTTGCCTTGCATGCATGAGGCCCTGGGTTCGATTCCTCGGCACCACATAAGCAAAAAGAAAAAAGCCGGAAGTGGTGCTGTGGCTCAAGTGGTAGAGCTGGGCACTGTGGTGGTTCATGCCTATAATCTAGCTATTCAGGAGGCTGAGATCTGAGGACAAAGGTTCGAAGCCAGACTAGGCATGAAAGTCCTGGAGATTCTTATCTCCAATTAACCAGCAAAAAGCTGCAAGTGAAGCTGTGTCTCAAGTGGTAGAGCACCAGCCTTAATGAAAAAGCCAAGCAAGAGTACAAAGCCCTAAGTTAAAGCCCAGTTCTAGTCACACAAAAAAATGTTCCTAAAAAAAAAAAAAAAAAACAACCCCAGAAGTGGTTCTGTGGCTCAAGTGGTAGAGTGCTAACCTTGAGCAAAAGAAGCTCAGGGACAGTGGCCAGGCCCTGAGTTCAAGCCTCAGGACTGACAAAAAAGAAAAGAAATCTCATTTACATTGTCATCTATATCTTCAAATATGCAACACCCTTTCTGGACCTCAGTTTCTTCATTTCTAAAATCCACATAGCAGTAACTTTCAGCTGGACAGTTGTATGGGGGAGGGCACAGGTCGTTGAGGGAATGGTGTGGGCACCAGGGCTGATGAATGAACCTGTTCTGGGGGTCCATGAAACTGCCAGATGGAGCATCCCCCATCCCAGCCCACCTTCTGCCCTCCCCCTCCCCATCTCACTTGAGCTCCCAGGCTGAAGCTGCAAAACCAGGCCTTGCCTCTTGATTGTCCAGAGCATTTCCTCTGTAGCTTCCCTCTAATTGGGCATTAATTAGGCATTCGTTAATGGATCCTTAAAATAATTTATTTTCGGATGTGTCCAGCCTGTGGTCGGGTAATAGCCCCACGCTCATTATCTGAGTAGCCTCATTACAGACGATCGTCATTACCTGCCTTTTTCCAGGGTCACAGCTGCCCCAAGCAGCCCAGCAGACGCGCCAGGGCAGAGAGGACAGGCTCCAGGCCTGCCGACACCCACCCCGGAGAGCTGGGCAGCCACCTCCCCCTGGCTATGTTGGCCTCTTGCCCCTTATCTGGTGGCTTGTTCAGCCAGGCCTCTTGGGATAGCTAAGGCGCCCTGGGCAGCTCAGCTGAGTCTTCTTCCTGCCAGCTGTGTTCAGAGTATTTATAATGAGAGACGCCACCCTCCTGACCACCTCCCCCACCCACCACCTGGGCTCCCAGGACAACTACTGCCCTGGATCCTGGCTGAGCAGGTCTTATCGCCACTACTACCCCCTCGTTCCTAGCAGAAACAGCATCATAAATAAGTGACAGCTCCCAGCTGTTGGGAGTTAGGGGCTCCCAGAGAGTGGCAGCTGCTTCCCGTCCCCCCCTGTAATCACCCAGCGTCTACCCAGCGTTTCCAGCACATAAAAATCATTGCACATAATTTAGTTTTTGCATAATTGGGTTCAGTTGTGATTTCAGAGCAATGATGACCTTGGTGGTGGTGGCAGCACAGCACAGGACCGTTTCTGAGCCAGGTCAGGCTCTCTGTGGCCTCCGCAGGGCCTTCAGTCACCCAGCTGCTGCACAGCCTACTGTTTAGGCCAAGTCTACGGCCACCTTCAGAACATGCCTAGGAGATGTCTGCCAGCCTCTCCCTTGGAAACCTGTGTGTGGCTTCCAGTCCCTACTTCTCACTTCCATGTGTCCAGGGGTCCCAGCCCTGGAGGAGAGGCAAGGACAGGATGCAGTAGGAGCCTAAGTTCCAAATCCCTGTCAGCCCAAAGGGAGCCTGCCTGGGCCTTTCAGCCTCCACATTCAGTCTGGGAGTGTCCAACCCCACTGACTACCCCTTTCATAGGGCTGAGCCTCCAAGCTCAGCTTACACCCCTCCCTGCCCAGGTTGCTTTCTTTTAGGAAAGTCTCACCTTCCCGGAGGCGAGGTGTAACCCTCTCCTAGACACTCGGAGAGAGCCCAGGCTCCTGGTTCAAGGGCATTCCTGGTGTTCACTGTGCTTAAGGGGACATGGTAGGGCTTACGCTGGTGGTCCTGT
This sequence comes from Dipodomys ordii, assembly GCF_000151885.1. Lineage (NCBI taxonomy): Eukaryota > Metazoa > Chordata > Mammalia > Rodentia > Heteromyidae > Dipodomys > Dipodomys ordii. Next base: position 7,395,184 of record NW_012267247.1, read on the forward strand.
GTACACAAAGGAATTTCCTTCCCTCAGTCTGCAGCTGTGGGAAGGGGGGCTGTGGCAGGCTTAGCACTAATCCCACTCGACATTTGTACAGCTCACTGGAGTTTACAGAGGGCTTCTGCCTGTGCTCCTCTGATCCTCAGAGAGGGAGCGGCCCTTTCCCACCTTTGGTATTGCTCTGTCTCTGTAAGGCCCCCAGGAGAAGTTAGGGGCCCATGGAAAGTTGTACCCCTCAGACAGAAAGCAGGTACCTCCAGGGGATGCCAATATACAGGAAAAAACAGATCAGGGACTCAGTTTAGTAAACAACAACAACAACAAAACCCAGAAAATCTTGTGAATGTACTATAGCATTTACAAGAGGCAAGGATCCAAAGGCAGGACAGAGGGAAGGCCCCTGCCCTTCCTCTCAGAAGGCCACAAGAGGACAAGGGACCCTAGCCAAGTCTTGGTGCAAGGGCCAAACTCTTGTTCCCTATTATCCCAAGAAAGAACATGGTGTTATGTTGTTAGGGTCTGGGGCAACAAGGCCACAGGGACCATATGTTGCAGTGGCTTCCATCCAAAGGCCAGAGGACAGTGAAAGGCTCCTCCAGAAGCGGGTGGTGGCTGCTGGGATCCGAGCCCAAGGCAGCTGCTCTCTGCCCTCCAGTACTGTTCAGATGCCCGTGTCTGTGCCAGATCCCCCTGCCCCTCCATTTGTGGGCAGGGGGCTCTCTGCTAAGTGCTTCCCTGCCCTGGTAGCTGGTATCTTCGAGACTCTGGACTCAATGCTCTAGCCATCCTCACCTACTTCTGTCTCCCCTACCTGAACCAGGATCTAGATTGTCACCTTTCTGGTGTCTTCACTAGGAGGCGGCCAGCACCCTATTGCCATAGCTTTCCCTATGCTCCTGCCATGCAGCTCTTGGGAGCCCTGCCCCGCCGATTGCCTGATTAATGTACTTACAATATCGCCTGGAGATTTCGCTGTACATTTTAAGATTGCAAATGATCAGGGCCCCTCCTAAATAGGGTGGGAGACGGGGGGGGGGGTTGTTCTGCCCGAGGGAACTGAAGAAAGCAAGCCAGACCTCCTCCTGCCTGCCTCCTTTGGGTGATGCCCTTTTAGCAACTGCCAAACTCCCAGCCTCCCACACCACGTCTGAGCTCACCACCTCTCTGCAGCCTCATTCATTCTTTTCTCCATTCAACACTTATTCCCTCCTCCCTCCACCCCCCACCACACTTCAGGAGTCTCAGAGAGTCAGAAATGCCAGCACAGGGAGGGCCCAGTCATGACTCAGGTGAGTCTTCACAATACTAGGCAGTATGACCAGGCACCGGGACCCAGAGTAACCATCTGGCAAGAGAGCATGGGGGAAGTTGAGGGAGGAGGCTTGGGAACACACCTGCCACCTCCCCCCCCCATCTTCAAACATTATTTGATCACCAGTTAATGGCGTGACTTGGGCAGTTCTTCAGCCTCCGGGAGTATGTAATCTGGGAAATGGGGCTGAGAGGGGTCCCTGCCCATGAGGCTGCTTTAGGATTCTATGGCAGAAGTCTGCTCAGGGCTGAGCATGCCACCCAGCACAGAGGCGGTACAGGTAAGAGAGCTGGCACTGTTTTCCCACCTCCTCTCTGCAAACATAACCCTCTACTGCTGGGCTAGAGGCACGATGTACAGCAGAACCAAGACCTGAGCCCAGGTGGCCACTGCACCCAGGCCAGTCCAGATGGTTTATGTTCAGTCCCAGAGGTAGGAAAGAAAATACAAAGGATGCACTGTGTGCAAAGGCATCGAGCCAGGAAAGCAGGAAAGAGTGCCCTCCACCCCTATCCTTCACCTGGGCCCTCTAACTGGGCAGAATTTCCCAGAAAGTTGGAACCTGAGCTCAGTTGGCCAGGACAGCAACCCAGGGTTGGAGTGACCAGAGATCTTGACACTGGGACCAGCACCAACAGACCTCTGTCCCAAGCCAAAGTCTGATGACCATTGTGGAAGGGGACCAGTTCTTCCCAGCCCCTGGAAGCAAGACAAGAACTGACTGAGGGGGACCAAGTCCAACTGCACGCAATGGCCCATTGGGAGCAGCATCATTTCACAGAGGAGGAAATGAGGGTCTCAGACGGTCAGCACCTGAGCAGGCCACATGGCTAGGGAGCAGAACAGTGGGGTTAGTGGGCCAGGCCCCACCCAGAGGACTCCAGACCCCAGCTCCCCAAGGCATGCAGGCAGCTGAGGGCTGGCCAGCCCTTTCAGGCCCTGAGGTCCCAGGCTTGATCACTACAGCGCCTGAGGGGCTGCTCCTTCCTTGTCCCATGGCTTGTATCCTCATGGCTGCTAAGCAGGTCTAAGGAGGCCGGCCCTCTGAGGCTTGGAGACCGGTCAGCAGCCATGTGGTCAATTCCTCCGGCTCTGTAGTCCTTCAACCCTCCCCCCAGCCTGGCCAGAGGCTCTTCTCCAAGCTAATCAATGCTAACCCAATGCTCTCTGCCGAGTGCACGGTGGCCACCGGCCAGGTCGGCTGCACTCAGGGGGCTGCTGGCGCCTCAAACCACTTGGCACTTATGCCACTTGTATCCTAAGCATAGGTCTCTTCCTGGTGAGTTATTCCCTCCCTTCACTCCACCCCCTCACAGCCTAGCCCAGCGCTGGAGATAAGAAAGCCAGCTCCTCTAATCAGGGTCTCTCTGCTAGATTTGGGGGGTGGGGGAGCAGAGTGGCCAGTATCCTCCAGACCATGGCAGAGAACAGCAGGAGCAGATCAACTTTGGAGCTGGAGACACCTGGGTTCAAATCCTGAATCTTTTGCTTAAAGACCTGATCCTGGTACTTGTTTGAGCCTTACTTTCCTCACCCTGTAAAATGGGAACAATCACTTTAAAACTCCAGTGCGGGGTCCTCGTGACTGCAGATGCTGGCATCCACCCACCTCACCCACATCTCCATCTGTCCAAAGCAATCGCCATCCAAGCCAGTCACCAGTGGCTCATGCCTGTAATCCTAACTACTCAAGAGACTGAGATCTGAGGATCAAGGCTTGAAGCCAGCCCAGGCAGGAAAGGACTTTAACCACCAAAAGGCCAAAAGAAGTAGAGATGTGATTTAAATGGTAGAGCAACAGCCTTGAGAAAAAAAAAAAAAACTAAAAGAATAGCACCCAGGTCCTGAGTTCAAATCTCAGTACTGACTCAAACAAAGAAACAAAAAATCCATCCAAACCAAACTCTGCTCTTCCTCCCACCCTCTAGCCTTCTCCACTTACATCTTCTCCCTCTTAGGTAAGGAGGCTCCTTTATTTTGGCTGCTCAAGCCAAACACCTTAGCTAGAACTTTCTTCTTACCCCACACCTATCTCCTAGAAAATTCTGTGGGCTCAACTTTAGAATTCATCCAGCATCCATCCACACTCACTGCTCACCTGGACTATAGCAGTAGCCTCTTCAGAGGCCCTTCTGCCCCTGCTCTTGCCCCTATATCTCCTCCAATTCAGCATCCAGGGAGACCCAGGACAAATCTGAATCAGAATATGCTAGTCCTCTATGGCTCCCATCTCACTCACAAGTTTGTACCATGGCCCAGAGGCCCCACCTTCCCCAGCCATACTGATCTTGCTGCAGTCCCTCCTACACACCACAGGCACTCTACCTCCAGCCTTCGCATGTGCTATTCCCTCTACCTGGAACCCTGCCCGGAGTGTCTGCTGAGCTCTGCCCAAAGTACCTTCTTGGCAGGGCCTCCACTGAGCAGCCTGTTTGAAAGGTGTCCCTTCCCTGCTTCACTTTACCCCCTCTTCTCATACACCACATATGTCTAATAACTTTCTGTGTCCTGCTGCTGAGTGTTGACTCCATGAGGACAGGATTATCTACATATAACCAGAGCTCAGCAACAATGCCTAGGTGAGGCAGACAACTCCTTTTTTTAAAATACTGGTCCTGGGGCTTGAACTTAGGACCTAGGTGCTGTCCCTGAGCTTTGTTTTTACTCACTAATGATCTATCACTTGAGCCACAGCTCTACTTCTGGCTTTTTGCTAGTTATCTGGAAATGAGTCTTACAGACTTTCCTCCCCAAGCTGGCTTCAAACCTTGATCTTCAGATCTCAGCCTCCTGAGTAGGTAGGATTACAGGTATGAGCCATCAACATCCAGTTCAGGCATTTTCTCGAGTTCGTGGTAGAAGCGGGGGGTGTGGTGAGGGGCAGCATTCAAAAGCAATGCTCACAAAACCCTAGGCCCAGGGCCTGGCTCCAAGTAGATGCTTTCTCATTAATTCTGAGCAGACACAGAGCCTTAAGACAAGAGTAGAGACTTGAAGTGCTCCTCTGGATCCATTTTAGGAGACTCTGAGAAGGAGGACCCAGAGCTAGCCAGGGACAGGGGTCTCCTAGGACAGATGTGCCTAGGGCTGAGGGGTTCCCCAGATGTGAGAAAACAGTGCGAAAACTAGGGCATTCCCAAACTAACAAGCACAAATCATCCAAAGTGGAGGCCAGGATTGTGACTCCCCTCAATAACAAACGAAAGAAAGAAAAACACCTTTGGGTACAAGAGAGCCTGGAGGCATGTGTGTCCTGGGATACCAAACCTTGACCCACTGTCAGCCAGAGAGGCATTCTTGGGCCCAGAGAGAGCCTGTGGGTGGACATGTGGATGTCTGGGCAGGTGTGCACACACTTGTGTTAATGTGTTCCTGTGTATGCAATGTGTGCCTGCATGTGTGTGCTTTTGTGTACAAGTGTACAAGCCTGTGGATTTATATATATATGTGTGTGTGTACACGGCTCTGTATATATACATAAGCATGATGATGCATATATCTGGGAACACATGCATACACAGGTAAACACGCATTGGTCTCTAGGTACTATGGATGGCAGCCCAGTCCTCCCTTCTATCCTGTAGCATCCCTGAGAAGAGGCAGGGCCAGAGGCACACACTGGGGGGAGGGAAATGAGCCTGTCTCAGCCAGCCCTCCCTCTCACTTTGCCTTCAGCTCTGGCTCTCCTCCTGACATGCTGAATTATGCACCCACTTCAGTTCCTCTGGAGCACTAGGATCACTCTTAACTGAGAAGTGGGTGGCTCCTTGTTGGAATAACCTTTCAGCTTTCATCTGCCTTGGCTGGTCCCCTGGAACAGGCTGGCCATGAATGCTGCACTAATTGGGCTGCCAACTTCTCACAGGGCCTTGTGGGAGCAACTTGGGCCTCCCCACGTCCTCTCATCGGGTCCACTGCCTCCTCATTGTAAGGGCTCTGAGCTAGGCAGAGCTGGAGGCTACATACAGACAACTAAATACCCAGGCATTGGCCAGGCTTGTTCCCAGTCACAGTATGGGGGACATTTCACCTGGACCACATCTAGTGGATCAGGAAACCTTTTGAGGCCTCAGTTTCTTCATCTGGAAAGTGGAGTGAGCGCCTACCTTACTCAGTGAGCCTGGGCACTGGCTTTGCTCAGTGCCTACTGTGTGGGAGGTCCTACCTACGTAACAATTGTGTCATTGGGTTGTTAGGCAAAAGGAGCTGCTCCCAGACTGCCTTTGGGCTGTCTCCATCCTCAAAGGGGGACTTTGGCCTTCACCCTGCCCACCCACCCTTATGTCTCAGGACCCCAGAGCCATGGTGGATGGAGCTGTCTGCTAGAAACCTGGGCTGTGGACTTCACCTTTACCTCCTGCTTTCTCTCCTCCCTAGCTCATAAAATTGCCCTGTTGACTCAATGCATTCCTTGGTTTGGGAATCCCAGTATTTGGGCTATGACAACCCAGACTCCCCAAATGAGGGGGGGCTTCTTTGGGGGTGACACAGTCCTCGATGGTAAATGTCTAGGGGGCCACTTACTTGCCTGCCTGGTGGCCCATGGAGTATGAGGGAAAGGGAGCTGGGTGCAAGTTCTGTCAAACTGAAGATTCCAATACTGGGCAGGGCTGAGCACTCAGCCAGGCACAGCAGGAGATGGGACCCTACCTTTGAGCAGCAGGTGCAGAATTCTCTGCAAAGAACTCTTATTCCTAGTACCCAAAGAACCGTCCTTTCCTGACACCCAGAGGGAGGCATTCAAGACCAGGGTACAGAGCACACCCAATTCTGCAGCTATCTTTCCTACCCTCCTTCATTTCTGTGAGAGACTGGGCTCTGGAACAGTAGGAGGCATAACTCCTTCCTTCCTATGGCCTCCGTTCTGAGGAGGACACAAAGGGAAAAGAAAGGAGCCTCAAAATGACAAATTGTAAGTCCTCAGAACTTGAAGAAGGTGTTAAGATTCAGATGAATCTCTATGTGCGCATGGAGGGCCTCCCTGAAGAGTGACATGGGAATAAAAAACCTAAAGGCTAAGAAGCAGTTGAGGAAGAAACTTCTAGGCAGAGGGAATGAGAGATACAAAGGTTCTGGGGCAGGACTGATCTTGATGCAGATAAAGGCAGGGCAAGAGATAAAAGCCAAAAGGTAGGAACCAGGGGTAGGATCTTAAAAGTCACAGTAAAGAGTTTAGATTCTATTCTGAGTATGGCAAGAAAACACTGGAGGCCCTGAGGTAGGGGTGATGTGGCTGGATAAGAGGATCTCCTCTTAGATGGGTGATGGGAAGCAAGAATGAGGCCAGGAGACCTATTATCATTGTCTTTGAGAGATGTTTGAGTCCTGAGGACAGGGAACTCTTTAGATGACAAGTACAGGAACCTGTGTATGCTGCGAGGGACCATAGGTACCTTCACCAAGACTAGGAGGAAGTAGGTGACACCGTGAGACTAAAGGAGCCTAGGAAAACAGGCTTAGGGACAACCAAGAGCTCCATTTAGGACATGTGAAGTCTGGCAGCTGGATGTATATAACACAGGAATCCAGAGGGGAGCAGTAAACTCAGGAGCCATCAGTATAGAGATGATATTTAATCTGTGGGAATGGATGAGGTCGCAGTGGAGAGGTAAGAGGGATTCAAGGCAACATACCGCAGCACACTAGTACTGGAGGAAGGCAGAGAAAAAGCCAGTGAAAGAGGAGGAGTCATTGGTGGAGGAGGAGCCAGCAAAGGAGGAATGGCCAGTGAGGTCACAGGCAAACAGGAAGAGCTAGGAAAGTGTCACAAATCAGAAAGTGGAGGGTTTCCAGAAGGAGAAATCAGTACCGAAGGCTGTGGAGAGTTTACAGGGTGACAGCGAAGTGCCTGATGGATTTGGCAACATGGAGGTAATTGTTGGCTCTGGCAAGTTCATTTCTGGCAGGAATGGTGAGGATAAAACATACTGGAGTGGATGAAGAGTGACTGAAAGGCAGGGAAGGGAAGATGGCCTAGGATCAGCCAGGAAAGGTGAGGGTGTGTGTGCTGAGTTAACATGTGGCTGGGAATCATAATGGCTCACAACAACAAAGACTCTGTTTCACAAGATCGAGGGAAGGCTGAAGATGCACAGGGAATCTGGTCAGTTGGAATGAGCACCCCTAACCCCGAACACTGCCAGGAATAGTTTTATAGGTAGGACCAACTACTAGTTCTTCCCTGTGTGTCAGGCAACAGAAATCATCCTTGCTCCTATTTCATTAGTTAAAACAAAGCATGTGGACCTGTCTGTCCATAGTGAGCCGGGAAGACTCCTCTTGGGGAACTCAGGGAGTAGGGTATGTTTGTGGGCATTCAGAATCTACTCATACAGGAAGGACTACCAAGAATATGAGCAGAGAAATGTGGAAGGCCCTGCAGGGGTGTGGGCTGAGAGCAGTTATTATCTATCTTTTTTTAAAAAAAGAACTTTTTAAAATTATAGTTTTTATCTTCAGTTGATACATAGCAATTGTGTATGTATTTATGGGGTACAGTGTGACATTTCAAAACATGTACACAATGTGTAATGATCAGATCAGGGCAATTAGCATATCCATCAACTCCAACACTTATCATTTCTTTGTCTTGGGAACATTCAAAATTCTACTAGCTATTTTGAAATATACAATTAATTGCTGAAGGCTGTGGAGAGTTTTCAGCTGCACCCCTGTACCCATTAACCATCCTCTTTTCATCCTCCATCTCCTCTCAGTGTTTGTTTTTTTGGGGGAAGGAAGAAATAGAGTCTGTTTGCTTGCCAATGAGCATAATTCAGAAGGAGGAGGGGAGAGGGAGAAAGAGGGAGAATGAGAGGCTGAAGCAGTAGGTGGGAGCAGGCAGGAGAAGATGGGACCCAGGACTGATAAGGAACACCTGTCCACTGTAACGGGGGACTATGATATACATAGAGAAGGAGATAGAACTAGACTGCAATGGTTTCTATTTTCTCTCTGAAGAGGTCCTTGGCTGAGTATGGAGGTAAGTGGGCGTGGGGGGAAGTTTGAAACAGAAGAGGTAGGCATCCTGCATCAGAGTGAGCCAGCTCTCTCAGTCACCTGAGGATCTTCTGGGGCTCCAGCCTGCTGCCTAGCTTTGGGGCTTTCTTCAGCAGTCTTAGCTACGCAGGTGTGCCAAGGAGGCAAGGTAGCCCAAGGGTGGGGTTTCTAGGTGAGGCCAAAGAGTCAAGAAAGGACAAAGAAGTTGAAAGTGTTCACAAGGGTTTCTTTTTTTTGGGGGGGGTCCGGTCGTTGGGCCTCTGAACTCTGGGCACCGTCCCTCAGCTCTTCAGCTCAAGGCTAGCGCTCTATCACTTGAGCCACAGTGCCACTTCCGGCTTTTTTCTTTTTGCTTATGTGGTGCTGAGGAATTGAACCCAGGGCCTCAGGCATGCAAGGCAAGGGCTCGACCACTGAGCCAACTTCCCAGCCCCACAAGCAAGTGTTTCTAATCCCCACTGACCCAGCTTCTGACTAAATTCTCATTTCCTGCTAGATTCCCAGGGCTGTCTCTCATACCAGACTTCTCCCATCTTACCACACACATCTTTTCTCCTTTGACCCCTCTGTGGTATCTCTCCTGATTGGCTCCTTGTGACAGACACCTGTGGAGCCCTGCTGAGCTGCTCAGGTCCTTGGCTTCCAATTTCCCCCCATCTTTCTTGCTGGCTGGAACATGGCATATTTACCAGGGGTCTACTGCTGCCAGTCCTCGAACTCCAGACATAGGAAATTTGGCCCAGATAGCACTTCACATGAGTTTCCCCTGTGCTCCCCAGGCCTTGTTTTCATGTATCAGGTTTTCCCTTTAAAGTTATTCATCATTGTTTACTTTGATTTTAAAATAACAGTTTCTGGTTGAAAGAAATGTGAAAAGTCTAGAAGCAAAAAGCAGAATTACCACTCTATTGTCATTACCCTTGACAGCCATCGACAGGGCCTTGCTATACCTTCTCTCAATGCTTCCTTCATTTATATAGGGCATATAAAAATTAAATAAAAATTTTATTTCAAGAAATAAAGTTGAGTTCATGCTATACATGCAGCTCTGTGTCCCGCATTATCTGCTTTAACCATTCCATTCCATCAGCAGTTCTGTGTTAAAGAAGAAGAAATAGGAGCCCAGCAGGCAGAGGAGCCCCACCTCCAGGGCAGTACAATGTAATGGGGAGCATAGTTCTCATCTGCCAGCCATGACCATATAAAATTGCACCTTACATCTGGGCGCCAGTGGCTCACGTCTATAATCCTAGCTACTCAGGAAGCTGAGAGCTGAAGATTTGGGTTCAAACCATCCCAGGCAGAAAAGTCCATGAGACTCTTATCTCCAGTGAGCTAGCAAAAAGCTGGAAGTGGAACTGTGGCTCCAGTGGTAGAACACCAGCCTTGAGTGAAAAAGCTAAGGGACAGTGCCCAAGCTCTGAGTTCAAGTCTCAGTACCTGTGCATGTGTGCATGCAGACACATACATACACACATGTGCACGTGTGTGTACACACACATCTAAAAAGGAGAGGAGAAAGAGATCTAGGGAGTTGTGAGAACTATGGAGTATGTAAGAATGAGGTGTAAAGAGTTTGAATGTGGAATTCCAGCCAGGGTAAACAGCTATGCAGAGGGCTTGATGCCAGAGGCAACAGTCAGTTAACTGAAAGAAAAATATGTGGTAACAGACAGGATTTTGAGAGACTGCAGAGGTCCCACTGTTCGGATAAAAGTTATAATTTATTTATCTGTGAAACATTTAGATTGTCTCTCATTTTTCACTGTTATAAATTATCATGACAAAAGTCAGTAATACTAGTTGCCTTCTGGGAGGACTGTTGAGAAGTTGGGTGAGGGAACTGTCACTGAATACCTGTCAGGGACTTTTGATTTATTATCATGTGGCTATGGTAACACATGCTAAATGCTACCCGGGCCAATATGTCAATTTAGTGTTTGGAGAGTCAGTGAGATGTAAACTAAATAACACTGAGATGAACATCTTTGTGCACAAACACAGCTTTGTTCAAGTTTCTGATCCTTTTCTTAGATTCTTAGATTATTGTATCCAAGTTTGTTTGTTTGTTTTTGGTGGTCATGGGGCCAAGTCCTCTTGATGAACTGACAAGTCACCTTCCAGAAGCTTTAGCTCACAAAATTCTTTGGTACTGCACCTAGGAGACCACCAGGCTTGGGGGCTTTCAGAGATCTGGTCCTTTCTTCTGCTTTCCCAGCCAAATTGGGAGCTACCCAGAGACAGACTTCTGTCTCACATGAAGAAGAGATTGTGAGGGAGCCACTGGGGGTTCACATATGTTAAAAAAACCTCCTGGGGGCGCTCACATATACTCTTTGAACATTCCTTCCCCAAAATTATTCTGAAGATATTCATATTCCCATTTTACCATTGAGAATAAAAATGTGGTTCAATAAATTAGTGAGTGATTCGCCCAAGATGGTGGAGCCAGGATTCAAATAAGACAGATCTGGCATCCAGTAATAGGAGGCCACATGGCTCTGCTTTGTAGCTACTGTTCACTTAGAAACTTTCCCAGCAGCACCTTCTCCGGTACCCCAACATGCAGCCCCCTTACCTCCCATGGGCTGTGTCCTTGCCCCTGGAGGATCACTTTGCCTCTACCCCATCTCTATTATTTATTCCTCTCCTCGAGCTTCACACTCAGGAGTCCTGGGAAATGGACAAGGCAGAGGGGGAAGGAAGTGGAAATTCTGTGTAATACCCTCGTCTGTATCACAAAACTTGTCTTAAGTGCCAGCCCTAGGGCTTTGCTGGAGTTGGTGCGACAGAGGTGGGGCTGAAGGTCAGATTAAATTGGACTAGTAACCCCCAGAGGGATACTTGAAAGAGGTTGCTAAAGAAAGCGTTTCCGGCAGGGAGGGATGTGAGTTGACAGAGGCAGGCAGCAGGCAGAGCACGGCTGGCCAGCTAGGCCAGCCCTGTTTGGTAGGGCTTGGTGGTGACAGGTCTGGGTTTACAGGAAACCTTAAATCTTGCCTCACCCCCCCCTCCAATAATGAGTTGGTATAAAAATGGATCTTGAATAAAATTGTCTGCAGTTTTCAAATTTCAAACTGCATTAGTCAAAATATATCAAATTTCCATGTACTGGCTTACCACCTGCTCAAAAATCAGATCCCTTTTCAGCTGGAATATATTGAAATATGAATCACCCTCTGAGAGGCACAGGGAACAAAAGCAAGAGGGTTAGGTCCTCTCCGAATGTGCAGTGGGCAGGCTAGAGTCCTAGGCTCCTTTGGGTTCTCCCCACCCTTGACCCCACAAACGGCTTCTTGAATTACATAGGTTGCCCAACCTCCTCAGCCACTTCCAATGTTAGATTCCTAACTCAAACACCTAAAATCTTGGAAATCTATACCACACAGGCCTGAACATAATCATTTCAGTCATCCAGCCATTCATGAGCACCTACTATGTGCTGGGTGTCCAGACTTGTCCAAGAGGCAGATCTCGAACCCTATGACAAATGATGATGTTTTGTCCTTACTTGCTTACCTTCCCAAGCACTGGACACACCCGATACTTCCACGTGGATGTCTAACAAGCAGCTCACACCCACCATGACCTTAGCTATTTTTTTTTCTTTTGGTCCGGTCGTGGGGCCTGGGCGCTGTCCCTCAGCTCTTCAGCTCAAGGCTAGCGTGCTACCACTTGAGCCACAGTGACACTTCCAGCTTTTTTTCATTTTGCTTATGTGGTGCTGAGGAATCGAACCCAGGGCCTCATGCATGCAAGGCAAGTGCTCTATCACTGAGCCACCTTCCCAGCCCCACCTTAGCTATTTCTGCATCCCAGAAGCGGACACCACCATTTGGAAACATAGGTGCTAGTTTCCATTACTCCTTTCCTTCATTTTCTTTTCCTTTGATCTTCTAAGTCCTATTGGTTCCACTTTTAAAATATATCCCTAATTTACATCACTCCATCTCTACCCCTCCTCACTGTATCTTAGGCCACTGTCCCCTCTCCCCTGGACCCTGCCATGGCCTCCTTAACAGATGATCCATCATCTGTGTCTGTTTCTGCCCCATCACCACCCATAGCTGAAGGATATACACACACAAATGTACATATATATACATACACATATACATATATATACACATAC
>NW_012267247.1:7410380-7423085 GCF_000151885.1 Dipodomys ordii
TTTTTTTCTTTTTGCTTATGTGGTGCTGAGGAATCGAACCCAGGGCCTCAGGCATGCAAGGCAAGCGCTCTACCACTGAGCCACCTTCCCAGCCCCGCAAGACTCTTATCTCCAATTAATCATTAGAAAACTGGAAATGGTGCTGTGGCTCAATGTGGTAGAACGTTAGCCTTGAGTGAAAAAGTACAGGAACAGTGCCCAATCCCTGAGTTCAAGCTCTATGACTTACAAAAAAAATGCAAAAAATAAATAAATAAAATGCAGAAAGCCAGGTATCAGTGGCTCTTGCCTGTAACCCTAGCTACCCAGGAGACTCAGTCTGAGGATCGTGGTTCAAAGCCAGCCCAGGCAAGAAAGTACATGAGAATCTTATCTCCAATCAACCACTTGAAAATCAGAAGTGGCACTGTGGCTCAAGTGACAGAGCACTCACCTTGAACTGAAGAGCTCAGGGACAGCACCCAGCTCAGAGTTCAAGCCCCATAACCAAAAAAAAAAAAAAAAAAAGCAAAATATCTCACAAATAGTTTTTATATTGATTACATAGCAAGATATTTGAGTGTATTTAAGTATTTTACAATTAATTTCACTCATAATCCTAACTATTCAGGAGGCTGAAATCTAAAGATTATGGTTCAAAGCCAGACCTGGCAGGAAAGTCCATAAGGCTTTTATCTCCAATTAAGCACTGAAAAAGCTGGAAGTGGAACTATGGCTCAAATGGTAGAGTGCTAGCCTTGAGCAAAAAAGCTCAGGGACAGTGCACGGGCCCTAGTTTGAGCTCCAGGACCAGAAAAAAAAGGATGGAAGGAAAGAAGAAAGGAAGGAAGGAAGAAACAAAGACAGGAGCTGAGGTGCAGTTTGGTGGAAGCACACTCAAGTTCCTGGGTCTGATCCCCAGACAGAAGAGAGGAGAGAGAAGAGAGAGGGAACAGGAGGCATCCATGGGGGATGGCCTTTGCTGCCAAGACTTGATGAGGCCCCACTAGAAGGAGGCAAAAGAATGCTCAGTTGCAGCTGAGGAAATCGGCTAGAAGTTCCTGGGCTGCCCAAGGTAAACTGTCCTGGCTCTAGTAGAAAGCTTTGAGTGGTGCCATGTGGGACAAGCTGGTGGCCCGATAGAGGAGGAGCTGTCCTGAGACTGCTGAGCAGGCCAGGCTGGTGCCACAACCAGCCTCTCTGTTGTCTCTTCTCTGATATTCCCAGGAGCCTCTAATGGGCATCTGCCATGGAGTGGGGCAGGTGGGAGGTGCTGAGAGCTGCCCTCAAGGGGTTCATTAACTCAGATGGGGCTGCGCTTCTCCTAAGTCTGGTTCCAGTTCTCTCTCCTGGTGAAGACCCCTGACCACTCTATGCTCCTTCCCCATTAGTCCCTGTGGCCCCCCACCCCAGCCTATCTCTCTGTAGCCCACTCAGGCAAGTCTGCTGCTTGGCACATGGGCTGGGTTAAGCAAGTGGCCACCTGCCTAGGTAGACGACTGTGGCTTCTAGCTGAAAAGGATGACTGGCTTGCTTTCCCTGCTTCAAAGCCTGGGACAACCTTTCAAGCTCTTCACTATAACTCCCGCCTCCCGCTCAAGAGCAGGGTGGCTCATTTCCACGGCAGAGATGAGGAACAGATCAGGGCAACTCCGGAGCTAATGAATGATCCCAGCTCCGACTCAGGTCAGCAACCCCCGCCAACCTTCTCCATCCTCTCTCGATGGCTCATTATTCCAGCATTCCCAGGAGACGGAATTTTTTTCCCCCACCATCACCTAATTACATTCCAACTCAGTGACATGTGTCCAAGCCACACACGAAACCCAGCAAGACTGAAGAGAATCTTCCTGCAGAGGATGTGAATGGAGACATTTTCATCTTGAAGTGTGTGTTGAGCTATTACCTGGGGAGGCCCTGGATTGAGACCCCTCTCCTGTCAAGAACAAGCTGAGCCCTATGTGTAGCAACTGATGGAAGAAAGCATGAGGCAGTGGTGAAGCAGACACAAGATGCTTCGGAGGGAAGATGGATGAGGGGAAGTAAGAGAGAGCTTTTCCTCAGGACCTGTCACAAGGAGGGGAGGGGATTCTGATCAGAATCTGTGGAGCACACTCCTTCCTCATGCTAAGTGAAGCAGTTCAATGTGTTCCCAGCCCAGGAGTCTTCTGGTCCTATCTTTGTGGCCCTGAGTCTTGGGGACTTCTGCCCACTCGCTAATATTCAAAGAACACTGATGCTGGGTGGAGCAGATCCTGGAGGACAAAGCAAGTCCTTTGTCTCCTTCCCACCCTCCAGCACCTACGTGGTTACCTAGTGATGTGAACTAGAGCCACTTCAGGCCCCTAGCTCACCATCTTAGTTGGTCTTCCAGCATTGCCATTGGGCCATTCACAGCTTCCTCTCTGCTTCTCCTCAGCCTTCCCCTTTCTCTTTCCATAATGGGGTGGGCCCTCACTGCTTCAGCATCCTCATGCACCCCTCCTCCTTTGAGCCACTGGCTTCAGTATCTGCCCTCACCTCTCCTCACCTGAGGGTTTCAGCTCACCTGCTTACAGGTAAGGATTCTGCAGGGAACAGCACCGGATGAGGTGAGCAGGGATGATTGTGTAGGTGGTAACCCAGAAGCTAGGCCCATCAAGGGCTCTGGGCTCCAACTCTAGCTGTTCTGAAGGAAGGCGGGAGAGGAAGGAGACACAGGTTATCAAGTCTTTGGATTTTGCCAGAAGCTGGAATTCCAGATTTTTTTTTTTTGGTATGCAATTGGTTGGCATCAAATTCAACAAATAAAAAACCCAAAACAAAACAAAAACAAAACAGTGTGAGCCCACGCCACTCCACTTACAGCTTGGATTCTGCCCAAGGCCATAGTTGCCCATGACAGCTGCCTTCCGTGTCTAATGGGTCCCATACTCAGCATCTTCAGTCTCCCACCCCTGAAATCCACCTCTCTCTAGTGCTCCAGACTCTCTCATTGAAAAACAAAACCCTGCCTCACCGAAATCTCCTGGTAGCTGTCTCTTCCCACCCATTCCTAGGCAAAGTTCTTGAAAGACATTACTCTGAAGAGTCAGCCTACTTCCTCTTTTCTCTCTTCAAGTCCCACATGTGAGGCCCATCCCCTCCCCACACAGGAACTCCCAACCATTTCCAGGCCCAGCTGGCCTCCTCTGCCCCTAAGGACAAAGTCCCCTTGAATCTGGCTCTCCCCTGATTTCCTTGACACAACTCATGGATTTGTATAGGAAAAGCAGGGCCATCATGAATGGATTAATGCCTTTTCTTTATAGGCAAGCTCTTGTTCTATCAAGCACTGGATTAGTTACCACAAGAATGGGTTGTTAGAACACTGCCCACTGTGTTCTGTCTGTCCAATGTGGCTGCTTGCCCTTCCACTTTCCACCATGAAGTGAAGCAACCAAAGCCCTTACCAAAAGCCAAGAAGATGCCAGCCTCTTGGACTTCTCAGCCTACAGAGCCATGAGCCCAAATAAACCTATTTTCTTTGTGAATTAACCAGTTTCAAGTATTCTGTCATAGCAACAGAAAAGGGACTGAAATGGGGATTAACACAAAACCATTTCATGATCTCATGATTGTGAGTTATATAGGCTCATCAGAAGCTGGGCGCTGATGGCTCATGCCTGTAACTTAGCTCCTCAGGAGACTGATATCTTAGGATCGTGATTCAAAACCAGTCTAGGCAGGAAAGTCTGTGAGACTCTTTTGTTTTTTGTTCGGTCATGGGACTTGAACTCTGGGCCTGGGCACTGTCCCTCAGCTCTTCAGCTCAAGGCTATGGCTCTACTACTTGAGCACCACTTCTGGTTTTCTAAGTGGTTAATTGGAGATAAGAGTCTCACAGCCTTTCCAGCCCAGCTGGCTTTGAAATGTGATCCTCAGATCTCAGCCTTCTGTAGCTACGATTACAAGCATGAGGCACTGGGCCCAGCTTTGTGAGACTCTTATCTCCAATTAACCACCAAAAAACTAGAAGTAGTGCTATGACTCAAGTGGTAGAGCACTAGTCGTGAGCTGAAGAGCTGAGAGATAGCACCCAGGCCCAGAGTTTAAGCCCCATGACTGACAAAAAAAAAAAAAAGGTACCCCAGGCAGTAAAGTCCATGAGACCTTCTCTCTAATAACCTACTTAGAAAAGGCCAGAAGAGGCAAGTAGAGCACTAGCCTTAAGCAAAAGATGCTCAGGGACAGTGCCTAGGCCCTGAGTTCAGGCCCCAGGACTGGCAAGCAAAAGATAAGCTCATCAGGTTAGTTCATCAGGTTTGTTCCCACTGTGGAAGGGAATCTTAGGTGGCTGTATGTAATCAGGTAGTAGGTGAGGCTGGACTCATCTGAACTAAGATGCTGGACATCTGAGCCTGTCTCCCTCTCCTGTGATCTTTGAATTTCTCTTCTCAATTTGGTCCCTGCACATGCTTTCTAATAAGATAGCTAGCCTACTTATGGGGGCTCTTTGTTCCCCAAACAATGCAAATGAGCTACCACGCTTCTTAATCTTTAGTGCAAGAACTGTCACCACCTGCATTCTACTAGTTAAATCAAGCAGATGCCCCTGATTCCACATGGGAAAGAACCCTCCTGAGGACAGGAACAGCGAGAGGGCTGGGGCCATCTTTGGAGATTGGCCACTGCCCAACTCTCTTCCCCATTGTCAGTGTGTTCTTGACTCTGTGCCCTCTGCACTTGGCAGTGCTTGATAACCAAGGAAATGGATGGAAGTATGGTGGAGCCAACAGATGGACAGAAGGGCTCCATGCAGGCTTCCCTGCCTGCAGGCCCCGCTGCCACGTTTAGTTCACATAAACACTACTCTCTGATGCTTAACGCTCTTCTATTTTTAAACCTCTCAAGCAGCAAGTGGTGCTTAACATTTTTTCAATCAGAGACCCCTTAAGGAATCTTGTGTCAGCTGTAGGAGACCCCTCCTTAGAAGTACATGCTACACACACTCACTGATAGCTCCGCAGCTACCCTTTATCAAGCCCTCACATTGTGTTACCCTGGACAGTCTGTGAGGTCCATATAACCACGTTAGTTCCATTTTGGAGATCAGAAGACTGAGGCCCAAAGAGGTGAAAGGATTAGCTAGAAAATGCAAAGCCCAACCACTCAGGAGGTTCAGGGATGCTCTGAGGTCCACCTGTGAAGTCTAGGTGAAGAATTCCTTAGTTAGCCTCCTTAGTTAGCTGGGCACTGGTGACCCACACCTGTAATCCTAGCTACTCAGGAGGCTGAGATCTGAGGATCGAAGTTCAAAGCCAGCCCGAGCAGAAGTCCATGAAACTTATTTCCAATTAACCACTCAGAAAACCAGAAGTGGCTCTGTGGCTCAAGTGATAGAACATTTGCCTTGAGCTGAAGAGCTCAGGGACAGGGCCCAGGCCTAGAGTTCAAGGCTCACGACCAAAAAAATAATTCCTTCATTAAGCAATTAATCAAGGTGCTGATAGCTCATGCCTGTAATCCTACTACTCAGGAGGCTGAGATCGAAGGATCACAGTTCAAAGCTAACTGGGACAAGAAAGTCATTTTATCTCCAATTAATGGAGAAAAGGCTGGAAGTATAAGTATGGCTCAAGTAGTAGAGCACCAGCCTTAAATGGAAAAGCCAAGTCACAACATGAGGCTGTGAGTTCAAGCCCCAGTACAGGCACAAAATTTGAAAAAGAAAAACAAGAAGAATTTCTCCTCTAGCTTGGTGTGGTAGATGTAGAGGTCAAGTTTCTTGCTTATGGCTGACCCTCTACCACATGAGACATACCTCCAGTCTAGAATTTTTCTGGTTAATTAGTGATGGGGGTCTTGCAAACTTTTCTGCCTGAGCAAACTTCAAATTGAAATCCTCCAGGTCTCAGCCTCCTGAGAAGCTAAAATTACAGGTGGGAACCATTGATACCTAGCTATTTAAAAAAAATTATAGTTGGAATCTGAATTCAGTGTCTTGGTGCATGCTACACATCTGTTCTACCACGACATTCCTAGCCTGCTTTTTTTTTTTTTTTTTGAGACTTTTTAGGCCAGGCTGGCTTTAACCTCTTAATCCTCCTCCCAAGTGCTAAGATTATATGCCAACACCATGACACTTGTTTCTTCCTTTCACATTCACAAGGGGCACCATGGTGCACAGAATCTATGGCTGTGTTGTTTCCCAGTAATCATAAATAAAAACTAAAAATGTTTGATTCCTGGTATGGGGGACAGCATCTGTGTATTTATATATGAAATACACAGATGTATGTATATGTGTATGTATATAAGTGTGTATGTATATAAGAAATACCAGCTTCTTGTATCCCACAGGATTCTGTGCCCTGGTGTCTTCTTCCTGAATCAGGTCTATGGCTCTCATTTCTGTACAGAAAGCAGAGAGCTAAGAGGAAGACTGCCATGTGTCCCAGAGCACAGAGCTAGACCATTCCTGCCCCATCATCTCGGACTCTTTCTGAAGGATGGCCTGAATCCCGAATCCCTCCCCACCTGAGGACCAAAGTTCCTATCCTCCAGGCCTGAGTAGGTACTTTGTATACAGTGTTACAATTAGTTCCTACTAAACACTAAGCAAACTTGTTTTGGTTTTGGTTTTTGTGGGACTCCGGCTTGAACTCAGGGCCTCATACTCTTCCTTAGCTTTTTGATCAAGACTGGAACTCTGCCACTAGAGCCATACCTCCATTTCCAGCTTGTCTGTTGGTTAATTAGAAGAGTCTCCTTCATTTGACTGCTTAGGTTGGCTTTGAACCTTGATCCTCAGATCTCAGCATCCTGGAGAAGGATCATAGGTGTGAACTATTGGTACCTTATTGTTTCTTTAAAAATAAGACTCCTTCCTTACACATGAGGGAACCAAAGCTCAGGGAAATAAATAGCTTGTCCCAAACCTTTAAGTCAGCCGGGTATCAATTTATGTGTGTGTGTGTGCGCGTGCGCATGCATGCTCACATGTGTTCATATGCCAATCCTGGGACTTGAACTCAGAGCCTGAGCACTGTCTTTGAGCTTTTTTGCTCAAGGCTAGCATGCCACCACTGGAGCCACAGCTTACTTCCAGCTTTTTTTTTGTTGATTAATTGGAGATAAGAGTCTCACAAACTTTCCTGACTGGCTTTGAATCTTGATCCTCAGATCCCAGATTGGCACATTATCTAATTTGAAAAAGGTTAATAAAGGGACAGTTGACAAAGGTGTTGGCAGGTAAGCCATGGATGTAGCTTAGAGGTATAGAGCATGTTTAGCACACAAGAGGCCCTAGATCCAATCTCCAGCCCAAAAATCCACAAACACTCAAAAACAAAAACAAACCTTAAAGATAATGTGGGCAGGGCTAGAGAATCCACCTGGATAGTAAACAACAGGCAAGAAACCACCGGTGTGGCAACTGTTAGGCTTGAAGAGCCAAGGAAAAGGACCAGCAATCAGAGTCCAGAACAGAGAAGTCTTGTGGAGAAGGCAGGAATCAGCATATATTCTCCTCTGTTTCTCCTCAGCTGCCAGGACCTCCTATTGGCTGAATCTGAAGCCTAAGTATAGGAACCAACAGGTGTCATCAGCAATTCAGTCTCCCAGGCTTAGTGCTGAGCAGAGGGGACAAATGGAATCTCCTGTTTCCTTCAACCCCTGGAGAGTCATAGAGCCTGCCTTCATCCTTATGCTTACTGCTTCTAGAACCCAAGTCCTTAGACCATATTTCTAGGACCACGGGGAATTGTGCACAATCACAGGGTTCTCCCACCACCCTGAACATTGGCAACCCCCGCCCCCAAACCCCAAGCACCTCGCTGTAACTCCTACCTGCTCACCACTCAGTTTTGACCCCAAAATGGACTTGGTAATTCTTTGAGAAGAGGTGGTGTGGGATCAAGGAAGTCCCCAGCAGTGGGGAGCTGTAGTTGTACAATTAACCTAAAAGCCTCTTATTAGCATCTTGGCCTAAAAGGCCCCAAACACCCACACAGAAATCAGTCTCCTCCACCCCAACTGGCTTCCAGCTAAGGGTGGAGAAAGGATTCCAGCAAAGATGTAGGCTGATGCTCTGTTGGCAGTTCAGAGCATGAGCAGAGAGCATAGCCCCTGTGGGCAAGAAGGGGATTAGGCCCCACCTCTGTGACAGGAGGCTCAAAGCCAGCTAATGCCACATCATCTCAGCGAACTATGCGCCATTTGCAGATTTATTAAATCGAGAGCCAATTCTGACACAGTTTCTTTCAAGCAGCTCTACCTTGCAGGTGTGCGAAATTTATTTGAGATAAAGAAAACCATTACAGGGAGAGTACAATCTTCAAAGCCCACCTCTGAGACCAGAAAGAAATAAAAACAGTAGCCCGTACAAATGTGCAATTAAGTTTCCAAATACTTGGGAGCCATGAGAAACACCATCCCTGCAGAGAACAGGTCTTTAAGGCAATTTTCTTGAACTCTATTCAGTACTCACTCAAAATACCTTTTAAAAATAACATATGATTTTCCTCCCTCTCCAAATGTGCCCTTGTTCTTTCTCTTCCAGGTAAGAAAGAGCCAGCTCTGGAGTAAGAAATACAGTCACTCATTTTGATAGGAGATGATGGACTACGTTTTCAGGAGGGCAGATAATACAAGCAAACAGACATCCCTGCCTGCTAATACAGGAGTCCTGCTGAGCATGAGGGGGGGGGGAAGCCCAGGGGTCTTCACCATGGTTCCAAAAACAGAGATTGGCTCTAAGGAAAGGTGTCTGCCCACAGCCTGGGCTGGGTTCAACAAAAAACCTACTCTCCCCAGGTGGAAATCTGGTTCCCTGCGAGAAGGCTCTGCTCTGCTCTGCTATAAGATTTGCTAAGAATAAAAGGTTCTTGTCTCTGCATGAGGTCGAATGAGCTACAAAGAGGTGTAAGAGTGTTAGCACTGCAGAGAGAGACAGGACCCACAGCCCAGCCCAGCCACAGAGCAGCAAACAGTGTGACTCAGGGTGGGTGGAGTGGCCTCACTGAATCTCAGTTCCTAGCTATAAAGTGAGCTAGCTATCTCCCGAGGCCAAGTACAAACCACTGCAGCTGGGTAGGGCTCAAGTCATTGTCTCAGTCTTAGATTGGCTATGTCCCAGCACCCAGGGCAGCAAGCCAGGGTGACACCATGCTGGGAGACTTGATCAAAAGCTGACATTGCGCCAGGGTGTTGGTGGCTCACACCTGTAATCCTAGCTCCTTAAGAGGCTGAGATCTGAAGATAGGGGGTTTGAAGCTGTTCCTGGCAGACGCATCCCAAAGACTCTTATATCCAATTAACCTGCAAAAATCAGGAAGAGGAGGTATGGTTTCAGTGGCAGAGTGCCAGCCTTGAGTGAAAAAGCTATATGAGAGAGCAAGTTTAAGCCCGGTATGAGCATGTAAAGAAAAGCTAACACTGGGTGCAGCTTTGAGTGTTAATGCATCAGTCTGTGTGTCCTTGACCTAAGCCCTTGGAGTCTCTGAACTTCAATTGTCCCCTATCTGTGAAATGGGAATACAAATAATATAGATCCAATGAGCTAATCCCTGTAAAGTGCTTAGCTGGTGCCTGGCACGGAGGAAATACTTAATAAGCAATTATTTCATGATCATGACAGCCCTCTTAGATCAGCCTCCATGTGCTAAAATTTAATAAGGTTTTCTCTCTTTGTATTTATTTTTGCAGTTACTTTCTATTTATGGCAAGTGATACTGAGTCTCCATTTACAGAAGTGTTATCAAGTTTCCTTTTTAAATACATTTATTTAAGCTAAATTGGGTCAATCTACAAAAGAAAAAGGAAGTGGAAAAATAGTGCAGGTGGTACACAGATGGGTGAGACACTGGGGAGGTGTGAGGCAGAGACTCAAATTTGGGGAACACTGAGATAATAACCTGTCTGTAAAGCCAGGGAGCAGGCTGCGGATGTGCTGCACCCCCAGCCCAAGGCCATCCCAAGGTTGTTCTGAAGTCAGCCAGTAACTGCAATGGTGACCCTGATGACCTTGGAGCCTGCATTTTCCCACCTTGGAAGTGAGGGTGTCTTACTGGATCCCCCAGTTTGGAAGTCTTTGGGTTCCCTTCAGATGTGTGAAGAGCCCTCCAAGCCCCTCGCCTGTCTGAGACCTAGCAGGGGACGGGGATACTGTGACTCCATAAGAAGGTCTGACCTGAGATGCAGGGGACTGAGGTCTTGGGGATTGGTGAGTCAGGGTCTCTTTGGGAACAGAAGCCAAGTGCCATCTTTGTACAACTTCTAAGGAGAGACTCGGAGCAGCAAGGAAATAAAAAAAAACACCATCCTGGCTCTCGCCAAGGTGTTACAACTCAGTCTCAGTTGCCTGGCAACCGTGCAGGTGCGCGATAGGACGAGTAGCACTCCCAGGGAGCCAACCAGCGGCCCCGCAGGGTCGGCCCAGGTGGGAGCTGGCGCCGAGGGGAGCCCCTCCCAACTCACACCCGCATCCACGACCCCTCCCCCTGTCCCCTCCCAGAGGGAGGAACCGCCATTGCCCCTGGGAGTCTCGGGGTGAGGCTGCATCTCATTCTACCTTGAAAGCTTTTCAATCAGTGCGGAGAGCCCCCAGCCCAGGCAAGCCCGAACCCCAGACTTTAACCCCACTCCAACCCAAACCCAGCACTTGGGCTGCACTTCGAAAATGGGGGCACGTGGCCCCTCCCTCTCTAGGTCCCAGTCGCTCCTTTGGCATACAAATACACTCCTCCATCCCCAGAGAACGTGCTAATGGAGCAGAACCTTCAGAGGAGAGGTCTGGGGCCGCCCTCAGTGAGCTATCCAGGCGGAAGCATCCAGGTAGGTTCTTCACGGAGTCTCAGCAACAGCTGCCAGGAATAGCGGCTCCGCTCTCTGGCTTGGAATGAACCAGGCCCTTGGAGTTCAGGCTGTATTGGATGACCTTGAGCTGGTCTCTCAACCTCTCAGTTTGTTCATCCATAAAATGGGGAGGAAAAAGGACCCACTTTATAAGGCTGTTGTGGAGATGAAGTGTGGTGGTGATGTACACAGGCTATTTAACACATAGCAAATACTTAAGCCTGGATTCATGGAGAAAAAAATAAATAAACAGTTCCAATGGGGTCTGGAAGCTGTTGACAATGGGCACACGTCACCAAGTTGCTGGGGTGACTCCCAATCAGAACACCATAATGCCCAGGCCCCTCCACCCTAGCATCCAATCATCAGTACAGACAGCCTCCCGGACCTGAACCCAACGGAAGGCTGGTGGGCTAGCTGGCTTCCCTAGATGGTGGCTGTGACCAGCCAGCAGGTAGGGCCCCTCCATTTCCTGCTTTCTGGCAGCAAGTGAAACAGGCACCAGGGGCTTATGCCTGTAATTCTAGCTACTCCGTAGTAGGGTGAGATGTGAGGATCATTGTTCAAGGCCAGCCACGCAGAAAAGTCCATCAGTCTCCTATTTCCAATTAATCATCGAAAAAAGCTGGAAATGGAGCTGTGTTTCAAGTGGTAGAGTGTCAGCCTTAAACAAAAATGCTAAAGGAGAGCCAGGTGATAGTGACTCACAACTGTAATCCTAGCTACTTAGGAGGCTGAGATCTGAGGATTGCAGTTCCAAGCCAGCCAGGGCAATAAAGTCCCCATGAAACTCTTATCGTAAAGTGGTAGAATGCTAGCCTTGAGCAAAAGTGCTCAGGGACAGCTCCCTTGCAAGTATGAGGCCCTGGGTTCGATTTCTCAGCACCATATAAGCAGAAAAAGCTGGAAGTGGCACTGTGGCTCAAATGGTAGAGCACTAGCCTTAAGCTGAAGAGCTGAGGGACAGCACCCAGGACCAGAGTTGAGATCCCACGATTGACCAAAACAAACAAACAATAGTGGGTGAGCAGTAGTGGCACACAAAGAATTCTTCCTAGCCAGGTAAGGTAGTGAACACTTATGGTTGCAGCTACTTGGGAGATGGAAGCAGAAGGCTCTTGTTTGGAAACCCAACCTGAGTCAAGTTAGCACCAAATCCTGTTTGGAAAAACTACAAGCAAAAAGACGGGGCAGATGGGCACCAGTGGCTCATGCCTATAATCTTAGCTACTCAGGAGGCTGAGATCTGAGGATCACAGTTCAAAACCAGCCTGGGCAGGAAAGGCCATGCAACTCTTATCTCCTATAAACCACCAGAAAACTGGAAGTGGCAGTGTGGCTCAAGTGGTAGAACGCTAGCCTTGAGCCGAAGAGCTGAGGGATAGCACTCAGGCCCAGTGTTCAAGCACCATGACCAACAAGAACAAAAAAAGTGGTAGAGTACCTATTAAGAGGCACAGAAGTCAAGCCCCAGTACCACCCCACCCCCAAATCTCCCTAATGTACTCCATCCTCTCCTAGTCCTTTGACTTTTCTTCCTTCTAAGGAATTATTTATTCTCTATGGAGTCCTCATAAGTTTCCAATGACATATCATTCTTCCAAGGGTGGCTTTTCCCCCTTGTAATTAGTAGAGCCAGGCACAGCCCTTCGCCTCTCAGGATAGCAAAGGGGGAACGAGTCACCAAGTCCAGCTCCGCTCAGTGGGGCAAGCTCTTCTCTTTGGGGAGCACCTCCCCAACTTTCTGCTTACCCTCCACCCTAGACTTCTATTTTACCAGCAGGTTGGCAGGGCAAGTATGAATGCGCTCCTGCCAAGAAGAATGTGGAGAAAGAAATCTCATGGGGGGGCTGGGAAGGTGGCTCAGTGGTAGAGCGCTTGCCTTGCATGCATGAGGCCCTGGGTTCGATT
>NW_012267247.1:7425355-7429516 GCF_000151885.1 Dipodomys ordii
GCCTGTAATCCTAGCTACTCAGGAGGCTGAGATCTGAGGATTGCAGTTTAAAGCCAGCCTGGGCAGGAAAGTCCATGAAACTCTTATCTCCAATAAACCATCAGAAAACCTGAAGTAGCTCAAGTGGTAGAGTGCTAGCCTTGAGCTGAAGAGCTGAGGGACAGTGCTCAGGCCCAGAGTTCAAGCCCCATACTGACAAAAAGAAAAAAAATAAAAAACAAAAAATAGTATATGAATACAAGGTGTCTGACAACATTTTCACCCATCACTCCTAACCCCCTTCTCTTCTCTCATTTTTTAAATTGAGATTAGGTTATTACATAAATTCTTGTCTGATCTAGGAAGCTAAGCAAGGTGGGACCTGATTAGCCCTTGGATGGGAGAATCTGGTTAAGGCCCTGAAGCTCTCCTCCTCACAATGCACCTGTACACAGATTAGTATCCATTGTCTCTGAGGGCTATGAATGTCTAAGGCCAACCCATGCATGCTCATGGACCCAGAAGCCCCGTCAGTGCCTTGATGTAGAGGCAGTATGCCGGGACAGAAGGTGGTGATCAGAGACAGGGCTCCCCGCTCCTCAAGGTCACTTCCCTTCCCCAACCTCTTCTAAGGTTTGCATTAAATGATCTCTAAATTCCTTCCAACTCTAGAATTCTGATGATTTCTGTGACTTTCATGTTCTGCAGGGCTGAGCGCTCCCCCCCAGGCCTTTGGGAAGAAGGGAGCTCGCTTGTGCTGAACACCATTACGTGCAACAAGCATTTGTCTGACTTTGGGATTCAAGTCTCCCAATGGCCCTACAGGGTTCCTTCTGACAGATCAAAAACTTCCCCCTTGAGTGAAGGTACATGGTAAGAGGTAGCACTTGGATCTCAACCAACCCCAGGCACCCACTTCTCAGCATTCCACAATGCTTTGGTGCTCTCCTTCTCACACCCACTGTCAACTCAGCCTTAAAAATATGGGTCTCTCCCTCTACCTCTGTACCTCTTGGCTTCAAGCCACCTGGTCTGCTGGATACCTGGCAGATGGAAAATGAACATATGTACTCCTTTCTATCCATCTGAACCAATCTTACTGAACCCAACCCCGTCTAGGGCCACTGCTTCATCAGCAGACAATTAATGACTGTGGTTGATTGCTGGACACTTATGCTCAGAACAACATAAGCCAGGTTTGTGTTCCCAGCTTAAAAGCCCAGATTAATCGCCCTGGGCTGGTTCTGTCACACACAGGGATATATTTTCTTCTTGGAATTTACAAGTAGTTCCATCTGAGAAATAAACAACCAGAGATAAAAATTACATTGTCACAGTGCAGGTGTGATAGATGGAGGAAGGAGTCGTCGTGGTGGCTGAGGAGGCGCTCTGCCGACAGAATCCACCAAATGAGACGAGGAGGAGCCCCGGGTAAGGGGAATGAGCCGCTGATGGGATCCCAACCACACGGGAAGCACGGAATCTCAGCAATTTACATTTCATCACTGTAAATCATAGGGTTCCCAGGCTGGCCTGCCGGAACCAGGGTGAGAGGGTGATTGACAGGACACCTCTCTGCTGCTAACTCTGGCCTGCCTGAACAAAAGGATGTTCCCAGATGAGGCCACCACTCAACAACTCTATCTCCCCTGTTACTACTACCAGCTAATAGAAGCTGGACCTACCTGTGGAAGAAAGCCACATTGGAGGAAGCAGGGTTGGTAATAAAGGTAATTAACATGGGCTGGGAATGTGGCTTAGTGGTAAGAGCTTGCCTAGCATAATACATGAAGCCCTGGGTTCAATTCATCATTACCACATAAAGAGAAAAGGCTGGAAGCGGCACTGTGGCTCAAGTGGTGGAGTACTAGCCTTGAGCAAAAGAAGCTCAGGGACAGTGTCCAGACCCTGAGTTCAAGCCCAATGACTGGAGAGAGGAGAGAGAGAGACAGAGAGAAAGAGAGGGAAAGGGAGAGGGAGAGAGAC
Source organism: Dipodomys ordii (assembly GCF_000151885.1). NCBI lineage: Eukaryota > Metazoa > Chordata > Mammalia > Rodentia > Heteromyidae > Dipodomys > Dipodomys ordii. The sequence continues at coordinate 7,427,321 of NW_012267247.1, forward strand.
AGAGAGAGAGAGAGAGAGACAGAGGGAGGAGAGACAGAGAAGAGAGACAGAGACAGAGAGACAGAGAGAGAGGGAGAGAGAGTAATTAACATTTACTGAGCACTAAGTGCTCAGCACTCTATGAAGGACTTAGAGAAGTTTGTCTTGTATTAATCCTCATATGACAGCCCTATAAAGAAGGTGTCACCCCTCCCACTACAACAGAGCCTGTTTTACTTTCTTGTGACTTTTTTTCCTGCCCAGGATGGCTTTGAACTAAGATTCTCAGATCTCAGCCTCTGAGTAGCTAGGATTACAGGTGTGAGCCACCAGCACCACCTGGTTCTTGTGACTTTTAGTACATATTAATTGTACAAATCTGTCTCGTGTGTGTGTGTGTGTGAGAGAGAGAGAGGGGGGGGGTACTGGGGCTTCCACTTAGGGCCTTGCTTGGCTTCTTTTACTCAAGGCTGGCACTTTACTACTTAAGCCACACCTCTACTTCCAGCTTGTTGGTTAATTGGAACTAAGAGTCTTATGGACTTTTCTTCTGGGGATGGCTTTGAACTTTGATCCTCATCTCTCAGCCACCTGAGTAGCCAGGATTACAGGAGTGAGTCACCAGCATCTGGCACTGTATAAATTATTTTACAGATGATTAAACTGAAGTTTGAAGAAGCCAGATGACTTGTTTAGGTCCCTGGATTGGATTGAATGGTGGCTTCCAAATGACATCCTCATATCCAAGTCCCTGGAACCTGTTTGATCTTATTTAGAGAAAGGGTCTTTATTGATATATTTAATGATCTTTTTTGTTTGTTTTCTTTGTTTTAGTAATATTGAGGGTTGAACTCATGGCCTGTACTTGCGAGGCAGGTGCTCCATCACTTGAACTTGAATTATACCTCTAGCCCTTTTTGTTGCAGTTATTTTTTAAATAGGGTCTCCTGTTTTTGCCTTAGACCCTTATCTTAAGCTTCTGAGTGGCTGGGATTACAAGTATGAATTACCACCTCTGACTTATTGGTTGGCATGACACCTCAATAAATTTTTTGCATGGGCTGACCCAGACTCTCCTGATCTCTGTCTCCCAAGTAGCTTTGATAAGTAGCTGGTAAGGTATTCAGAAAGTTAAGGATCTTGAGATAAGCTCATCCTGGATTATCCAGATGAATTCTAAATTTAATGACAAATGTCTTTAAAGACAAAAGAGCCAGACACTGGTGGCCTGTAATCCTAGCTACTCTGGAGGCTGCGATCTGAGGATCAAGATTCAAAGCCAGCCTCAGCAGGAAAGTCTGCAAGACTGTTATCTCCAATTAACCCCCAGAAAACCTGAAGTGGCTCAAAGTGGTAGAACACTAGCCTTGAGCAGAAAAAACTCAGGGACAGTACCCAAGCCCTGAATTCAAGCCCTATCTCACACACCTACACAGACACACACACAGACACACACACACACACACAAGACAAAAGAGGCTTAACAGTTTGGATCAAGTGGTAGAGGCCTTGAATTCAAATTCCAATACTGCAAAAAAAAAAAAAAAAGATAAAAGAGAAGACAGAGAGAAGCCACATGAAGACAAAGGCAGAGACTGAAACAATACAACCACAAGGAATATGGGTTTATTGTACTTTTTTTATGGTGATACTGGGATTTAAACTCAGGACTTTGAGCTTCCTAGATAGGCACTTTATCACTTGAGCTGCACCTCATGATCAGCAACAAGAAACCGCCATCAGAAGCTGGAAAAGACAGGAACAGATTGACAATCAGAGGGGTACAACCCTGTGGACACCTTGATTTCAGATTTATAGCCTCCAGACCTGTGTGAGAATAAATTTCCGTGGTTTTCAGCTCCTGAGTTTGTAATTTAGGGCAGCCCCAGAAAATGACTGCAATCCCACACCTTACAAGTGGCAGATCCAAGATCTGATCTTCCAGGCTGATTCCAGACTCAGGGTCCATCCATCATATAATACTATCAGGCCAGAGGCCTGGGTTCTAGTTACAATCTACTGTGACTTTGTGGTGTGACCTTGAAGAAGTCACTCAGCCTCTACTTCCTCATCTGCAAAGGAGGGGTTTGGGCACAGCTGCCATATCAGGGACAAACGGGATCTGGGTAATACGAAGTGAAAAAGAAAAAAAAGTAGCCGGGCGCTGGTGGCTCACGCCTGTAATCCTAGCTACTCAGGAGGCTGAGATCTGAGGAT
>NW_012267247.1:7430585-7434742 GCF_000151885.1 Dipodomys ordii
TTCCCAAAGTGTGTGTGTGTGTGTGTGTGTGTGTGTGTGTGTGTGTGTGTGTGTGTGTGTGATGGGGCTTGAATTCAGGACCAGGCACTGTCCCTCAGCTTTTATACTCAAGGCTGAAGCTCTACCACTTAAGTCACAGCTCCACTTCCAGTTTTTTGGGGGGAAGGGGGAGAGAGGTGGTAGGTGGCAGTAGTTAATTGGAGTTAAGAGTCTCACAGACTTTCCTGCTCTGCCTGACTTCCAACTGTGATCCTCAGGTCTCAGTTTCCAGAGTAGCTAGGATTACAGGTATGAGCCACTGGTGCTCAATCCAAGTATATTTTTATGAGTCCTTTTGGGCTCAAGTAGTAGAGTGCCAGCAGTGAGCAAGCTTCAACAAAACAAAATATCAGGGTTGGGAAGTGGTGGAGTGCTTGCTTCCTATGCATGAGGCCCTGGATTCAATTCCTCAGCACCACATAAACAGAAAAGGCTGAGATCTGGGCATCGGTGTCTCACTCCTATAAGCCTAGCTACTCAGGAGGCTGAGATCCGAGGATTATGGTTCAAAGCCAACTCAGGCAGGAAAGTCCATGAGACTCTAATCTCCAATAAACCACTCAGGAAACCAGAAGTGGCACTGTGGCTCAAGTGGTAGCGCGCTAGCCTTGTGCCAATAAGAGTTGAGGGACAGCACCCAGGCCCAGAGTTCAAGCCCCACAACCTACCAAAAACAATAAACAAAACAAAACACCAAAAGTCCTTCTAGTACATAATTTCAGGGCTAGAGAGTCACAGTGTATGTGTGTGCCTGCAGTGCAAACATATGAATTCCCAGATATATACACACATCTGTGTACTTTTCATCATCTCTTGGGGCTGGGAGGTATAGGGGAGAATGATGAAAGGGGTAACATTGATCAAGATACATTGTATCCATAAACTGCTCTGTTGAATGGCCACTGCTTGATACAAACTACTTAAAACTAATAATTAAAAAAAAATCTCTGGCCAAAGATAATAAAGTCCCCCTTAATGTTTGGCCACTTTCCTCAAGGCAGCTAATTTGTTCACCAATGTCCTCAGCACCAAGAAGTGTATGTGAACAGCTTCTGGTGTAGTTCAATTTGAGGAACGAATGAACAAATGAATGATGGAGAGAGTGTTGTAGGCAACATAGTCTTCATGCTAGTGACCCTGGATATGCAGGGAGATTCCCATGAGAATAGAAACAAAACTAGTCATAAGGAGGCAAAGTGCTATAATATAGGGTAGATAGATAGGTCAGGGCCTGATCACAAAAGTTCTTGAAAGCCTCTTTGTTATCAAACATGATAGCACATTCCTGTAAACCCCACATTCAAGAGGCTGTGGACAAGAGGCGGCTAGCCTGTGCTATATAAGAAAACTTTGACTCAAAAACAAAATGAAGAGCCGGGCACGCTGGGGGCTCATGTCTGTAATCCTAGCTACTCAGGAGGCAGAGATGTGAGGATTGAGTTTCAAAGCCAGCCCAGGATACGAGACTCTTCTCTCTGATAAACTACTCAGAAAAAAAGCCAAATGTGTTGCTGTGGCTCAGAGTGGTAAATCAGCCAGGTGCCAGTGGCTCATACCTGTAATCCTAGCTACTCAGGAGGCTGAGATCTGAGGATTACAGTTCAAAGCCAGTCCAGGCAGGAAAGTCCAGGAGACTCTTTTCTCCAATCAACCACCAGGAGACTGGAAGTGGCTCTGTGGCTCAAGTGGCAGAGCACTCACCTTGAGCTAAAGAGCTCAGGGACAACGCCCAGGCCCAGAGTTCAAGCTTCCACGTCCAACCAAAATAATAGTAATAAGTGGTAAAGCACTAGCTTTGAGCAGAAAAACCTCAAAGGATAGCACCTAGGCCTTGAATTCAAGCCCCAGGACCAGCCAGAAAAAAGAAAGAGAATAAATAAATAAATAAATCCCTGTTTAAAGCAGGGCTTGAGCCAGGAGCCGGTAATCCTAGCTACTCAGGAGGCTGAGATCTGAGGATCAAGGCTCAAAGCCAGCCCAGGCAGGAAAACCTAGGAGTCTTTTTTTTGGGGGGGGGGTGTCTGGTCGTGGGGCCTGAACTCTGGGCCTAGGTGCCGTCCCTCAGCTCTTCACTCAAGGCTAGTGCTCTACCACTTGAGCCACAGCGCCACTTCCAGCTTTTTTCTTTTTGCTTATGTGGTGCTGAGGAATCGAACCCAGGGCCTCAGGCATGTAAGGCAAGCGCTCTACCACTGAGCCACCTTCCCAGCCCCCATCTAGGAGTCTTTTGTCTTCAATTAACTATTAAAAGGCTGGAAGTGGAGCTGTGGCTCCACTAGTGGTAGCACACTAGCTTTGAGCAAAAAAGCCCAGGGACAGCATCCAGACCTTGTGTTCAAGCCCCAAGATATATTCTCACTCTCTCTCTCTCTCTCTCTCTCTCTCACACACACACACACACACACACACACACACACACACGGCTTGTATTTCAAGAGCTGTGAGAAGCCACTGAAGGACTGTAAGCCCCTAAGGATCCTGTTCCCTAACACCTTTGACTGCAGTGAGACTTGGAGGCAAGAGAAGAATCTTGAGCACCAATTAAGAGCTTTGTTCCAAACAGGAGATGCAGGGCCCTGGTTTGAGCAGGCTGTGGCGGAAATGAGAGAAGGAGAAGACTCGGGCAATGTGCAGGGAATGGACACCATTGGTGGACGATGACGAAGGAGAGGATGAGTCAGTGGGTACTCAGCATAGAGAGAACCAGATTCCTCACCGTCCTAGATTTGGACACTTCTATTAATGTGGTCAAAAATTATAGATGCTTTTTTTTTTGGAAGGCACATCAAACTTTCTGACTCACTGTGCTTGCAGGCAAATGCTTCCTCATCATAATAACCCTTACTGGGACAAGAAGCCTCTACTGTGAGCAGGCTGGAGTCCTAGAGCTGGTGCCAAGTGGTTGGATTACAGCCTGGAGAAAGGCGCCGGCTGGGGCATGGCACAGAGGCCTGGGTCACTGAACTACTGGGGAATTCATATCAAGGAGGAGGTGGTGGTCACAGGCAAGGGATAAATGCTGTCTTCTTCCTCCATGCTGCTGATTTTTCCAGACAGAAAAAGAAAAAGTTAAGAGCTGGGGTTGTAATTCAGTGGTAGAGCACATGCTTAGCATGTATGAGGACCTGGACTTCATGGGGGTTGGAGGACACCTACTAAAAAAATGGTTGTTTTCCAAAGACAATAGGCAAGACAGGGCCACACTTAGCAGATAATTCAACCTCTATATAAAAAGTTCTTGAAATGACCGGGTGCTGGTGGCTCACGCCTGTAATCCTAGCTACTCAGGAGGCTGAGATCTGAGGATCGCGGTTCAAAACCAGCCGGGGCAGGAGAGACTGTGAGACTCCTATCTCCAATAAACCACCAGAAAACCAGAAGTGGCGCTGTAGCTCAAGTGGTAGAGCACTCGCCTCGAGCTGAAGAGCTAAGGGACAGCGCCCAGACCCAGAGTTCAAGCCCCACGACCAACCAATAAAAAAGAAAAAAAGTTCTTGAAATGAAGTCAAAACAGTTAATACAAAGAAGGAAAAGAGGGAATGTGACTCAGTGGTAGAGTGCTTGCCTAGCATGCATGAAGCTCTGGGTTCAATTCCTCAGTACCACATAAAACAGAAAAAGCTGGATATGGCGCTGTGGCTCAACTGGTAGAGTGCTAGCCTTGAGCAAAAAAGCTCAGGGATGGTGAGCAGGTCCTGAGTTCAAGCCCCAGGACTACCAAAAAAAAAAGGAAGGAAGCCAAGCCCCAGTGGCTCATACCTGTAACCTCAGCTACTCAGGAGTCTGAAATCTGAGGATTAAAGTTCAAAGTTCCAGTCAGGACAGGAAAATCCATGAGACTCCTATCTCCAATTAACCAGCAGAAATCTAGACCCACTTCCGGCTGTAGCTCAAGTGGTAGAGCATGAGCATTGGCTGGAAAAGCCTAGACACAGTGCAAAGCCCTGAGTTCAAGCCCTTGTACCAGCATCCAAAAAAAAAGGAGGGAGGGAGGAAGAGAGAGTAGAGATGAAGAAGGAGCTTTTTGTTTTTTGTTTTTTGTTTTTTTTTGGGTCCGGTCGTGGGGCCTGAACTCTGGGCCTGGGCGCTGTCCCTCAGCTCTTCAGCTCAAGGCTAGC
>NW_012267247.1:7435522-7449700 GCF_000151885.1 Dipodomys ordii
GCTAGCCTTGAGCTGAAGAGCTGAGGGACAGTGCCCAGGCCCAGAGTTCAGGCCCCACGACCGGACCCAAAAAACAAAACAAAACAAAACAAAAAAACAGAAAAAGCCAGAAGTGGCACTGTGGCTCAACTGGTAGAGTGCTAGCCTTGAACAAAAGAAGCTCAGGGGCAGTGCCCAGGCCCCGAGTTCAAGCCCCAGGCCTGGCAAAAAAGAAAAAAAGAATTTCATGGACTTTCCTGCCTGGTCTGGCTTTGAACTTCAATCCTCAGCTCTCAGCCTCCTGAGTAGCTAAGATTATAGGCATGAGCCACCAGTACCTGTGTTCAGATGCTCTTCCTTGGAAAGTCAGATTCTCCCAAAGCTGGACCTTTCGGTCTGTCCTGCTGTTGTTCTGTCCTGCTTGCTAAAGTTCCTCTGAACTGTGTCCTCAGGAGAGAACCGTGTGCCCTCAGCTCCCACCCTCCTTTACTCCTTGTGACATAGATCCTTGGACTACATGCAGGGAAAGAGTTCTTCTCTAGGTTCAGGGAGAGCCAACCTGCTCAGGATTTGGCTGCCTGACCCTGGCCAATTAGTACCTTGCTTGGTGTAACCAACCGAGTCACAGATTCAATTCGATTCAGCAAACATTTATCGAGCGTCTCAGTGCCAGACGATTTCTGTCTGTTCTGGAAGTGCAGTGAAGCCCAGCTTTCTCTGCAGATTAGAGTTATTTGTATTTCAAGGCGAAAAGGTAGGTTTTAAGTACCTGTAAGAGGCAGTAATGGATGCCTTGGGGAGAAGTGGACATGGGCTGGAGCAGAGGGAGAGAGAGAAGCTGAAAAATGGCCTGTGAGTCAAAGTTAAACAGAACTTGCATTTGAGGCAGAGAAGAAAAAGTAGAGTGAAGCCAAATAAAGACTGAGGATTTGTTTCTTTTTTTAAACCACCACCACTTCCTTTTAATAGAAAAGATAATGCATGCACATAGTAAAAAAAAAAATTCCAAAGAACACAAAATGGCATACAATAAAAATAAGTCGCCTTTCCTCACTCAGACCTCCAGTCCCTGGTATCTTTCTTCAGAGACATCCCACTGTTAATGGTTTCTTTTGTGTCTTTCCAGAAAATTTCTAGCGCATACAAGTAAGTCTCTCCTTTTTAAAAACGCAAATGGTACAGCAGTGTATTAGCACTGCTTTGTCACTTGGCATCTGTCCTGCATCAGTTCAAGCCACCCATTCTTCCATGGACTGAAAGTTCCTTGGCACTGGGGTGGGGTTGGGGGGGATTGTGTTTAACTCTGCTGATCCTCTACTGAGGGACACACAGGCTTCTTGCCATTACTGCTATTATAAGCAATGATGCCGCACATGCTCCCTATGTGCATTTCTGCCCACAGAGGCCAGGGTGTCCATAAGACAAGTTCCTGGAAGTGGAATGGCTAAATTTAGAGAGTAGGGACTGTGGTTGTGGTGGATTAGTCCAGTTGGAGCTGTGAACTGTGCCCCACCCCCACCCTCCTTCCTTGGGCAGGCTGGCTCCCAATTCACTTATGGCATGTGACCACCTCAGAGCAAGGCTGTAGATTTCATGCAGGGAAAGAGGCCTTTTCTGGATTCACAGAGAGCCAACCTGTAAGGAGAGTGATGGTGCACAACTATAATCCCAGTACGTGGGAGGTGAAGAGCAGGAGGATCCTGAGCTCAAGGCCAACTTGTGCTACATTCCAGGACCCTACTTTCAAAAAAATTTTTTTAAAAAGCCAGACTGCATGGTCAGGGATCCAGTTGGTGCTATGAGCATACAAAAACCCACAAGTTTCCAAGTTGGAGGCTAGGAGCATGCAGAGGGATTAAGGATGCGATAAAGGTCTGGCCTAGAATGAGCTTCCACCAGCATGGTTGCTGCTTGTGCTGCCATCATGATCCTCAGAGCACTCCCAGAACTGATGTGTGCCAGAGTCCAGTTGATTCAAAGCCACCAAACTCGGAGCCTGCTCAGCTCTTGGAGCTGAGTGAGCACTGAGACAGGCAGTTCCCACTTATCATCGCTTGGCATCTGGAACTCCCAGGCCTTTGCCAGTACCTAATAAACACCATACTTCATGCTTTGCCATTGTCACCCACACATTCCCTGACACCTACTGATGATGACTGCCACCCCACACAGTCAGCACTTCACTCTGACATTGACTCTTTTATGATCTGCTTTTTTGTTTGTTTGTTTTTTGTCGATTGTGGAGCCTGAACGCTGGGCCTGGGCACTGTCCCTCAGCTCTTCAGCTCAATGCTAGTGCTCTACCACTTGAGCCACAGTGCCACTTCTGGCTTTTTCTGCTTATGTGGTGCTGAGGAATTGAACCCTGGGCCTCATGCATGCAAGGCAAGCCCTCTACCACTGAGCCACCTTCCCAGCCCATGATCTGCTTTTTATCTTAAGCCAACACAGCCAGAATGATGTGATCATAATATAACAATACTAATGCTGTGTGTTCCTAGAGGTGGAGATAAGTAGTGTCAATCAGATATGGGCTCAAATATTGGCCCTGACCTCCAAGCCTCAGTTTCTATCTCTAAGAAAGAAAATGTAAAATCTACTTGAGCTGGAGTAGGTGTGGTCAGAAAGGAACTTTATGAGGAGTATGTGTATCTCATTATATAGCCTAGGCTGACCTTGAACCTGTGATTCTCCTGCCTCAGCCTCCAGAATACTGAGGTTACAAGTATGAACCACACCGCCAGAAGCTTAAACAAATTAAATAAGATGCTATAGTCTTGGGAGGCCATTTACCTTCCTTGGAGTTTGTTTGTCAACTGTGCTAGGGAAAGGTCACCTGTGCATGGTTCAAAGCCAGCATAGGAAGAAAGTCCAAGAGACTCCATTTCCAATTAGCTAACAAAAAGCAGAGCTAGAGGCTTGATTCAAATGGTAGACCATCATGCAAGCAAGCAAACTAGGTCGGCTTAGAGACTTAAATTCAAATCCCTGCTACTTGCAAAAAACACCCCACAGTATAAATACATATCTATACATGATATATAATATAAATACCTAAATACACATACCTACATAATCCCTGGTACTGGCAAAAAAAAAAACAACCCAAAGCATAATATGTATATATGTCATGTATTGTCATTTGTGAAATGGGCTAAGAACTTGTCTAATAGGATGACTGTGAGAAGCAAGATAATGGTTTATCTATAATTTTTTTTAATAAATGGGCTTTATTCCAAAATGACTTCAGCCAGTGCAATAATGTATGTAAAGTGCCTGATGCATAGTAGCAGCTCAATAAAGCATCAACTTCCTTCCCCTGCCTTTCAACATGGTCACATTCAGACGTGAGCCACCATTGCAAAGCAGCATCATGACTTACAACACTTGGGAAATTTCCTTGTGAGAAAACTGACTTAATTCTTTAGGATCCCCTGTTATTTCAAATAAAAAAATTCTTTAAATCTCAACAAAAACAAATCACATATTGCAAATTGCTCATCTTTTTATTCCCAACACACAGCTTCAAATGACTTTTGGCCTTTTCCAAAAAATCAAACCCACCCTCAAAGGTCAAGGATTCACCACTGTGAGATTATTAACAGGAAAATGCCGAGGGATCCGATGCACTTTAGGAAGAACTGGTCAACTCTCCTGAATTGAGCGAGGATGACAGAATTGGAAGAAAAGTACACCCTCCCCCCCACCCCCCCTGCCACCCAGACTCCTTTGAGCTGCTTACTCCTTAGGATACTTATATTCTACCCTCTTTGCAGGAAACCCCACCTGACTGACTACTCCCCAACTCCCACTCTGTGGCTCTAGTTTCTAAGCTCAGGGTTAAGAATGGACTCTGCTGGCTTTGAGAAGTGTGCCATCTGCGGGGGGGGGGGGTGGCTAGGACTGAGGAGAAGGATGTCAGGGGAAAGTGATGGCCAGAGTTGACCAGCTTATGAGCTTGTCTGTCCCAATCCAATAATTTGAAAAAAGCTTCTGTTTCTACCTAATCTCACAGAAGGCTGAGGGCAGAGAGGCCAAGTGAAAAGATTCCAAATCCACAGGTAAGCCGGGCTGGTCTCAAATCCCTGCTCAGTCAAAAGACCTCAGACCACAGAGGCCCAACTGCGCCGTCCACCTCCAAGCCTCTAAGACAGGAGATTTGTGAGTCCTACTTGGGCTGCAGGAGGCCAGGTCTGAAAGGAAGCTTGTATTGCAGAGTGTGTGTGTATGTGTGTGTCTTATTGTGTAGTCTAGGCTGGCCTTAAACTTGTGATTCTCACTGGGCACTGGTGACTCATCCCTGTAATCTAGCTACTCAAGAAGCTAAGATCTGAGAATCAGGGTTCAAAGTCAACCCAGGCAGAAAAGTGAGACTCTTATCTCCATTTAACCAGCAATAGACCAGAAGTGAAGGTGTGGCTCAAGTGGTAGAGCACCACCTTAGAGTGAAAAAGCTAAGGAACAAGTTACCTAACCTTGAGTTCAAGCCTTAGTATTGGCATGCAAGTATGCAGACCCGGAGAAAAGAAAAAGAAAACGACAACAACAACAAACTTGGTAGTTCTCCTGCCTCAGCCTCCAGAGTACTGGCATTACAGGTGTGCACCACCATGACTAGCAGCTTATACACATTAAATTAGATGTTTATAGGTCTTCCAAGGGTAGACCCTCCAAGTCTCTTGGGGACAGGAGAAACATGTGGAACACGTATCTCCCTTCTCTTGAAGGAAACCTGGGACAGGCTCTGAATCCACAAGGACAGGATGGAGGGAGCCATGGAGGCCCTTGAGTAGCTGAGCTCTCCCTGGGGAGGGGAACATCTGTAAGCAGGATGGCCTAGACCTGGCTCTGTGGAGTCAAGGGCTCTGGCCTGCCCTCATTTTCCTTATAATAGCTCATAGTCAAGGGGCTCTGATGGCCCAAAGCCCACCAGAGAGAATGCAGTAAAGCACAGTGGCATGCCTGGCACCCAGTGCTGAAGAAATACTTCTGTACTCTTATCATCCTATTTGAATGGCTTGCTGTAAGATTTAGCAGCAGTTAAAGATAAACAAGTCCTTATCCTCCTGCTAATTGGTTCAAATCGATTGACCTTACAAGTATGTCTAATGTATCACTGGTAGGGGAGGGATTCTATGCCAAGTGACTTAACTAGCTGTCACTCAAGTAACAACCAGGCACATTAACTCAAATTTCTCAGGACATCTTCTGATAGGCTACAGAATAGCATCTCCCTTATTGGGCCATAACATTTGCTGGGGCAATGGGCCTGCTTAAAGGCCCCTCATCCTTTTAGGCAGGTGGAGATGGTACTATCGATTCCTTGAGGAGGTGGAGGGAGTGCCCAGTGGGTAACAAGAGTCCCTGTGTCCAGAGAACAAGTCTCCAGCATTGGCAGAGGGGGAACAGAAAGGCCATCTCCTAGTACTCTCACAATCTGGCTTCCATTTGCCTTTTTTACTGCTTCTCTTTGGTACCTGTCCCAGGAAGTTTGGAGTGGGCCTCATCGAACCGATCTCTGAGACTGGGTCATCACTTGCTCCAAGTGGGATCTTGGTGGCCTGGAAATTGGTTACAAACTAACTAACAAAACAAGGAAAACACCAGAAGATGACAAAGAAATCTTAGCCACACATACAGGAGAACAGTGGCTCTCCATGGCTCTCCCCAGTGTCCCCCTGGGGCGGGCTGGCAGCTGGCCAGGTATGCTGCTCAGCCCCCAGAGGGGTAGCTAGTCACCCTTAGCTTTTCTGGGCTCTATTAATAAACCTCAGCTGAGATCCTTCTGAGCCCCCTACTCAGGGTCTGATTCTCACTGCTTTACCTTATCAGCCTTGCTTTTCACAGACACTTAAATTCATGAGAAAAGGGAAAAAGTGAAATCAGATAGAAATGCAGGTCTGTTTGCTGTTTTCTCCAATGAAATGGTTCTGGGTAAACAGCAGACGCCTTTGATGAAATCCCAGCAGGCTTAAACAATAAAGCTGGTTACAAACTCAATCTGGCGGAGATATCAGATCTGAAATTGTTTCAAAAAAAAACAAAACATGTCAACATTTTTTAATGCTCCTAAAAAAGAATAGAAAGGGAAACTTCCTGGCCTGCCCACCATGGAGGCTGGGTAGGGGGGACAGGTCAAGGGTAACTCTAGGTCTTGGCTCTGCTTAGCTCCCCAGGGACTTTGTGAACCAAGAGCTGCTGAGCAGGCTGCTCCTGATTGCTGGAGGGCTCTGCCAGCTGCAGGAGCATAAATGACCACTTCACAGTCCTTGCCTGAGCCAGGCAGGGCACCAGACTCCCTCATGTACACCACTGTACCAACCCCCATGCACCTGGCTTCTCTGCTTCTCCTCTTAACTCCCTATCTTCCTTCCTCCACGTTGCAGCCAGTGGAAGCTTTTAAAAATGTAAATCAGATCATGTCATTCCTTTGCTTAAAACCTCTAACGCCATCATACAGCACTTAGAATAAAATCCAAACTCCTCCACAGCCTGCAAGACCCTAAGGCACCTGCCATTGCATTCACAACACTCAACCTCACTGACCCTTCTTCCCAATCATAGAGCATGCCATTTTCTTTCCTGCCTCTGGGCCTTTGCACATGTTATAAAATTTGCCAGGCATGATTTTTATCCACTCTACCTTTCATCTGTCAGCAACCTGACCACTCTAGCTCATGTTGTTCTTTGTCCAGACAGGCACAGTATCACATTACACTTTTATTCTCTACACTAAATTTACCCATTACCTGAAATCATCTTTTGTGTTTACTTATTAACTGTTTTGTCTACTCCGGCAGGCAGTTCTGTCTGCAGTCAGGACTTGAGTGTCTCCAGGCTGGAAGCTACATCTGGTACCTAGTAAGTACTCAGTGATTGCTGCGTGAATGAAACCAGCATGCAGGGAGGTAACTAGCTTCTCTCTTAGTTGGGGAGACTTAGACCACCCCACACCCCATCCAAAGCCCCCTACAGGCTTTAGGCCATTGACCTTGGAAGTCTGGGCTGGCCTGGGGGCATCAGCTGGGGCTGGGGTGTCTCACCCCGACCCCTCCCCACCCCTTTACTGACCCTCTTTCCAACTTGTCTTCCCCACCCCACCTGCTTGTCTGTGAGCAGGGAGGTGGACCAAGAGAGCAGGCTAGGAAAAGCAAGGGCGCAGGTGGGCTAGGGTGGGCTGCTGAGCCTGGGCCAGGGTGCCACCCCAGGGTGCAGGACGGGGGGGGCCCTCCCGGGTGCAGGACGGGGGGGGGGGCTCCCATCGCCCGCCCCAGGCCCTAGATCGATCCCTGCTGCTCCTGGCCTCATTATCGAGGAGAGCAGCCGGGGCTGGCAGAGGAGCCAGACGGCTGTGCAGGGGGCGGGGAAGCCTCCTTGGCTCCCGGGCCCGGATTAAATATTTACAATGTTTTGTTTGGCCTTTGGGGGAGGGGCGGAGAGTGCGGTGGTGGTGGCGGCGAGGACCACGAGCAGTAGGGCGAGGCGGGGCCGGGGTGGGCTCCTCGGGCCCGAGGGCGGTGCCCGGCGTGGTGCCCCCAGCCTCCGCGCGCCCCTCCCGGGCCGCCCCCCCTCGTCCTCCCCGGAGCGCTCACAGATCTGGGTGGCTGCAAATCGGTCCCTCCAGGGGCCAAAAGCCACGCTCCAAGCCCCATCTCCGTGGATCCCCGCAGCAGCCCTCTCCCCATTTTGCAGATGTGAAATCGGAGGCAGAGACAGGTGCAGCATCCAGGCCGGTCGCTAAAGCCCAGAGCCTCCCCTCCTGGCTCGCTGGGGATCTGATCTCCAAGGCGCTGCTGCTGCTGCTGCGGGAGAGCCCAGGCCCGCTAGGCCCCACTAGGCCCAGGCTTAGCAGCAGAGAAAGGGAAAGAGGAGTGGTTTCCTCCCCAGAGTGCCCCTGGGCTCTGTGAGTGCTCTAAAAACGCCTGCTGGGTGCAGCCAAGAAGGATCCCTGAGGCCCCGTTACACCCTTCCCCGCCAACACACAAGCAATTCCGAAACATGCAGTGAACACTCCACACAGGAGGGGACAGGCCAGGGGAAGGATCGGAGCGTGGGCCACAGCCTCAGCCTCACGAAGTGTACAGCGGGGCGTGCACAAAGTAAGAGCCTCCATCACCTTCCAGTCCCAAACACGGTAAACATCATGCCACACATTCACCCACACATACCACACACAACCCTGACTGCACTTAGCACCATTAAGTGGATGTACATTCACATTTTCTGCACTGCGTGCGCGCGCACACACACACACACGCACACTTGTCCAGCCCTGCTCCATCTCTATACACACACCATCTGCATGTTCACACATGCTCCATCCCCCTATACATCCACCAATATAAATACACATATGCTGGGTATGATAGTGGATACCTGTAACACCAACATTTAGGAGGTGGAGGTGGAAGGATCTCTAATTCAAGGCCAGCCTCAGCTACATAATGAGACCTTGTCTCAAAACAACAGCAAAAAACAAACACACAAAACCACCGCCTACTCAGAATGACCCTGCCTGTCCCTGTACATGCGGGCATATCAGAGTTCAGTCACCTCTACCCCTGAACACATTGGTGTATGCGCACACACAGAACACCCATCCTCCTTATCCTCTCCCTGCATACACGCACACACATGAACTGAAGCGCTCACCCCTAGTCCATCTCTACACGTGTGTCTCCCTACACACCACAGACACACACTCGAACACACACACACGCCTGCGCACTGGCTACAGTCTGCTGGAGAAGTGCTGC
The DNA here is from genome assembly GCF_000151885.1 of Dipodomys ordii. Classification (NCBI taxonomy): domain Eukaryota; kingdom Metazoa; phylum Chordata; class Mammalia; order Rodentia; family Heteromyidae; genus Dipodomys; species Dipodomys ordii. The sequence continues at coordinate 7,444,258 of NW_012267247.1, forward strand.
AGCCTCCAGCCCAGCTCCTATTTAAAGAGAAGTGTTGCTGGAAAAGGAACAAAAGCAAAGCCAGCTATAAATAGCCACCTCCCTCCAGCTTTCCCTGCCCTCCGGCCTGGCCCTGCCTCTCTGTTCCTGCCTACAGCCAGAGCAGCCAAGGTGTGCCTGGGGGGTGGGCAGTGCGGCCCTAGGGGCCACCTGGCCAACCACCAAACACTGAAGCAGGCCAGGGGCTCCCAAGCCTGGGTGGGTGCAGGGACACAGAACAGGCCACCTGCTGCCAGTCCTGTATGCTTGTGGCCAGCACAGAGGGAGGGAGGCCGCCTGGGCTGGGGCTGCTGCTTCAGCAGAACTGCAAGGCTGGCAGCTGTGGTCGGGAGGAAGGCGGGTGGGCCAAGCAGCAGCCACTGATGCCCAGGTGCTACCTTCCTGGCCATGCATGTTAGGCCTTTCCTAGTGGGATTTGTGGGTAGATTTTGAAGCCAATAGACAGGGATGCTGGGCTTGCTGTTAAGAAGCAGCATGGGGTATGAGTATCAGGCCAGGAGGGTTGAGGGATACAAGTCTTGCTCTGGGTTCTAATTCTACCAGTCTTGGGCCACAGTCCTAACCACCTGTCCAACCTTGGTTTAATCCCCCCCCTCTTCAAGGAGTTGTTGGGGATGAAGCATGAAAAACCAGGGCAGGGCAGGCACTTGGGAGCTGTGGCAGGCCAGAATTCCATAAAAACAATGATGGCTATTCCATTTGTTCTGAACTTACTATGTGCCAGATATTAGCACATCTTCACCTTATTTAATCTTCTGGGGAGGAGTTTCTGTTTGCCCATTTTACAGATGAAGAAACTGAGACTTGCCAGGGGCTGGTAGCTCATGCCTGGTAATTCTAGCTACTCAAGAAGCTGAGATCTAAGGATTGCAGTTCAAAGCCAGGCTAGGCAAAAAGCTTTCCAATTTGCCACCAAAAAAAGCTAGAAGTGGAGCTTTGGCTCAAGAAGTGGTAGAGTTCTAGCTTTGAGCAACAGAGTTCAGGGAGAGCACCCAGGCCCTGAGTTCAAGCCCCAAGAATAGCTCACGTGCATGCACGCACACCCACACAAAGAAATTGAGACTCAAGTGCTTACTCCAAAGCCACACAGGCCCCTAAAGCATAACGCCATTGTGCAAACCATGCAAAGTGGAGCTGGAACTGAGAGCAGATATTTTTTTCCCTCCTCCTATTTGCTGGGGGATTTGGGGGGCTGGGGGGGAGGGAGTGATGATGGAACTGGTCCTCAGATTAGTCCTCCTTGGTGGCCAGTGACACCTGAGGTAAGCTAGGCTGGCCCCCTTCCCCAGGCTAGTCCAGGACTGCGTGGGCTGTGAGAGTTGGAGTAGGGGAGATAGCTTCATCAGCCCCCCCCACCCCCACCCCATCCTTGACTCCCAGAGGGGCCTCTCCATTCCAGCCCTGGGGAAGGGTGGGGGAGGGAAGAGCTCAGGCAGACCTACTTTCAAGGCTTTAATCCTTTTTGCTTAAAGGATTTTTTTTTTATTTTTTTGCTGGGGGAAGACTTGGTCTGATCAGAGGAGAGACGCAGGGAGCTGACAAGCTTCGGAGGATTGGGGGTGGTGAGGAGAAAGAAATACATATTTATTACCCTCAATTATTAAAAAATAGATAGTACTAGATCTTAGGTCCTAGCTGACACTGCAGCAGCATTTGTTCAAGGACTTTCTGTTGTTTTCTTTTCCTTCCTTCCTTTCCCTCCCTTCCTCCTTCCCTCCCTCTCTCCTTCCCTCCCTTCCTCCCTTTCTTCCTTCCTTCCTTCCTCCCTCCTTCCCTTTCTCTCCTCTTTCTCCTCTCTCTGTCTTTCTCTCTCCCCCTCTCCTTGTTAATTCTGTTGAAACTATACTGTGGTCAGTTTATTAGTAAAAATACCAAAATCAGAATACTAAAAATACTGAAACAAAAAACAAACTAGAATACTAAAAATACTAGAATCAGTGTATGAGTAAAAGTACCAGAATCAGCTACTTGCTAGGCAAACAGAGCCTCTATACACCATGTACAATGAGGGAACCCACCCTAGGGTATACCCCTATTTTGGGATCCCCAGTTGTCTCTCCATCCCTGCTGCCTTATCCAGATACCCCCCCCTCACCACCACCCCCAGCAAAAGGCCTTTCCCCTGTTCTCTTCAAAGGAATGAGAGAAAGCTCCATCCCAGCTTCCTCTGTAGGGAGGTGAGAGATCTTTTCCCTGGGCTTAAGAGGACACTACCAGCTCCAGGGATACTCCTTGTTCCTCTCCCAGAAATATCTGCATGTAGAAAGGGGTCAGGTCATGACTGATGCAAAGATGCCAAGGTAGCCTGGCAAAGATCTAGCAGCTGGCACAGGCCAAATCCTGCAGGACTGGCTGACTGGCCTTTTTGGTGTGGATCTTACAGCAGGGCATAATGGAGCCTGAAACAAAGAAAAGGGAAGGGAAGAACCAGTGAAGCCAGCCACCAAAGAAAGGTAAATCCAGGACTTGATTTCTGCCATCTGGCTCATTAACCCTTAGTCTTCTCTGCCTGGCTGTCTGTGGAGGCCTCAGGAAAACCCAGGTCAAATAGTAGTAAGTTCCACAACACCCAAACAAGAAGCAATATCTGTTTCGCAGTCAGAGACCTTGGCATGGGGAAGTACCCTGGGTTTGCCATTCTGATCAGCAATTCTCTGTTTGAGAGAGGAAGAAGAGGAAGCTGAGAAGTTATAGTGACAGGCTGGGTGCAAGTGGCTCACACCTGCAATCCTAGTTACTCAGGAGGCTGAGATCCCTGAGGATCATCATTTGAAGCTAGCCTGGGGAAGTAAAGTCCACAAGACTCATTTCCAATTAACCAGCAAAAAGCCAGAAGTAGAGCTGTGGCTCAAGTGGTAGAGGACTAACCTTGGGCATAAAAAGCTCAGAAACACCTCCCAGGCCTTGAGTTCAAGCTCCATGACTGACACCAAAAAAAAAAAAAAAAAGTTAGGGTAACAGACTATACTTGGTGGACAATGCACCCATTTTTTGGAGAGGTCTTCTACTTAATGTCATTTTTCCAAACCAATTAAACCACTTGAAGATGCTTTCCACCTTGCCTTATGTGCTACCTTCTGGGTTTTACCTTCACCCTGGCCAAGAAGGCAGAAAATTCAGGAAGGAGGAGGTCCTTCCCAAACAGGCACCTCCAACCCCACCCCCACCCCCCAGGTGAGTTGTGCCTGAGGTTCTGAGATTCCTGCCCTTGACCGGGATTGGCCTTGACCACTCCCAAGACTCAGCTCTGAGTCAAGGGAGGCAAAACTTCAAAGGGCCTTCAGGAGCTGTAGGTATGTCTATATCATGGCTACTGCAAAGATTGATGATGGTGTTCATGGAGCTTCTAGTCTGGGGGAGGTGACAGGGAAGAGGCAAGAGCTGCATATTCTCCATCATGTTTCAACTTCACAACCCCACAAAATAGGTGCTGCTTATTTTATTCTGAGGAAGTGTCTTACTGTGTATCCTAGGCTGATCTTAAATTTATAAATTTTCCTGCTTCTGCCTCCCAAGTGATGAGATTATAAGCATATACCACCTTATCAGGTCTGTTTTCTTTTCTTTTTTTTGGGTCCGGCTGTGGGGCCTGAACTCTGGGCCTGGGCGCTGTCCCTCAGCTCTTCAGCTCAAGGCTAGCGCTCTGCCACTTGAGCCACAGTGCCACTTCCAGCTTTTTTCTTTTTGCTTATGTGGTGCTGAGGAATCGAACCCAGGGCCTCAGGCATGCAAGGCAAGCGCTCTCCCACTGAGCCACCTTCCCAGCCCCTCTGTTTTCATTTTATTTTAAGCACTGGGAACTGAACCCAGAGCCTGTGCATACTAGCTAAACAAGCACTCTATCACGGCGCTACTTCCCCAGCCTGAGATAGGCATGCTTATAAATTCCATTTTTATAAGGAATTCAAATCCAAGAAAAGATGTAGATCCCAAGATTTGAACCTGGATCTAACCACATCCTAAGTGCCTCCACACTTAGAGTTGGGGGGTCTTGGCCACTGACACTTAAAATAACCAAGTCCCATGAATCTCTCCTATCTTGTGGAGTGAAAGCCTTCACTAAGAAGGATAGCTACTAGTACAGCCTAGGAGGGCACCAAATTGGAGTCTATCCAAGTAGAGGTATAGAAAGAGGGTTTTGGGGTTTTTTTGAGTTTTTTTGTTTGTTTTATTTTTGGTCCAGTCGTGGGGTCTGAACTCTGGGCCTGGGTGCTGTCCCTCAGCTCTACCACTTGATCCACAGCGCCACTTCCGGCTTTTTTCTTATGTGGTACTGAGGAATCGAACCCAGGGCCTCGAGCATGCAAGGCAAGTTCTCTACCACTGAGCCACCTTCCCAGCCCCATGAGTTTTTGTTGTTTTTTTTTTTTTTGGCCCAGAGAGGCTGAGTCCAGCTACTCCAGACAAAGCCTTTGACTAGGACTTGGGTCAGCTTTTTGCATGCTGGTGATTTGAAGAGACCAGTAGTACCTTTTGATGGTAGTAGGTATACATGAGTTGTCTTTTTATTTCTTTATTTTTGTCAGTTGTGGGGCTTGAACTCTGAGCCTGGGCGCTGTCCCTCAGCTCTTCAGCTCAAGGTGAGTACACCACCACTTGAGCCACAGAGCCACTTTCCTGGCCAGGCTGGCTTTGAACCGCAGTCCTCAGATCTCAGCCTCCTGAGTAGCTAGGATTACAGGTGTGAGCCACCAGCACCTGGCTTAGGGAGAGATTTTGAAATGTGTTTCTAGCCAGGCATTCTATAGACCTGTTGGCTGGATATTTCCTCCTCCTCTTCTTTTCTTTCCCCTTCTCCTTATTTTATATTTTCGTACAGTCTTTGGGCTTGAACTCAGTGCCTGGGCACTGTCCCTGAGCTTTTTCTGCCCATGTCTAGCACTCTACCACTTGAGCCACAGCTCTACTTCCACCTTTTTGCTGGTTAATTGTAGATAAGAGTATCACAGATATCCTGCCTGGGCTGGCATTAAAGTGCAATCCTCAGATCTCAGCCTCCTGAGTAGCTAGGATTACAGGCGTGAGCCACCAGTGCCTGGCTGGCTAGATATTTCTAATGATATAATATTGGGAAAGTCACCAAAGCTTTCTGAGCTTTCGTTTTCTCAGCTGCGCTTTCAGATCTCTTCTAGCACCAAATATGAAAGTGTATACAAATCTGTCAACCCTCCTTGAAAATCAAAAGTAAAGGCTGTGTTCCTTCTCATACCCTGGTCCTCAGGAGTTTTCTAGTGTCAAAAACCACATAGTCCCAGAGAAAATACCTCTATAATCTTCCCCCTGCCATGTCCCCCACAGCCTGCTTCACTGGAAATGTAACTATGTTCTCTCTCTCCTCTCTCTCTCTCTCTCTCTCTTCCTCTCTCTCTCTCTCTCTCTCTCTCTCTCTCTCTCTCACACACAC
>NW_012267247.1:7449750-7486252 GCF_000151885.1 Dipodomys ordii
CTCTCTCTCTCTCTCTCTCTCTCTCTCTCGCTCTCTCACACACACACACACACACACACACACACACACACCCTTCTTTCTCCCTAATTCTTATCTGACTGCTGGTTGAGGTAGCTTCAGGAGAGTCACTAACCTCTTATAACAGTCTCTGTCCACATGCCTCCCTACAAAGGCCTCTTACCTGCCCCCACATAGAGGCCACAAAGCACATAAGCCAAGACTGTCAGATGTTGGCCATGGTATACTCTTGCCAGTCTGATGTCTTGTCACTTGACAAGTCACATTAAAGAACATTTTGCAGCCATTAACACTAAGACTTTGCCAGATGCTGGTGGCTCATCTCTGTAATCCTAGTTACTTCGGATAGAAGCTGGATGCAATGGTGTGCCCGTCATCCCAGAAGAAAAAAAATCAAACAGGAAGCCTAAAAATAAGTGGATCAAACCTGGGAAGAAAGGAAGACTCTATCTCAAAAATAACCAGCAAAAAATATAAGGGATGGAGGTATGGCTTAGCAAGTAGAATACCTGCCTAGTGAGGCCTTGAATTCAAACTGCAAAAAAAAAAATGAAAATAACACAAAAAAAAAAAACACTAAGACTTTGCTAGTCATGATAGCACACACCTGTAATCCTGCACTAGGGAGGCTAAAGCTGGAGGATTGAGTTTGTGGACAACCTGACTACTCATAGCAAGTTTGCCACCAAACTAGGCTATATGGAGAGACCTTGTCTCAAATAAATAAAAAGCCTGGCAACTGTGGCTCTTGCCTGTAATCCTAGCTACTCAAGAGACTGAAGTAGAGAATTATTTGAGCCCAGAAATGCAAGGCCAGCCTAGAACACAATGTGAGACAGACCATATCTCAAAAGTAAATAAATAAGTTGGGTACTGGTGGCTCATGCCTGTAATACTCAAGATGCTGAGATCTTTTTTTTGGGGGGGGGGCAGTTTGTGGCTTTCTGCTGTTTTCTGCCATGGGTATGTATTGTTCGGCAAGTCAAGGACATATACTCTGGCTGTACCAACCATCTTCCTCCCTGGCACTTCAGCCTCTGTAGGAATCAAGCTCCTGCCAATCTGCCTCGCCACAGGTTTGCCACTGCTGGTATCACTGGCTGTGACCAAGGTTGTACACTGCTCGACACTGTGCTGTGCTTGCATTTGTCCTCTAGGCCTTCTACATTTCTTCCTCTTTGCCAAAAAGGTTGGCTAGATGAACCTGGGAAGGAAAGCCCACCTCCAGCCACTTGCCCTGGCTTGAACCACCTTCCTCACCACAGGTATGCCTTCCTTTCCCTCCTTGCTGAAGTGGGGTTGTGCATTCCTTCTACTCCCACTGTACCTGGACCACAGCAAGAGTTCAGTTACTCAGGAAGTGAGTGGCTCAGTGGCTAAGTGCTTGTCTAGTATGCACAAGGTCCTGAGTTTTATCCCTTACATTGCCCTATTCAAAAATAGAAAATGGTGGCAAGACACAAGGAACTCAGGCCTGCTTGTAGGAGGACAAGACTACACACAGAGCTGAATTCCATAGTATATAATCTGGAGTAGAAAGGAGGGCCATATGAGACTTGGTTTCTGGTCAGGTGCTTAGGTTGCAGCCTGTACCACGTAAAGAGCTAAGGAAGGAAGGCGAGGTATCTGACCTTGATGCAAAGGGTCCCCCATTCCTCCCTTTACCCTGTCATAGCTGTTGCCTTGGTCTCTGAATCCCTGGCCAACTGGTTAATAAATTTGGGACTGGTACCCAGCACTCATGTTCTCCAAAGGTCCATGGTGCACACCTCAGAAGCACCTGCCCTGCTCACAACCACAGGGGTAGCCAGGTATCATATTAGGAACACTCCTTCCTCAGGGCCTTTGCACTTACTGTCATTCCTTCTATCTGGAGAGCTCTTCCTTAGCAGAGGCATCTCTGATCATCTGCAGCTTCTTCTTCCCTTATTTTACTTTGGCCTCTATTCAAATGTCACTTTGTCAGAAAGGCTTCCCAGCTCATTTCTCTAAAATAACAGCTCTCATTACTTTCTATTCTTATTTATTTTTGCAGAGGCAGGGCACTGGGGGAAGGGACAGAGAAAGGCTGTCTTTGAAGGGCAAGTCTTGGGTGGTCACCCTAAGCCTCCTGGAAAGTTGAAGAAGCAACAGATGTGAAGTTGGAACTAGCTGGAAGGGAGAGGGGCCAAGAAGGGGACCACAGAGAAGCTGTACTTCCTAGAGCTGCCCCCTTTCAGAGGTGTTAGAATCCAGATCACCTATCTCTTGTGCTACCTCCTACCCTCCTGCATTTCCTATTGGCTACACTTAATCTGTTTTCAGAGACAGAAATACCAACCCATGAAGGGCAGTGGCCAATTAGAGGAAGACCATAATCACTGTCACCTCCAGGATACCACAATTGGATTAGGTGGCAAAATGTTCCTCTCAGCTGCTCATTCTCCTGAGTGGGGCCCTGTGAACTGCTCTGCTTCACTTTTTGGCTCAGATTTTCTGTTTATACTGAAGGCTGGGCAGCAACCTGGGAGCCCTCCCTGCCAGAAAGGGAGGGGAGAGAAAGGGAGGGGAGATGGGAGGAGAGAGAGAGAAGGGAGTGGAGGGGAGGAGAAGAGAGGGAAGAGAGAAAGGGATGGGAGGGGAGGTCATAAACAAAGGCAGTCTTTTTTTTTCTTTCTTTCTTTTTGCTTAAACTTGGGGCCTAAGTGCTGTTCCTGAGCTCTTTTGCTCAAGGCTAGCACACTACCACTTCAAATCACAGTGCCACATCTGGATTTCTTGGTGGTTAATTGGAGATAAGAGTCTCACAGACTTTGCTACCCAGGCTGGCTTCCAGCCATGACCCTCAGAGCTCAGCCTCCTGAGGAGCTAGGATTACAGGTGTAAGACACCAGTTCCCAGCAAAAGAGACAGCCTTCTCACCTTGGAATCTACCTGAGCTCAGCTTTGGCTGCCAAATTTACCTCCTCATGTGGGGTCCAGCTTCATTTAAACAGCTCAGATCTCTGAAGCCCAGGGTGTCTGAGAGAGGTTTAATTTGCCTTGAAATTGAATTTGGTTCCATAGAAATCTGCCGAGCCTGATGGCCGATAGGTCATGCCTGTAATCCTAGCTACTTAGGAGGCTGAGATCTGAGGATCACAGTTCCGCTCCATTCTACACCTCAAAAAATATAAAATCCTGTTTCCTCCTGTTGCCTGGTACATTTTTTTCTTTTTTCTTTTTAGTCTGTCATGGATCTTGAACTCTGGGCCTGAGCGCTGTCCCTCAGCTCTTCAGCTAAAGGCTAGCTACCACTTGGGCCACAGTGCTACTTTTGGTTTTCTGGTGGTTTATTGGAGATAAGAGTCTCACAGACTTTCCTGCCCATGCTGGCTTTGAGCCATGACTCAGATCTCAGCTTCCTGAGTTGCTAGGATAACAGGTCCGAGCCACCAGTGCCCGTCTCTTTCTTTTTCTTTCTCTCTGAAAAGCATTAAATTTAGCCATGTGCCTAGGTACTGGGGAAGATGAGGCAGGAGGATTATTTGAACTCTAGATTTCAAGACTGAACATGTTCTAGATGATAGAATGGGCACTGTAAGAAAACCCCATCTCGGGCTGGGAAGGTGGTTTAGTGGTAGAGCGCTTGCCTTGAATGCCTGAGGCCCTGGGTTCGATTCCTCAGCACCACATAAGCAAAAAGAAAAAAGTTGGAAGTGGTGCTGTGGCTCAAGTGGTAGAATGCTAGCCTTGAGCTGAAGAGCTGAGGGACAGTGCCCAGGCCCAGAGTTCAGGCCCTACAACTGGACCCAAAAAAAAAAGAAAAGAAAAGAAAATCCCATCTCAACAACAACAAAAACACTCTCTAGGTATTCATTATTCCATTTTATGGTTACAAAACAATTTTTAAATTTATTTATTGTTATTTATTTCTTGTAAAGGTGATGTACAGAGTGGTTATGGTTACATAAGTCAGATAAAGAGTACATTTCTTTTTGAACAATGTCACCCCTTCCTTTACTCTCTCCCAGTTTTCCCTCTCCACCCTACCTACCAGTTTCTAGTGAGTATCACTGCTGCATTTATTCACCCTTTGTCCCACCATTTCCATGTCCTTCCCCTTCCCCTCCCAAGACAAAAAAATGAACAAATAAGACAAAAGAAATGAAAAGAAGAATATCAACAAAGGGAAAAACACCCTCTTGTTTCCATTTCCTAGAGTTCCATTCTTGAAAGGGGCAAAGAGGCCTCCAACAACTAATTTTTTAATCAGAAACAATGTAGCCCAGAAAGCAATGAGTGTATCCTTAAAGTAAAACAGTAAATATTAAGTAAATATTCACTCATTTATATTTTTATATTTCTGTAAATATTTCTATACAAAACAATTCTATTTTTTTTTTTTTTTGTCAGTTGTGGGACTTGAACTCTGGGCCTGGGCACTGTCCCTCAGCTCTTCAGCTCAAGGCTAGTGCTCTACCACATGAGCCACAGCACCACTTCTGGCTTCTTCTGTTTATGTGGTGCGGAGGAATCAACCCCAGGGCCTCAAAGGCAAACACTCTACCACTGAGCCACCTTTCCAGCCCAGAACAATTTTAAAGTTAAGTTTTTTTCAGGCTCTTTTGGAGGGGGTAGGGATGGGGGGGAGACTAAGAGGGTAAATGAAATAAATAGTTTATTTGCATGTGTGAAAATAGAACAGTGAAACCTGATGAAATTGTTTTAAGAAGGAGAGAACAGGAGAGAGTGACAGAAGAGGAGAAGTGGATCAGGAGGGGGATGTGTTGCTTACACATGTGGAAATGAAACCTCCTTTGTACAACTGATGTATACTAATAAAAGAAATTAAGGTTTTGAGTAAATTTCTTGTGTTTGAACCTGTTTGTACAATCATTTAATATTCATTAGCCCATCATCTCATAGAGATTCACATTAGCTTATCGATTCAGCATTTTTTTTGAACTGAATGTCAGTATGTGCTACATTTAATTTGATGTGAGATGCTGGTTTTAGTCAGGTCCTGATAAGAACCGGAGCATTCTGGAATTGAGTAATTTGATGAATATATAAGGGGGGGGGACAGGCTACAGGTGTGGCTCCAGTGATAGAACACCAAGTTGTGAGTACTTACTCAAGCTCTGAGCCAGAGCTCCAGACACTGCATTCAAGTTTTGGAATGAGACAGACAAGACTAATGGATAGACGGACAGATGGACAGACAGAAACGGAGAGAGAGAGAATCAAAATGAGGGGATGAGGGGAGGGGAAGATGGAAAGGAGAAGGGAGAGGGGGAGGGGAGGGAAGGGGGAGCAGAGGGAAGGGAAAGAGAGGAAAGGGGAAAGGAGGGGCAGGGAGGGGAAGGGAGAGAAGCAAAGATAGGAAAGTCCTTAGAGAGAATGTCACATGCATGCATACACACACACACACACACACACACACACACACACACACACACACACACACACTCATGCATGCACTTACCAAAGTTAGACACAGAAAGAGTAGCAGACAGCAACACTGGCAGGAGCTGGGCAGCAGCAGCAGCCAGGGCCTGCCCACAGCCTAGCTTGTACCATTTCAGTACACAGCTTGCCTTCCACCCCCCTTCTTTGCCTGAGGCTTTCTTTAGCAGTAGAGCTAGCTTTGCTCACCCTTAGAGCAGGCCAAAAGTGCCAGAGAATTAGTACTTCCACAGGAGCAACATAGCTCCCCAGCTCCCTCCACCTTGGGGTGAGAGGAGCAGGTTCTAGAGTGTATTCCAAAGTCTCTACCCAGAGGGATTGACAGGAGCCCTAAACTGGTTCCTTGCTCTCTCTGTCTAGCTGCCTCATTCATTCTTGGGTCTTTCCAAGGATTACTTGCCCAGATAAACTACTTACTTGAAGCCTAGTCCCAAGCTTTGCTTCTGGGAAAATCTGTGGGTAACCTTTGGTAGAAGAACACAGAAGTCCAGGGATGGCTCACCACTGGTTGAACCCAAACAAAAGCAAAAGGATGTGGGAGCCCATAGTTGAACTTGGACAGACTAACCATGAGCAACAGACAGCAGGGTGGAAAGCAAGACTTGGCCAGGCTAGGGGGAGAGTCATGGCCAGCCAGCTGAACTGACCTTTTGCAAGTAAGGCAGATGGAAACTGACTGCAATAAAGTGGGTTGAGTGCATGTGGGCGCTGGTGGCTCACACCTCTAATCCTAGCTACTCTGGAGGCTGAGATCTGAGGCTGGCAGTTTGAAGCCAGCCCAGAAAGAAAAGTCGCGGTGAGATGCTTAGCTCCAATTAACAATTCAAAATCTAGAAGTGGAGCTGTGGCAGAGCAAGCTAGCCTTTAGCAAAAGAGCTCAGGAACCGTGCCTAGGCCCTGAGTTCAAGCCCCATGACCACAAAAAAAAAAAAAGAAGAAAAAAAAAAAAGGTGGGTTGAGTGCTAGGACAGGGAGGTTTGGGTCTCTCTTTAGTCCAGGGAATGGAGGAAGGCTCCTTAAGAAAAGATAGTATGAACTGAGCACCAGGGGCTCACACCTGTAATCCTAGCTATTCAGGAGGCTGAGATCTGAGGATTGAAGTTCAAAGTCAGCCCAGGCAGGAAAGTCTATGAGATTCTTATCTCCAATAACCACCAGAAAACAAGAGGTACTGTGGCTCTAAGTGGTAGATCCTTAGCCTTGAGTGTAAAAGCTCATGGACCAGTGCTCAGGCCCTGAGTTCAAGCCCCATGACCAACAAAAAAGGAAGGAAGGAAGGAAGAAAGGAAAGAAAGAAAGAAAGAAATAAAGAAAGAAAGGAAGGAAGGAAGGAAGGAAAGAGACAGACAGACAAAAAGAAAGAAAGGAAGGAAGGAAAGAGACAGACAGACAAAAAGAAAGAAAGGAAGGAAGGAAAGAGACAGACAGACAAAAAGAAAGAAAGGAAGGAAATAGACAGACAAAAAGAAAGAAAGAAAGAGAGGAAAGGAAGAGAAAAGAAAAGGTTGGGCTGGGAAGGTGGCTCAGTGGTAGAGTGCTTGCCTCGCATGCATGAGGCCCTGGGTTCGATTCCTCAGCACCACATAAGCAGAAAAAGCTGTAAGTGGTGCTATGGCTCAAGTGGTAGATCACTAGCCTTGAGCTGAAGAGCTGAGGGACAGCATCCAGGCCCAGAGTTCAGGCCCCATGACAAAAAAAAAAAAAAGAAAAGATAGTGTGGCTAGGTACTGGTGGTTTGAGCCTATAATCCTAACAACTCGGGAGGCTGAGATCTGAGGATCTCAATTCAAAGCCAGCCTGGGCAGGAAAGTTCATGAAACTTATCTCCAATTAACCACTAGAAAACCAAAGTGGAGGTGTAGCTCAAGTGATAGAATACTATCCTTGAGCAAAAAAGGCCCTGAGCTCAAGAGCTAGTACTGGCACAGGAAGGAAGGAAGAAAAGAACGAAAGAAGGAAGGTAGGGAAGGAGGGAAGAAGAGAGGAAAGGAGAGAAGGAAGGAGGGAAGGAAGGAGGGAGGGAATGGTAAGTGATAGCTGAGACCTGGAAGGTAGGAGTGAATGGCAAAGAAGCAACAAGGAATGTTCTAGGCAGAGATGTAACATGATTTGGTTGAATGGAAATGGAGCAGACCTAGAGCTCAGAGTTCAAAGTAGGGAGTAGAGAGCAGGGAGTACCATGCAGGTGGGACAAGGTAGGAGGGCTTGACAGCTCGGCTGTGAAGACTGGGCCATCCCCGGGAGGAAAAGGGAATAGCTAAAGGTTTTTAAGCAAGAGACTGACAGAATATCACATGGCACCCCATAAATATGTACAATGTGTCAATGGGGAAAAAAAACAAACTAGAAGTATAGGGAGGAAGAAAAAAGACACAACACTGTAGAACCTGGCTACAGAGGAAAGCCTGCATCAGGTGACAGCCAGGGAGGCAGGAGGCCACTGGGATGGTGGGAAGAGAATATCAGCGTGGGCTTGGGTGGAGGCTGGCCGAGCAGCGGAAAAGGCGTGAAGGACTCCATTCCATGATGAACTGTGGGGAGCGCTGGGACTTCCCATTCTTGGGCTGATGTGGATGGTCAAATAATGGAACTGGATACCCAGATCGGGGAAACAGGGAAGGTGCAGTTTTCTGTGAGCCAAGGGTAGGAAGCAATGGTACAGTTCCAGACTCACTAGGTTTGAGGGGCTGATGTAGGGGACCACTGGTGGGGGGGCATCAGCCAGACAGATGGGCTAGACATCAGAAGCAGTACCTTGGTGGGAAATGAGATGGATGGAGGGGATCAGCAAATGGCCACTGCAACTAGGGGAGTACAGAAGCCCCCAAAACAGAGTATGGAAAGAGGATCCAGGAACTGCCCAGGAAGGCCTGGCGCTGAGGATGGCAAGAGGTAAAGTTGGTTCAGCAGGATGGAAGGGAGAACCGGGGAAGATACAGTGAAACCGCAAGGCCAACAGAGTCCAGGCCCCCAGTGGCCTGGGGGAGACAGGAAGTGTTGATTAGGTTTAGTCTTAAGTTGGAGCAGCAACAGAAGAGTGAGGGGGAGAAACTTTAAGTCTGGTTGGGGAGTAAGGGGTGGTAGGACCAATACAAAAGACCAACCCTTCTATGCCACCAGGAGGAGACAGGCAAATGGTCACAGGATGTAAACTAAGAGGAAGAACAACTCACCTCACTGCAGAATCCAGAACTCCAACTCTATACCCCTCTGGGGACAGTCACTGTCCTCCATGTCAGTGTACTAGTGGTCTTTCAGTGTGGCTGTCTTGTTAGGAGGGCCCACAGAGAATTCCACCCCATGAGGCACTGTAGGTGGGGGGTGGGGTGGGAGGTGACAGAGGATCATGGGAACATCTGGTTCTTGGGCTGCAGAGGAGTTTCCAAGCTGGAGAAGCAGCCAGGAGGACTGTGAGACCAAAAAGGGGTCCCTACCATGCATGCATGTGTTGTTATATTCTGAGCTCTGACACAGAGGACCATTTGAAGCAACTCACAGACTGGTGAAAGATCATCATTTGAAAGATCATCAACCTAGTCATATTACAGGTGGGTAAACTGAGGCTCAGTAGAAGAGTCCTAATGTCTACAGTCCTAATGAGTCGGTCAAAACCCAGCCCCAGGATGCCAACTGTGGTTGCGGGGGTGGGTATGGGGGGCAGGGATCTTCTTTCCACAACCCTAAAGTCCCCAGAAAGGAAAGAACCATGGCAAGGCCAAAGCCAGGATTGCCACAGGGCTGCGGACAGAGACAAAGCCCAGCAGCCCATGGAGAGAAAGATAAGACAGGAAAGTAAACACTCAGCGTGTCGCATGCAGCACAAGCCAACAAGAGGCAGCAGGCAAGCAGACTGCCTGTGGTGCAGGAGCAGAGCTGCGTTTCTCCAGCCTCCAGCCAGTCGGGGCTGCCCAACACTGGCCACTGGGTGACCTCCCTGCTTCTCCTCAGGCCGGCCAGCCCTCAGTCCCTGGCCCATCTCACCACATGCTCCTTCCTTCTCCCAGCCTGCCCAGAGCAGCCCATGAATAGAACATTAAAGGCAGAACCTTCTAAAAGAAAAAAGCTACTCCCTGGTAGGAGTCGCCCCACTAAATGTCAAACACAGAGCAAGGCTTCCTGCCTTGTGTGCTTCTCGCTAATGGAGGCACCTTGGCCTCCATATCCCATCATCCAATTTCCCTATAAATAAATCATCCCAAGAAGAATTCCAGTTCCCCCCCCCACCCCAGGGCCTCATGAACCTCTCTACATAAGCATATGTAAAGGCCTTCACTCTCAGTTGGCTCTGGAGCCCAAAGGAGAGAGGAGAGAGGAGGGAGGGGGGGAGAGGGAGGGAGGGAAGGAGAAGGAGAGAGGGAAGGAGGGAGGGAGGGAAAGAGAGAGAGAGGGGGAGAGAGAGAGAGAGAGGCAGAGAGGGTGGGCTCAGCCCCCTGACAATTTGGGAAGTAAACTTTCACATTGTTTCAACAGGCTGCCTGGAGAGCCCAGCTTTCTCCTGACTCAGGAAAGACTTTTGCTCCATTTCCTACAGACTAATGCAATTGTCACCGCAATGCTACTACCCTCTGGAATCAAGCCAGCAAGCTGCCAAGAGGCCCCATCTCTGGGGGCTGCGGTGGTCTGTCCCCTGGCAGATGTGTGATGAGTCGTGCCCACCCACCCCCAGTGAGGGCGAGCCACACACCCACTCCGCAAGCTTTGTACCCGACATGTGGTGCACACAGCACTGGCCCGCCCACTCCCAGAGCCCCTAACAGAGTGGCTCACCAGCTCGCATGGCACCAAGCCATGCTAGTGGACTGAGAGTGTGTGGGTGCCACGTCCGCTCCAGTGTGCTAGTGCTGAGCTGCTTTACAATAGTGGACACCAGGCATGCATGCTCTGAGAGCCTGTTGCATGCTCACCAGGTGTGTTTCTGCACACACACACACACACACACACACACACACACACACACACTGTATCATGCCAACCCTCTTGCTGTGCCAGCACAGAGGCCCCCAGAGTGACTCTCGTGAATCAGATAGCAGGGGCTGTTTGCAGTTTTTCTCTCCAAACTTCACTGACTGAGGCGACAGTAATCAGAAGCACTCTCTGAATCTGTTAGATGAGGCACCCGCCTCACCACAGTGGAAGGGGCGTCCACTCCATTCTGCTTCTCCCAACCCCCCAGATCAGCCCAACTCTCTGAAAGGCTTCATCTGGGACTCAGCAGACATTAGAATGGGATAGAAACTCTGAGTCCTAGAAGGCTAGGGCTGGGCCATGGAAGGAGGGGGCACAGATATAAGTGGAGGGGGCTGCCTCACCAAGCCTGCCAGCTGTCACCTACATAGGCCAGCATGTTCTGGAGCCTTTGCTCCCCCAGACAATTACCAATCATGTCTGTACCTGCCCAAACTTAAAGGGGGACAAAGTAGAAGGGAATACGTGAGACAGTGTCTCAGGGCCCCAATCTTAGCCAGAGAAACTCCCAGAGGAACACAGGAAGGGAGTGCAGGGGAACTACCAGGACACAAATGATTCAGCAACACCCAGAAACCCACAAAACAAATGTCACCAAAATTAAGACAGATGGGTATGTGAGACAGGGAAACTGAGGGGCTGGGAGGACAAGCCTAAGACTACAGCCTGATTCAGCAGTGTGCCATTGAGAGACCCAGGTTCAGGGACTACCTCAGTTTCCTCATCTTTAAAATGGGAACAAGCATGGTCAGATCTTACAGGGTAATTTTGGAGATGGCACAAGATCAGACACTTAGCCTCATAAGAAGTACTTAGTCGGGGTTGGGAATGTGGCTTAGTGGTAGAGTCTTGCCTAGCACGCATGAAGCCCAGGGTTCAATTCCTCAGCACCATATAAACAGAAAAAGCCGGAAGTGCTACAGTGGCTCAAGGGGTAGGGTGCTAGCCTTGAGCAAAAGAAGCTCAGGGACAGTGTCCAGGCCCTGAGTTCAAGCCCTAGGACTGGCAAAAAGAAGAAAAGAAGGAGGAGGAGGAGGAGGAGGAGAAAGGTACTTAGTAAATGTAAACAGCTATTGTCAACCCATATGCAGAGATTAGCAGAAGTGAAGTGAAGACAGTTGAAAAGTAAGGTCTAGGCCCTGTGCTGGTATTCATATCTCCTCCCGGCAACCTCCTCCAAGAATCTTCCTGAGGGCTGGGAAGGTGGCTCAGTGGTAGAGTGCTTGCCTTGCATGCATGAGGCCCTGGGTTCGATTCCTCAGCACCACATAAGCAAAAAGAAAAAAGCTGGAAGTGGCGCTGTGGCTCAAGAGGTAGAGTGCGCTAGTCTTGAGCTGAAGAGCTGAGGGACAGCGCCCAGGCCCAGAGTTCAGGGCCCACAACAGGACTCCCCCCCCCAAAAAAAAGAATCTTCCTGAGACCCAAGGTAGCTTTGCTTGCTGTAGTGATGAGTACTGAGCCAACTGTACCTCCTAACCCCAATCTATCATCCTTGTACTTGGGGCCTTCACCCTGAAACCAATAGCTCCCAGAGAGAGGACTGAAATGAAGTTTAGTGGCAAAGCACTTGCCCAGCAAGTGCAATGTTCTGATTTTGATCCTCAGTATCAAAAAAGGAAAGACAGCATGCGCCAGTGGCTCACGCCTGTAATCCTAGCTACTCAGGAAGCTGAGATCTAATGATCTCAGTTCAAAGCCAGCCCGGCCAGGAAAGTCTGTGAGACTCTTATCTCCAATAAACCACTAGAAAACCGGAAGTGGCGCTGTGGCTCAAGCGGTAGAGCACTCACTTGAGCTGAAGAGCGCAGGGACAGCACCCAAGCCCAGAGTTCAAGCCCCACAAACGAAAAAAAAAAAAAAAAAAGGAAAGACAAAAAAAAGTTCCAAGGTCTTCTCCTGGGCCACTCACTATCCTATGCCTCCCTCTCTTTTTTTAATTAAAAAAGAATTAAAGAATTACTCCTGGCTCAGGCCTGTAATCTTAGCTACCCAGAAGACTGAGATATGGGGAATCATGGTTTGAAGCCAGTCAGGACAGGAAAGTCCATGAGACTCTTATCTCCAATTAGTCACCAAAAGGCCAGAAGTGGAACTATGGTTCAAGTGGTAGCACATTAACCTTGAGCACAAAAGCTCTGGGACAGTGCCCAGGCTCTGTGTTCAAGCCCCAGGATTGGCACTAAAACAAAAACAAAATTTATTTTACTAGGAATAGAACCTAGGTCTTTGTACATGCCAAGCTAGTGTTCATACTGAACTATAGGTCCTCAGCCTTTAATTTTTGAGACAGTCTCACTCTGTATAGCCCAAGATGTACTTGAATTTGTTATATAGCCCAAACTGGCTTGAAAACTGTGATCCTCCTGCCTCCTAAGTGCTGAGATCAAGGGATGTGCTACCATACCCAGCTCTCTAACTCATACCTACCAGGGTGGCCTGGCCATTTCACCCCAAGGAAAGGGCTGCTTCCAGCACTCAGTACTAAGGTCCTGCCTTCTGCCCATCCCCGGAGGCTCTGTTCCCGTTTCACCAAGCTATTTTGCTTCCTCGGCCATCTGTTCCCTTCCTGTCATCTCCTTTCTGCTTTAACCTTACCCACTACTTCACTGCAGATGGTACTCAACAGACCCGTTTTTGACATCCTTCAAGATGCCTGCCCCCTTCCCCTTGCTCTGTCCTTCTGCAGGCCCAGTCCAAAAGATGTGGCCAGAGTTTGGGGTTGGGTTCACATCCTAAGCCTCCCCCTCCTTAGGTCCATCTGTTGTCAGCTCTGCCCCGGGTCAAAGGAGCAAACGCCTACCTCTTCTGTGACTTAGCCTTTTCCTAACGAGATTTCTTCTTGTCAAACTTGGCTAAGAGCTTCTCCAGTCTCCAAGTGCATATTTGCTCTGATTCTCTATCCAATCTCCATACAAAGCGCTATTTAACCCTCAAGAGGGCAGAAAGTTGTTGGCTGGGACAGACACAGAAAGCTCTAGAGCTCATTCCTACAAAGGAAAAACCAGAGGTGCCTACGCTAGGAATTTGGATCCTGGACAGTTTCCCTATTGATCTGAAACTGTGCACAATGTTGCACACCTATAATTCTAGTACTTAGGCTGAGGTAGGAGGACTGTAAGTTCAAGGCCGGCCTGGGCTATATAATGAAATTCTTTCTCAAAAAAAGAAAAATATAAGCTGGACGCCAGTGGCTCACGCCTGTAATCCTAGCTTCCCAGGAGGCTGAGATCTGAGGATCGAGGTTCAAAGCCAGCCTGGGCAGGAAAGTCCGTAAGACTCTTCTCTCCAATAAATCACTAGAAAACTGGAAGTGGCACTGTGGCTCAAGTGGTAGAGCGCTCGCCTTGAGCTTAAAGAGTGTGAAGACAGCACCCAAGCCCAGAGTTCAAGCCCTACAACCGACCAAAAAAAAAAAAAAACAAACAAAGAATACAAACCTGCAGTGAAGAATTGGCCCTGTGTTGTGATAGAAATTGAACCAAAACACATTGTTAACATAGTCTGAACTCACAGGGGAATGCTATGCTTCTGTCTTGGCCTTTATTCTAGCTGCAGATAAGCTATGAATGTAAGGCTTTTTGTTGTTGTTGGTCAGGGAGCCTGAACTCAGGGCCTGGGCGCTATCCCTCAGCATTTCAGCAAAAGGCTAGTGCTCTACCACTTGAGCCACAATGCCACTTCCAGCTTTTTCTACTTATGTGGTACTGAGGAATCAAACTCAGGGCCTCATACATGCAAGGCAAGCACTCTACCACTGAGCTACCTTCCCAGTCCCAAATGTAAGGCCTTTTCTTTTTTTTTTGGGTCCGGTCATGGGGCCTGAACTCTGGGCCTGGGCGCTGTCCCTCAGCTCTTCAGCTCAAGGCTAGCGCTCTACCACTTGAGCCACAACGCCACTTCCGGCTTTTTTCTTTTTGCTTATGTGGTGCTGAGGAATCGAACCCAGGGCCTCATGCATGCGAGGCAAGCGCTCTACCACTGAGCCACCTTCCCGGCCCTGTAAGGCCTTTTCTTAACAACTTTTTCTCTTCTGGGCTGTCCTACTACTCCCCTAAAATTCCTTCTCGTTTTTTTTTCCCCTAGACTAAGGCCCAGGAGTTTTGAGGAAAGAGGCAGGAATCAGAAGTTAATGATGGCCAGGCACTGATGGCTCACACCTGTAATCCTAGCTACTCAGGAGCTGAGAGCTGAGGATTGTGATTTGAAGTCAGTTTGGGCAGATAAATCTGAGAGACTCTTATTTCCAATTAATTACCAAAAATCTGGAGGTGGGGGTGTGGCTAAAGTAGTAGAGTACCAGTCTTGAGCAAAAAAGCCAAGAGAGAGCCAGAGTTCAAGCCCCAGTACCAACACACACACACACACACAAGATGATGAAGGAAGCATTTTGGTGACATTGGTTCTATTGGTCTACTTTTCTAGACAGAAATGGTCTGTAGGGTCTGAAATTCCACTTCTGCACTTGGATTTACGCTAAAAAGCCTCATGTCTTAGCTCTCTTGGATAAAGGCTCTTGCATTTCTCTTCATGCTTTTTCCACAACAGAAATCAGTATCATGGTTGTCCATGAACACTCTTCTCCCTACTGGAGCTAAAAAGGGCCATATTATCAACAGCCATGAATCTTATTTGGTTTCAAAGAGATACAGAGATGCTGCCTGCTTTCAAAGAGATACAGAGATGCTGCCTGCTTGCACCTGTCCACAGGGAGACTGTCCCATCAGCTAGGGAACCTCTAGATTCAAATCTACTGAACACCTGATAATATCATGGCCCCTCATTCTACTTTTTCTTCTTCCCACAAGGGAGAAGTCCAATTCAGTCACTAGATAAGCCCATCTGGTTATCGGAAACCAAGAAAACAAAATGCATCATACTGGGTTGCAGGCCTTACTCTAGCTCTTGCTGAATTATTAAGGGATGGCATTAACTTATAAATGAGTATGTTTGACTGATTTTGTGGTTGATGTACAGATAAATTCTAATGAAAGACAGCTACAAGATTTTAAATTATTAATTAGACTGCCACTTAACAAAGCCTATTTGGCACTCTATTTCCTTGCTTAACAAGACAAAAACTTTAAGGAAAGGTTCTGTATTAGCCCAGAGGCTCTTGATTTGCATTCTGTTTTTATAGCTCTAAAAATGAAAACCATAGATCCTAACCTTAAGCAGGTTGCTCTGGCAAAGCAAAGCCCCCAGCAGGCTGCCCTTCCTTCCTGGATGTTGCTGGATGGCTCCAGGCCTTGCTTGCCCTGCCTGCCTCTCATCTCTCTCAACTAGAGGCTTGCTTTTTATATCCCTGATTCTGCCAGGGCATGCCAGGAGATGGAAGAGCAAGTAGAGCAGCTGCTGAAGCCTACAGCTACCAGCGCTGTCAGCAGCTAGATCCCACCAGGGCTCTTCCGGTCACAGAGGTAGGGCTGTGGCCAGTAAAGTCCATTCATTAAGAGAGGCAAAGACAGTACCCTCAACTACCCCTGAAACAGCCTTCCAGGTGGCATGTTTCATAGGACAATCAGAAAGAGCTAGGGACTGGCCACTCATGTCTGTAATCTTAGCTACTAAGGAGGTTGAGATCTGAAGATTGATGTTTGAAGCCAGCTGGGGCAGGAAAGCCTGAGAGACTTTTATCTCCAATTAACCACCCAAAAGCCAGAAGTGGTTCTAGAGATAGACAACTTTCATGGTCCAAAACCTATTCCTCCCCATACTCTCAGGATCTAGGGAGGGCTATGTGTTCTTCATCCTTCAAATCCTTTTTCAAATCAAACTATTACACTCACTCAGGCCATGGACCCCATGTAGGGCTTTGCATCCGGTAGGCAACAACTATACCAACCTATGTTCTGCAACAGTGTGGTTAGGAGCCTTTGGAAACAATTCCAGAAACAAACTTCAATGGCCAGCTCTCTTGGCATTAGCCTGAGGCATGCTTTCAGCTTTGGGCACATACCTGAGAATCCCCACAGATAATCTGGGCGTACTCTACATGTGTGCAGAAGGGATAAATCCAAAGGATCAGATCAGAGACTAAGAGGAAATTGCCCAGGAAAGGACCAAAACAAAAGTCATTTGCCCACACCAGGTCCCAGCAGCAAGCTCCAGGCCACCCAAGGCCAATGCTAGATAAGGCCTTCTCTACTCCATTTCCCCCAGGCTAATCCAGGTGCAAACATCTTTGCAGGTGGAACCTCTCCCACCAACCAGGCTGTGCAAGGAAGGGAAAAACAGCAAACACACGTGACTGCCAAGCCTCCAGTGGCTACCTCTAGAGCAAGAATAAGGAGCCTCCCCGCCCCAGGGAGCAGCCCCCAGAATGCATTGGGTTACTCTTGAGCTGGGCCTCTGGCTAGAAAGGGTAACCAAGAGAGACTGCTGGAGCCTCCCTGGGTACCTAAACCACATGAAGAAAGTGTGTGGGCTGCTTCGTGGCTCGTTTTTAACTGTACACTGCCAAAAGACAAAAGACCAAAAGGGAAATAAGATGTCAGTTATTCCCTATTATCTCTATCACAGACCTGCAGCCCAGACATGGCGGCCTCTTAAAACTGCCTAGAAAGCCTTCCCCACTTGGCCAAGTTTGCATACTCGAGGCCCAAGCTTCTCAGCCTTGGGCCTGTTCTCAGGCGTAAAAAGCACTATCTGGGTGCAGACAATCTGGCCAGTACAGATAGGCTGCTGAAAGGATTTTCTGTGCCTTTCTGCAGGGAAAGGAACTGGGGTGTAACAGTGAAACGGTTTCTCCAACTAGCCATAGAGACTTTTTTCCACACCACACTGAAATGCAGCCAGTCTCCCCCGCACCCTTGTTCCGCACCAACCCACGTGGAGGGCACAAGTCACACACAAGTTTGTGACTATCCCTGTACAATTAAGCAACCAACCGGTTGGCCCAAAGCCGGCCCATCACTCAGTCTTTCCTGCCCCCATAAAAGGCGTGATGATTTTTTTTTCACCCACCTGTCTGACCTGCTTATCTGTCTCCTCCATCATCCCAAATCTGCTTCTCTCCGCCCATCACCGGGCTTCACTTCTCCCTACCTTCACCACCTCCCCCTGCCCGTTTTCTCCTTCCCCATCCCGCTGTGAGGTCAGAATCCGGTGCTTACGACACCTCGGCCTGTTGCCATGGAAACAGGGGCGGATTAAGGCTGGAGCACGGAGCGTAGGGATCAGGCCCCTCCGCTACCTGAGCTCCCGCCTCAACGAGCTCCCGCAGGGCCGGAGCCGACAGCCGCCAGGCGCTGCGCCTCGCGCCCCCCTCCCCGCCCAGGCCCGGTACTGGGGCGGGGAGGGGGGGGTCCCCAGCTAGGCGCCACAGCCCCGCTGGGACGTGGCGAGGGGGAGAAGCGAACGTAGAGACTAGAGCTACGGGTAGCGAGTCCCCGGGCTCACGGCGTGGTTACCTGCCCTCCTGGAGCCCGAGGGACCGCACCCCGCGCGGCAACCACGTGGGGGCGCGGCAGGACTTCCCCGGCTCCCGCAGTAACTTTGCCGCGCGCAGTCTCAGGCGGGGCTGCCGGGGAGTCCAGGCAAGGTGGTTGCGGAACCAGCGCTTCTCAAGTTGAGCCTGGCTCGGGCCGCGCACCCTGCCGGCGCGGCACGGCTTTCGTCTCCGCGTCCTCGCGATCCAAGCCTTGGGAAAGTTTGAGGAACCGGACTAGAGGCGCTTGCCACTCCCCGCCCTCAGTGGACATTCTCCAAGAGCTCGTCCCTGGGGATCGACCAGGGCTGCTGGGAAGGTGCCCGCGTCCCGGCCGCGCATGGCGAGCCCCAGGGCACGCGGTGAGCGCGGGGGGCTGCGCGGCGACTGACCGCCGGCTGTACTGGAGCTCGGGCTGGACCTGGCCCCACCAAGCGGCAGAAGCTGGGGCGGGTGCCCGCGCAGGACATGCATGGAGCCTGCAAGTGCAAAACTTTATATTGGCAAAGCAAAGGTCCCAAGAGGCCAGCTCCCCTTTTACACAGGCCGCTCACTCTGGTCTCAGACCGACCCTCTGAGCTCGATCCCCAGGCCTGGCTCTCGATTCACGGAGCAAAGCCCGCGTTCTTGCCGCAGGCCACCGATGGGGAAAGAGCTCCAGCAGCAGCCCCTGGGCGGGCGCGACAGACAAAGCCAGCCAGCTCGTCGGGGGTTTTGCTTCCCCGCCCCGATCCTCGGTGCTGGACCGCTCCCGTGCTGCCGGCTCTGCCCCGTGCGCCTCCAACTCCAACTTGCCCCTGCCGTTCCACCTCACCTTTGCGAAGCATGTTGGCCGCGGGGCCGCCGCTCCGAGGTCGGCCTAGGTGCGCTCCCTCCCGGGGTCCACGTTCAAATCCCCGGGCGCCAGCTGCAGCTAATCCGAGTGCTCCGAGGCGGGGGCAAGCCGGGGATCCGCTTATGCCCGGCGGCCCGGCCCCGCTGGGGCATGGTGAGCCCAAACCCCTCGCGCCGAGGGTACCGGCGCCCGCCAGCAACCGCGGCACTGCCAACCAACCCCGTGCGCTCTCCCAGCCCCCGGGGGCGAGCGGCTGGCTCCGCGGAGCCGGCGGCCTGCTTCTGCCGCCCCGAGCACTTTGCAGGCGGTTTTGAGGGAGGACACCGCCCCCCTCCCCCAGCCCGGCCGGCCGGCCGCGGCCCCCTCCTCGCCGCCCCCTCGGGCAGCCGCCGCCGCGGCTGCTGCAAAAGGGCGCTCGAACGCACAGCCGAGCTCCGGGGAAAGCGCCCGGCGCGCGTTTGCAGGACCGAGCGATCGGCGGAGCGGGGCGCCTCCCTTCCTCTCCCCCGGCTTCCCCCACCTCTTCTCCTCCTCCCTCCCTCCCTCGCTCGCTCGCTCGCTCCCTCCCTCCCGCTCCGCTCCCCGCCCCCGCTCACGGAGCGCCTCCCATACAAAATTTATGAAAGTGCTCTCAGCTCGCGGTGCCGAGCGCCGTCCTATTCCCAGGGCAGCGGCGCTCAGCCGTGCGGCGCCGCCTCCCAAGGTGTTTTCGCGGTGTCCGCCCCCGGGGACCATCCTCCGTCCACGTCCGTCCCAAGTACCTGTCCCAGCCCCTAGGCGGGTCGTCGGGCTACCCCCAAATGCCCTCCCCAGCCCCGCAGGCTTCTTGGAGCCCGCACCCGCAGCCCAGCCCCCCTCCCGCTCGCCCTTCGTAGCTGGAGGTCATCGGGAAAGGCGGCTGGAAGCGTGCGCCCCGAGTCCGCTACCCAGAGTCCGGGATCACAAGTCCGCACCACCCGCCCCTCTCCTTCCTGGCCAGCGCCCCTTCCTCCTCCAAGGCTCGACGGCTCTTCCCTTCCCAGAACAGCGGGGGAGAACCATCCGTCCTCCATCCTGCGTCCCAGGACATAGTTCGGGGCGGGGGACGGGAGGGGGGGACGAGGACGAGGTGGAGGGCGCGGGTTGGGGAGAGGCACAAAGCAGCAAGCACTTGGGGAAGTCCGGTTGCAAATCCCGTAGGAAGGACCCAGTAAAGGTTGGGATGGGTGATCTCCGCCTGGAGTCGGGGGAGGGGAAGGGTTGGGGGGCTCTGATCTCCCTCGGTCCTCACAGACCCCGCCCGCCCCGGGGATTCTCAAAAATGGAGGGACGTCGCTTAGCGAGCGGGTCCGAAGGGGCCCCACTGGGCCGACTGTGAGAGAAGCTCAAACCGTGCGAGATCCTGGGTGGAGGCCAGCACCCCCTACTGGACTGGTATAAGACAATGTTTGAGGTAGGAAAAGAGGCAATCAACTCATTCGTTCAACACACATTTTATTGAAGGCTTAGCATGTGAGGCACTACTATTTGTGGAAATTTAGCCAGTGAAAAAGACAGGTTTCTGTCCTCGGGGAGTAATAGAGTAGATGACAGCGGTGCTTGGAAGAAAACCAAGCAGGAACTGGTCACAGGTGGCTCATGGCTATAATACCAGCTACTCAGGAGGCTGAGATCTGAGAATGGAGGTTTGGAGCCGGCCTGGTCAGGAAAGCTTAGGAGACATATCTCCAGGAAATTAACAGAAAAGCCAGAAGTGGCCTGTGGCAGAGTACTAGCCTTGAGCACAAAAGCTCAGGGACAGTACTCAAGCCATGTGTTTAAGCCCCAAGAACAGCACTAAATAAGGAAAACCCAACAAAGCTGAGCCTTGTTGGGGAGCTGACATGAGGGGTCAGCATTCAGACTTCCATGATGAAAAGAACCATATGCCATTTTAGAATGGGACAGAGGTGTGGAAAGGTTCTGCTCCCTGTCTAAGGGGGTAAAGAGTAATTAGGAAATACAGAAGATGTGCCTTAAGAGCTTAGTTCTTGGTGGGGAGATATTCCAGGGAGGAGCAAATATGCAAATAACAAGAGGTGGGAAGTAATCTTGTTTAGATAATTACGCTAGGTCCTCTTGGAGTGACAACAAGATGCATTTGTTTAGCCTCCATCACGTGCAAATTGGCACTGACCCCACACTTGTGCCTGAGCCTGGCTGGACCAGATACCAGAGCTAAGCTCTAGAGCACTAAGAGCTGCAGAGGTCCTCTGTAGCTAAGGCCCAGAAAGGTTAGACTACTTTATTTCCTCAGTGTCACACAGTAGACCAGTGTTAAAGTATGATCTTGAATCAGTGAATCAGGATTTGAATACAATCCTCTTTTTTTTTTTTTGTCATGGGGCAAGCTCTGGGCCTGGGTGCTGTCCCTCAGCTCTTCAGCTCAAGGCTAGCACTCTACCACTTGAGCCATAGTGCCACTTCCAGTTCTCCGGTGGTTTATTAGAGGTAAGAGTCTTATTGACTTTCCTTGTCCAGGCTGGCTTTGAACTTCAATCATCAGATCTCAGCCTCCTGAGTAGGATTACAGCATGAGACACCAGCGCCCAGCTACAATCCTCTTTTAGCACCCTCTCAGGCTGCCTTCTGTGACCCTCTGCCCCACAAACTCCAGCATCTCAGGCTAAGTTGGGTGGAGTGATTGTGCCAAGTAGTTATTTCAGGCTTTGGAAAGGCTGGGTACTGACTTGGAGTCCAGCCAAGAGGTGAGGGTGGCTGTAGGCGGGTGTTGTGGTGCAATGTGGGGGGTGTACCGAACCCGCCTTCTTGTCAAACAGTAATTACTCAGACTTCTGAGTAACTCAGGAAGGGAGACCCCCATGGACAGATGGACGTATCCTCAGCCCAAGTTGAATGTCAGCATCTAACTGTCCGGCGCTGCAATGTTTGGGGTGCACTATAATATCTGTTCTTCCAGGCATCATTTGGTTTCCTAATAGGGGGCCAAGAATTGTTCATTTCAGGACAAAGGCATAAAAGAATGGGACCTTCATCATCATCTCTGACAACAGGCCCTAAGGGATGAAGCACCTGCTAGGAAGAAGTCACTGCTCTGCTTACAACAATATTTCTGACTTGGAATTCTAAAACCAGGCACTTGTGGCTCATGCCTATAATCCTAGCTATTCAGGAGGCTGAGCTCTGTGGACTGCAGTTCAAAGCCAACCAAGGCAGGAAAATCCACGTGATTCTTACTTTCAAATAACCACACACAAAGCTGGAAATGGAACTTTGGCTCAAGTGGTTAGCTCACAAGCCTTGAGCAAAAAAGCTCAGGGAAGCCAGGCACTGATGGCTCATGCCTATAATACTAGCTGCTCAGAAGGCTGAGGGCTGAGAGCTGAAGTTCATGGTTCAAAGCTAGCCTGGTAACAAAAGCTGTGAGACTTTCATCTCCTATTAACCACCATAAAATTGGAAGTAGAGCTGTGGTTCAATGTGGTAGAGCACTAGCCTTGAACAAAAAAAAAGCTAAGGGACAGTGCCTAGGCCCTGAGTTCAAGCCCCAGGACCAGCTCCAAAACAACAAAAAACATAATTGAAACTTTCCATTGGCTTGGTCGTATTGTGCTGAAGAGGCAGGGTTGTAGGGCTGGGGTTTAGCTCAGCAGAAGAGCGCCCATCTGGGGGGCACAAGGCCCTGAGTTTGGTCCTCAGCTCTGGGAAAAAAAAGCTATAAAAGACCCCCAAAAAACTACAAGGCAACTGAAGAGGCAGGGTTATGCTTTGAAATTCAGACCCTGTATCCTACTGAATCCAGAGAAACTTGGAGAAATGCAGCTTGGGGTGTGTGTGTGTGTGTGTGTGTGTGTGTGTGTGTGTGTGTGTTGGTACTGTGGCTTGAATGCTTCAAACTCTCACTGGCCTTTTTTCCCCCTGCTAATGGCTGGTGCTCTACCACTTGAGCCATGCACAGCTTCACTTCTAGGTTTTGTCATTAATTGGAGATAAAGGTCTCAGCCTCCTTGCCTGGGATGGCTTTGAACCATGACCCTCAGATCTCAGCCTCCTGAGTAACTAGGTTTACAGGCATGAGTCACTGGCACCTGGCTTTCTCTTTTTTTAAGACAGGCTCTTGCTATATAACCCAAATGGGCTTGAATTTATAGTCTTCCTTCCATAAAGGTGTGTGCCATCACCACACCTGGCCAGGATAGACTTACTGAGATGAAAAGGGTGTTTTTGGGGACCCATACTACCCATACTCTGATACTAGAGCTTGCCAGGGTCTGAGGGTAGAGCTCTGACCCCTTCTGCTCTCCCTGGCTGCCTGCTCCCAGCATGCTTAGCCATCCCTCCACTCAGGGCAGCCTCCCAGGTAAGCCCAGTCCCAGGCTGCTTGTTTTCACCCCTCCCAGTACCTTAATTAGGGGTTTCCAAGCAGGGAGGGCGGAGGGAGTGGGGAGTCTGAGGCCACAGAGCAACCTTAAAGGGCCAGCAATGCTCACTACAGCATGGCAGAGTGAGGAGGATGTGGGCTGGGCGAGCTAAACAGCCCTGGAGACCACTGCTCCTTGAGGCAGACTTTGAAGGAAAGTCTGCAGGCACTTTGCTCTTCTAAAGGTGAAGACAGTCTCACTGATTGCTCTACCTTCTCTGTATGGTCCCAGAGCTCTGATCGTTTATCAGGAGAACAACTTTCTAGCCCTGAGGGGTGGCAGGGTGGCCAAAGGATCTAAAAGGTTCAGGAAAAAGAATGCAAGGGCTGCCCCATTTCTCTCTGGAAATCACCTTCCCTCCTCCCAGGTTCAGATCTTCCCCTGTGCAGCAGTTTCTTGTGTATGAGCCTTCCAGAGTGGGCTCTAAAGGTGGTAAAGGACCCACTTGCTCCAGACTCCCAACTTGGAGCTGAGCTGGGAGACACTAAGTTGGCTAAGAGTCTCACAGACTTTCCTGCCACGGCTGGCTGGCTTTGAACCGCAATTCTCAGAGCTCAGCCACCGCAATTCTCAGAGCTCAGGCCACCCAGCATCCACTGACAGACTACTAGTTACCAGTTAGGAGTGAGGGTGGGAAACAACAGGAAGAGTTGGTGGGTTCCCCCCCCCCCGCACAGGCTTATCGGGAAGCACCGGTGTGAGTGTGTCAGACCTAGGAAGGAAACTGAGGACGAGGTCGGCGGTGTAGGAGCGCAACTGCAGTGCTCAGATTGGCCCTTAGCTGAGGTTCTAAGAGTCCGGGCTTTCCAGACTGAGGTGGAGCCCACGATAGCCCCGCCCCCGACTCCTCCTTTCGGGGCTCCGCCCAGCCAGAGTCTCCGCCTCCCTCGCTGGCTGCTCGGCGATCGATCGTGAGGGCTGCGCTCTCCGCGTTCTTCCAGTGCTGTCTGTGTGGCCCCCTCACGTGGGCTGGCGGGCCATGGCGGCGCCGGTGGTGTCCCCGGCAGCGGAGCCAGGCAGCCGAAACGGCCCTGGCAGAGGTGGGTGCTGCCACACTGCGGCCTCTAGACCTCGTCTCTGGGGGTGGGGCCCCCTTCCTGCCCCAGCCGTGGCGGCGCCTCCCTCCGCCCCGCCGGTCCCGCCGTGAACTCGCCCTGGGCCGCCGTCGCCGGCGCCCGCGGGGACGGACGGGGGCTTTTTGTTGTTGTTTTTTTTTCCCAGTCTGGCTTAGGGTGCAGTCGAGAGCTGTTCCACGAGCTTGCAGTCCTCCGATCGCCATCCTTCCCCGATGGACGGGGCTGGCCCGGAGCGGGAGGGAGGAGACGGCGGAGCAGCCTGTTAGGCCCGGAGCCGGAGTCTCTCCGCTGGGCTCAAAAGGAGTGTTTCCCGGGGGTGGGGGGTGGGGAGGTGCAAGGGACCATACGGGATCTCACGGGGGGGGGGAGGGAGGGAGGGGGAGGTATTGATGTAAACAGCAGATGACAGGTCTTGATAAAGGGAGAAAACGAGGACTGGCCCAGGGAACATACTGAGCTACCGAGCCCAGCACACACCCTGAGACTTGGGCTTGTCCCAAGTTCTGCAAGGAGCCCAGAGAAGGCATTTGAAACAACTGGCCAAAGGAAAAAAAAAAAATCCTAAGAGTGGCCGGGCGCTGGTGGTTTACACCGTGACCCCAGACACTCAGCAGTCTGAGGATGGTGGTTCAAAGCCAGCCTGGGACAGGAAAGACCATGAGACTCTTTATCTACTACTCTTACCTACTACTAGGAAAATGCCAGAAGTGGTGCTGTGGCTCAAATGGTTAAGAGTGCTAGCTTTGAGCAAAAGAAACTTAAAGGAGGGCTGGGAATGTGGCTTAGTAGTGGAGTGCTGACCCAGCATGCATGAAGCCTAGATTAGATTCCTCAGTACCACATGAACAGAAAAAGCCAAAAGTGGTGCTGTGGCTCAAGTGGTAGCTAGCCTTGAGCAAAAAAAGCTCAGGGACAGCGCCCAGGCCCTGAGTTCAAGTCCCAGGATCAGCACACATGTGTACACACACACACAGTCCTTAACAGTAATAACATCCAAATCTGGTCTCAGAGCCCTAGCCTACCAAGCTAGTTCTACACTGTACCCCTTCACCCACTGTACCCCTTCATCCCCTGCATATACAGAGTGAAGGCACAGATCTAGGAGCAACCCTCCTATCCTAGTGACCCTAAATAGAAGTTCTGATCTACAGTAGAAGCTCAATAATTATTAATTGAATAAATTAACTTCTTGCTTTATCTTATTCCTGAATTGACTCCTAGTTAGTTACACAGGGGCTAAGCTAATCTGTATTGTTTGTTTGTTTGTTTGCTGGTCCTGCAGCTTGGTTTTTTTTTTTTTGGGGGGGGTCCAGTTGTGGGGCCTGAACGCTAGGCCTGGGTGCTATCCCTCAGCTCTTCAGCTCACGGCTAGCACTCTACCATTTGAGTCAAAGTGCCACTTCCGGCTTTTTTCTTTTTGCTTATGTGGTGCTGAGGAATCGAACCCAGGGCCTCAGGCATGCAAGGCAAGCACTCTTATCACTGAGCCACCTTCCCAGCCCCTGGTCCTGCAGGTTGAACTCAGGGCCTGGGTGCTATCCCTGAGCCTCTTTGTGCTCAAGGCTAGCGCTCTAACACTTGAACCACAGTGCCACTTCCAGATTTCTTGAGTAGTTTATTGGAGATGAGTCAGGAACTTTTTTTTGCCAGGGCTGGCTTTAAATCGAGATTCTCAGAGTAGTAACTAGGATTATAGCCATGTAGCTCTAACATGTATTGTGAAACATAGGATAAATGAACCCAATCTCAGGACCACAGCCTTACTAAAGAACTATGGTAGCTGGACACTAGTGCCCACAACTGTAATCCTAGCTACTCAGGAGGCTGAGATCTGAGGGTCACGGTTCAAAGCCAGCCCAGGCAGAAACACCTGCAAGACTCTAATCAACAATAAAACACCAGAAGTGTGCTGTGGCTCAGGTGGTAGGGTGCTCACCTTGAGCTGAAGAGCTGAGGGACAGTGCCCAGGCCCAGAGTTCAAGCCCCACAATGGACCAAAAAAAAAAAAAAAACTATGGTAGAGTCAGGCATGGTGATGCATGTCTGTAAGGTTTAAGTAGGAGGATTGTGAGTTTGAAGCCAGGCTGGGCTGCATGATGAGACCCTGTCTCAAAACAAAACAGAGATGCGATATTTTCTTTATTCAAGAAGTTATTTGTATTCTCTATGCCATTAGACTGCTAATCCCTAAAGGCAAGATCGTTTTTCTGTCCTTACCTATATGTCCATAATCCTTACTAGAGTAGTCTTTCTGTCTTTCCTGTGGTGGGGATAGAGAGAAACCATGGGACTGGGAGCTTGCTAAATCAATTAAATATAGGTGCTTATATCCTTTTTAAATGGGAGTGAGAATAATGCAAGTGTTAAGCAGTGTGGGCCTACTCATAGAACTTGAGTTGTATGAGCTCTATACAACATGCTCTGCTTTGCCTCTCAGTGCCCTGGTGTCAAATCTACTCTTTTGTGGTAAGAGGTGAGCCATACTCCATTTATGGGCTTAAGTCTTTGAGTCCCAATAATCTCACTTCATGGATTTCTTCCTGGTTTATTATTCTTTTTCTACCTTCAAGATGAATACAAGGAGGGGGTGGTGGGAAGCTGGGACAACTTCCTTAGTGTCAGGAATCTGAACCTTATACTTGGAATTAACAGCTTATCTGCATCTAGTTGTAGTCTGGGTCAGAAAGTGAACTCTCCTTACATCTGTTCTAGGTCGGGCCCCTCGGGGCCGATTGGCCAATCAGATCCCCCCTGAGATCCTGAATAACTCTCAGCTGCAGGCAGCCATCCAAGCCCTACCTTCTAACTACAACTTTGAGATTCCCAAGACCATCTGGAGGATCCAGCAAGCCCAGGCCAAGAAGGGTGAGCCCTGAGCATATAAGGGGCAGGTGGAGAGGTTGCCTGAACCAGCCTCTTGTAGTCCTCAAGTCTGCTTCTGCCTAATGTCTTTTGCTTCTCTTGTCTCCACCCTGTGTTGCAGTGGCCTTGCAAATGCCTGAAGGGCTTCTCCTGTTTGCCTGCACCATTGTGGATATTTTGGAGA
Source organism: Dipodomys ordii (assembly GCF_000151885.1). NCBI lineage: Eukaryota > Metazoa > Chordata > Mammalia > Rodentia > Heteromyidae > Dipodomys > Dipodomys ordii. The sequence continues at coordinate 7,476,944 of NW_012267247.1, forward strand.
GGTGAGGTTTGGGCCACTAGAGAGGAAGCTGAGCCAAAAGGACCAACTCAAAACTTCCAGTTTGCTTAGTAACCTTCTTGTCCATGTCCCCACCCCTATAAAATTAGGGAAAAAAATTAAATGTCTATGCCTACAGCAAGTGGTAGGACCTAGGGAGGAACCTAAGAATACACAAAGCTAACCCTGAAGTGTGCTGAGGAGGGTCTGGCTAAGTAGCTAGGGGCACCTTTTTCTTAGGTACATTTAAGAGAGCTGAGCCAGGCTGGTAGGGGAGAGTGTGCCTCTGGGAAGATATTCAGTTCCCCTGCCCCCTCTCCTAAGTTTCTTCAGTACAATGAGCCATCCTTGGGGGGGGGGGTGAATGCTCAGCCATCTGGAACAAGCAGGGAGGGGGGAATGAAGAGAGGGGAGGTCATCTCGTGCTGAGAACCTCCCACCTCCCTGCTGCTGCCCTGCCCCCACTCTACTCCCCCTTCCTGCTGCCACAGACCCACTTCTCTGCTCCCACCCTCTTGCCCCTTGGGAATGCTCTCTGGGGCTCAGGCCAATTTGCATACATTTTAATCTATAAAAAATTAAGTGCTCTGGCTGACTCAGAGCCTGGGCTGCATTCTAAGGAGCTGAATAATCTGCTTCTGCACACAGCCTGATTTGGGGAAGGGGTGGAGGAGGGGACTGACTGGCAGCAGCTCAGCTTCCCCCACCATACCTCAAGTGAAGAATTTGATACCCCAGTTACTGAGCCAGATTGTGTCCCCCAGGTCTGAGTCTATTCCAGAGAAGAGCTTGACCTCCTGCTCCTTCCCTGTGGCAGGTCTAGAGGGGTCTTCCCCACTACCCAGTGATTCAAGCCTGGCAGCAAATCCCATGACAACGTGCTGGCCAGAGCCCATTCTTCCTGGCACATGAGGCATGTGGGTAGTGTCATGTGCTGTGGGGGAACTGAATATGAGTCCTCTCCCATCCTGGACCCCAGGGTCTTGACTATGGGTGGGAAGGTGTAAGGGGTCCTGGCAGGAAGGCGGCTGCGTCATGCAAGCCACAATGCCAGGTACACTTGGTGTGGGGACCTTTGTGTATGCATGGTCATAGCTCTAAGGTGGGATGAGTCAGGGGAGGAATCTGTTGGTGCCTAGGCATGTCCATCCAAGGGCCGGGGGGTCCCTCTTGTAGTCTGAACCTGGATAAGGAGTCAGGGTATTGCAGAGACATGCTCATGTAGCAACTGTTTCCGGAGCTGCTGCCAGAGCTGAGGAAAGTGGCAGCTGTGCCCCTCCTACTCTTGGTTGGCAGCTGCCAACCCAAGGAATTGGAAGAGGTGGAGAGTGAGGAGTTGAATCCTGACTTATCTTCACAGTTAGTACCATTTTCCACCTCATTCTTGGTAACACTGTCCCATTGTCTCCCCCCTTAGGTTCACAGAGGCTGAAGTGATGGTGATGGGCGATGTGACCTATGGGGCTTGCTGTGTAGATGACTTCACTGCAAGGGCCTTGGGGGCTGACTTCTTGGTGCACTACGGGCACAGCTGTCTGGGTATGGTGGGCCTGGACACCGGGACTCAGGCAGGAAGGCAGGCCGCACACTAATCTCCAAAGCAAGGCCTTGTCTCATGTACAGGCACAAGGTCTCTCCCGATAACTGGGATAGCACTGGCCTTCCTGCTTTGCAGGTAGATCTTTCCTTTGGATTTGGTTGTTTTGGAACCTGTGCTACTGTCCCAGATGCAGATGTTCAAAAGTCTGCTGGTGGTAGAGCAGGCTGAGTGAATAAGGAGTTCTAGCAGACCGTTGGCCCTCTACTTCCCATCCATCTCACTTCTGTCCTTGAGCCAAAGCCACTCATCTTGTTTGCTCAAAGACTGGGCCTGGGCCAGGTGCTGGTGGTTCATGCCTGTAATCCTAGCTACTCAGGAGGCTGAGATCTGAGGATGGTGGTTAAAAGCCAGCCCAGGCAGGAAACTCTGTGAGACTCTTGACTAAAGTAAACCACCAGAGAACCAGAAGTGGTGCTGTGGCTCAAGTGGTAGAGCGCTAGCCATGAGCTGAAGAGCACAGGCACAGCGCCTAGGCCCAGAGTTCAGGCCCCACCACCAACCAAAAAAAGAAGAAAAAGATTGGGCCTGGGTCATCCCTTGCCTTTTCCTGCTTCCCAAAATGGCTTTCTGAACTCTTCTGTCCCCACAGTTCCTATGGATACCTCAGTCCAAGACTTTCGGGTGCTGTATGTTTTTGTTGATATCCGGATAGACACAGCCCACCTCTTGGACTCCATCCGCCTTAACTTTCCTGCAGCTAGTGCCCTTGCTCTGGTCAGCACCATTCAGTTTGTGTCAACCTTGCAGGTAAGAGGATGAGGATTGTCTCAATATCGTGTGTGGCAGACAGAGGCTCCTTTCTAGGCTGTTTCTGGGTCTCCTTGTCAGATGCCCCTGTCTGTTCCTCTGGTTCTGGTTTCCTTTCCCAGCCACTTTGTTCCCTTCCTTCATTATCCCTACAGGCAGCTGCCCAGGAGCTGAAAGCTGAGTATCGTGTGAGTGTCCCACAATGTAAGCCCCTGTCTCCTGGAGAGATCCTAGGCTGCACATCCCCCCGACTCCCCAAGGAGGTGGAGGCCATTGTGTAAGTTAAAAATGGTGGCCACTTTTGCCAGGTGCTGATGGCTCACGCCTGTAATCCTACCTACTCAGGAGGCTGAGATCTGAGGGTTGCGGTTCAAACCAACCCAGGCAGAAAAAGAAAAGTCCCTTTTTTTTCTGGGCTAGTCTCTTTTTATTTTTTTTTGGTCGGTCATGGGGCTTGAACTCTGGGCCTGAACGCTGTGCTGAGCTCTTCAGCTCAAGGCTAGCGTTCTACTACTTGAGCCACTGTGCCACTTCTGGTTTTCTGAGTGGTTTATTGGAGATAAGAGTCTCATGGACTTTCCTGCCCGGCTGACTTTGAACTGCAATGCTCAGGTCTCAGCCTCCTGAGTATCTAGGATTACTGGCATGAGCCACTGGCGCCCCGCCTGGGCTAGTCTTAATATGCAGTCCTCTCAGCCAGTTGCTCATGTCTAAAATACTAGCTACTCAGGAGGCTGAAGATCTGAGGATCATGGTTCAAAGCCAGCCTGGAAAGGAAAGTCCATGAAATTCTTATCTCTAATAAACTACTCAGAAAAAGCAGAAGTAGTGCTGTGGCTCAAGTGGTAAAGCACTAGCTTTGAGCACAAAGAGGCTCAGGAACTGCACCCATCTCCAATTAACCACCAGAAAACTGGAAGTGGAGCTATGGCTCAAAGTGCTAGAGCGCTAGCCTTAAGCAAAAGAGCTCAGGGACAGTACCCAGGTGAGTTCAAGCCCCACAACTGACAAAAAAAAAAGTGGCCACATTGTAGAGACATGAGAAATGTCATTATCCTGTTCATTATATAGGAAAGGAAACTGAGTCTAAAGCTTCTAAGTTCTGTGTTCAAGGTCACCCTGCTAGGTAGGTACCAAATAGGAGCTAGATTTCAGGTTTACTTTCTTTCCAGTGTTCTGACCACCATCCATCTGGAAGGCTGTGTTCTAGGGTGGGAACAAGAATCAGAGGGGCTGATGTGGGGGAATGAGGGTGGCTAGAAATGGTGGGAATATAATTGGAGAAGATGGATGGGCACACCCAGGCTGCAGCCCCATTAATTTAGCATCCGGACAGCTAACAAGCAGGAGCAGCGTGTCTCCTGCCGCCTAATTATTTTAGGTAATGGAAATGCTTAATGTTGTGTGAATGCAGCCAGCCTCAGAGCCGACAGCTCCCCTGGCTGGGACTGGGAGGGAGCCTGGTTCCAAGCTAATGGCAAGGAAGAAGGATGGGCCTTCTTTGACTCAGCCCTACTGGTCCCCAGTTTTGTTGCACCTGCATTAGACAGAGCCCCATATCAAGGTCTTCCCTAGTTCAGACCTGCTCCCAGAAGGTCATTTCCTGTGCACCTGTGCCTGAACTGATAGGGAGATTCAAGGTGTGTGTTGCGGGAGGGACCTGAATGTTGGGCATTCCTCTCCAAAAGGGGGAGAAGCAGCTGCCTTGAGCTTTGACATCTTGAAAGATACTATTAGGGAGTCTCCTAAGGCATGGTACAGTCTGATACACTGTCACATATACACTGTTTAACTGCTTAACAGCTTTAAGCAGATGTTTTAGCATCTCTGAATCCATTATATCTTTAAAATAAGAATACTATAGGTGTCTTGGAGGATTAATTAGTACAACTGAGTTAATACAGGGACTTATTTCAGGACTGGAATTTAGAGCAAGTTTTTTGTTCTTTTGTTTTGTTTTATTTTTAAAGCAGCTGTTATAACTCAGACTGAGACCCAGAGCTGATTTGGGCAAATCATAGTCAATTTTTGGAATCCACATCTGTATTGAGTCTGGTGTGGAAGAACCTGCCCCCTAACTCCCAAGTTAGGTTCTCTAGAGCCTATTGGCCTGAATTCAGTCCCCTGGGCCTCTAAGCCAGAGTTCTGCTGCTGCTGCCCCACACCACACTGTCTTTTCCACCCCTGCAGGTATCTTGGAGATGGTCGTTTCCATCTGGAGTCTGTCATGATTGCCAACCCTAGTATTCCTGCTTACCGGTATGTGATGGTGACCAGTTGTGGAGGAATCAGAATCTTTTCCCCTGAAGCCTTCAATATGCTGACAGGTCCTCATTCCCTAGCCACTAAACAGCCCCTGGCTGTAATGGTCCGAGTCATTTGGGTCCTATATACGGGTATTAGATTCAATGCTTCTAGATTCCCACTGAGATCCTAAAACACTTCCTCTTGCCTGCTCTAGCTGTGGAATTGATCTTCCCAGTGAAAATCCCTGTTCTTGTCAGAGGCCTAATTCCCTAATTACCTGCTGGAAGCCAGTATCAGGGAACCCTGTATACAGCAGGAACCTGGAAAATGGCTGTCACTGACCTTGGCAACTTCTTTTCCAGGTATGACCCATACAGCAAAGTCCTGTCCAGGGAGCATTATGACCACCAGCGCATGCAGGCCACTCGCCAGGAAGCCATAGCCACTGCTCGCTCTGCTAAATCCTGGGGCCTTATTCTGAGTACTTTGGGCCGCCAGGGCAGTCCCAAGATCCTGGAGGTCAGAGGGCTTGGGATGGCCCAGGAGGAGGGGGCTGCCTGAAAAGCAGTTGGTAGGCCAAGGGATTTAGCTTTTGACTGCCTTCCTCTCCCAACAGCACCTAGAATCTCGGCTCCAAGCTTTAGGACTTCCCTTTGTGAGACTGCTGCTGTCCGAGATCTTCCCCAGCAAGCTCAGCCTACTTCCTGAGGTGGATGTGTAAGTTTCCTCACCTTACCTACCCAGCTTGACTTGAGGCTTCAAGTTGGGTCCTGCTCAGTACCAAGGTTGCAGTTGAGAATCACATACATAGTCATGAAATTTTAGTTTGACAAGCAGTTGCCCCAAGCAGGGTGCTACCCTAACAATGGGTCACATGCTTTGTCAGGCCTTGGGGGCTATGTCACAGTATTTCTGATGAAATGAATCTGAGGGTACCTGCTCTGTATACTAGGTTTTAAATGTGGTTCTGAAGATAGGGTAAAAAAATGTGCTACATGTCTTCTGAAAGTTCATAGAGGAGGAAACAGGGCAATGCAAGCAAGTGCTGTGAATAGCAGTAGGTGGCAGTTTTTACTTCAGTATTCAGAAATCCCATTAGTTAATGGGCTGCTCTGGAGAGGGGCCATTGGCACCTAGTCTTACCTGTGTCTCTTCCCAGGTGGGTGCAGGTAGCATGCCCACGACTCTCCATTGACTGGGGCACAGCCTTCCCCAAGCCACTGCTGACCCCCTATGAGGTAACACGAAGTTGTGAAAATTGGTGGGGAGTGGGCTTTGTACCTCCTGTCAAGGGAAGGCTCTAAGATGTGGTGGGTGTAGATGGGCAGTCTGATATGATCTTGAACCATTCATTCAATCATGGTCTTGAATCCCTCAGCCGAACCTCTTCCTTGCTTCTACTTTCTTCAGTCTGTGCCTGACGTTTTCTTCCTGCAGTATGGGGATAATATATGTTCTTCATAGGCCGTTGTTAGGATTCTATTCAATAATCTAGGCACAGATGATGTTCAGTGAGTTATTGTCCAGTTTTCCTCCCCTAGGCGGCTGTGGTTCTGAGGGACATCACCTGGCAGCAACCTTATCCCATGGACTTCTACGCCGGCAGCTCCTTGGGGCCGTGGACAGTGAACCACGGGCGAGATCGAACTCCCCAGGGCCCCCGCCAAACTGCTTTGGGGAAGGTAGTTGGGGGACTTGGAGGTGAGGCAGCCCGGGGAGCTCGGCTCAGCCGCCTTCCTGGCGAAGAGAGCCAAGGCCGCCGCCCTGCGGCCGCAAGGGGAAATGCACAAGAATGGAGGTAATCGCAAAAGCCATACCCTAAGTCTGCGATCTCGATCTCGGATGCAGGAGGGGACTACACGCCCGTCTCCAGTTCCGACTTGCACGGATTGCAGCTGCGGAGAGAAGGTAGCGCCCCTGGAGACCTGACACCTCTGAGCCCAGGTATCCGGGGCTCTGGCTCGCCCGCCCCTCCCTATTGTCTAGGGCTGTTCTCTCCCTCCCAGGCCCCGCCTCCAGCGTTGTGGCGGCGCTTTGCCCCGCCCTCGAGCATCCACTTCCGCTCGGGGAAGAGCTGCTTCCGGTGCCGGTGCCGCGCGCTGCCGTAGCATGGCCGCACCGCGGCCTCTGCGGGTTTTGTGCCTGGCGGGCTTCCGGCAGAGCGAACGGGGCTTCCGCGAGAAGACGGGAGCGCTGAGGAAGGCGCTGCGAGGCCGCGCTGAGCTCGTGTGCCTCAGCGGCCCGCACCCCCTTATCGACTCCGGTGAGACGACCTCTTCCCTCAGCACGCCTCAGGTTCCCGCCCTGCGGCCCCAGGGGCCCCTCTTCGCCCGCCTGTAGTTTGAAACTCCTCAGTCTCCCACCTCCCCTCTTCCCCAGCGCTACCTTTGTCGCCTCTGCCCGTTCCCTCTTGCCTTGATGCCATCCTCTCCTTCTGTAGGGCCCTGCATTCCGGAGGAGCAGCCTCGGGGCTGGTGGTTTTCCGAGCCGGAGGCGGACGTGTTCTTGGCCCTGGACGAGCCCACCGAGTGTAGGGGCCTCGAGGAAGCCCTGACGACAGTGGCCCGCGCCCTGAGTGAGCTGGGGCCGTTCGACGGACTTCTTGGCTTCAGCCAGGGAGCTGCATTGGTAGCCCATGTGTGCGCCCTGGGCCAGGCAGGCGATCCCCGCTTCCCTTTGCCGCGGTTTATTATCCTTGTTTCCGGTTTCTGTCCCCGAGGCCTCAAGGAACCCAGCCTGCAGAGTCCCTTGTCACTGCCTTCACTTCATGTTTTCGGGGACAGTGATCGCGTCATCCCTTCTCAGGAAAGTGTGCAGCTGGCTAGCCGATTCCCTGAAGCCATCACCCTCACCCACTCTGGTGGCCATTTCATTCCAGCAGCTGCATCCCAGCGCCAGGCCTACCTCAAGTTCTTGGACCAGTTTTTAGAAAGATGAACGGCTTTGTAGCCTTCGGGCGGCCCTCCCTCATGTTCTCCACATCCCTAGACCTCCCTGCTGTGCTGTCAATTCTGCACTTACGAGACTTTGGTTTGTTTTACTCGAATATGATGGTCTTAAGAGCTCTAGGTGAGAGGGGAAGCTGACATCACTATGACTGTCACACAATAAAGTGGTACAGGTTGTGAACATTCTTGTTACCCACAGAAAAACCCATTCTCGGCTGGTTTCTTCAGTTCTGGATCACTGAGAGTTGCAGGCTGGTCTCCCTCTGCTGTTTTCTCTGCTTTTTCCTCAAGTGGTCCAACTCCTCTGAACAATGATGTTGAATGGTGATGTGGTACCAAACCTTGTATAGAAGCTAAATACTGCACCAGAGTAAACCTGCCTCTTGCAAACTTGACCACATCTGCAGTGTTTCTGAGAATCGATAACCAAGGACTAAGTAGTCCTAATATTGCCCTTGGGTAGTCCCAAGGCACTTTAAGGACTATCTAGCTATTTTCCCTTCTTCTAATTTGGCTCTTTGTTTTCTAACTTTTTCCTTGCTTCTGTAAAATACAAAGGTTTATAAAAGCCTTGAACTCAGGAACTAAGCACTGTCCCTGAGCTTCTTTTGCTCAAGGCTAGCACTCTACTGCTTGCGCCATAGCACCACCTCCAGGTTTTACTGTTTATGTGGTACTGAGGAATTGAACCCAGGGCTTCATGCATGCTCAGCAAGCACTCTACCACTAAGCCACATTACCAGCCCAGCCCCCACAAAAGCTAACCAACCCTGTACTGCAGTATCAGAGATCTTAATAAGATCTGCACAGATACCCCACAATCCATTCTGAAAATCACATATCCCTTAAGAATTTGGGTAACTCACTATAGATAGAAGCTGTCTAGGATAATAACTGGAATCATGTGCCCTGAGATCCATTTTGCTGTTTTTTGTTTTTTCCTTCTGTTGTGGGGCTAGAATTCTGGGCGCTGTCCCTGAGCTCTTCAGCTCAAGGCAAGTGCTCTACCACTTGAGCTATAGTGCCACTTCAAGTTTTCTAGTGGTTAATTAGAGATGAGTCTCATGGACTTTCCTGCCAGGGCTGGCTTTGAACTGCAGTCCTCAGATCTCAGCCTCCTTAGTAGCTAGGGTTACAGGCATGAGCCACCAGCACCCAGCAATTTTACTAGTTTGTGTTGAACCAGATGGGAAGTTAGTTGGCCTTTGCCTTGCCTTTGTGTGTGTGTGTGCTGGTCCTGGAGCTTGAACTCATTTCCTGAGCGCTGTCCTTGGCTTTTTTGCTTATGGCCAGCCCTCTACCACTTGAGCCACAACTCCACTTCCAGCTTTTTGTGGGTAATTGGGAATAAGTCTCATAGGCTTCGCTGCCTCAGCTGGCAGGCTTTGAACTTCTGTCTTCAGATCTCAGCCTTGTGAGTAGCTAGGATTACAAGTATGAACCACTGGTGCCTAGCTGCCTTTTTTTGTTGTTGTTGTTGCTCCATTGACTGGAGGAAGAGACAGACGGAATTATAGATCTGTTGGATTGGACCCATTAGGATCCTGTCTTCTTTAAGGACTTATGTCCTCCTGGTAGTTATACTCTACCTTTAGCTAGATACTGGGAGACAAAAAAGACTACATACCAGCTTCTATTTGGGATTATTGTGAGAACTAAAAGAGAAAATTCCATGGGGCTGGGAAGGTGGCTCAGTGGTAGAGCGCTTGCCTTGCATGCCTGAGGCCCTTGGTTTGATTCCTCAGCACCACATAAGCAAAAAGAAAAAAG
>NW_012267247.1:7488312-7491232 GCF_000151885.1 Dipodomys ordii
AAAAAAAAAAAAAAGGTTAGAGGAACTGGGTGTTAGTGGCTCACACCTGTAATCCTAACTACTCAGGAGGCTGAGATCATAGTTCTGAGGGTCATAGTTCAAAGCTAGCCAAGGTAGGAAAACCCAATTAAGCACACCCCACACCACCATCCCCCCCCAAAAAAAAAGCTGGAAGTGGAGCTGTGGTTCAAGTGATTTTATTTTTGACATTCCTGAGGCTTGAACTCAGGGCCTGGGCACTGTCTTTTTGCTTAAGGCTAGCACTCCACTATTTGAGCCACAGTGCCATTTCCAGCTATGTGTAGTGAGGAATTGAACCCAGGGCTTCATGCAAGCTAGGCAAGCATTCTACCACTAAGCCATATTCCCAGCCTCAAGTGATTTTTCTTTTTCTCTTTTTTTTCCTTTTTATTTTTGGTTGGATGTGGGGCTTGAACTCTGGACCCAGGTTTTGTCCCTTAGCTCTTCAGCTCAAGGCTAGCGCTCTAGAGCCACTTGAGCCATAGTGCCACTTCTGGTTTTTTGGTGGTTTATTGGAGATAAGAGTCTCTCAGAGTTGTCTGCTGGGGCTGGCTTTGAACTGAAATCCTTAGATCTCAGCCTCCTGAGTAGCTAGGATTACAGGCATGAGCCACTGGTGCCTGGCTCAAATGATTTGAGAGAAAATAAAAGCTGATGGACAGCTTGCAAGCCCTGAATTCAAGCCCCAAGACTGGCATGCACATGACAGAAAAAAAGATGCTGGGGAAGAGCTTGATTTCTAAGTTACAAAACAAGTCTAACATTCAGTCAGACCTCTGGTTCTTCCCTTCTGTTTGTTTTGTTTTTGGTTGTGGGGCCTGAACTCGGCCTGGGCGCTGTCCCTCACTCAGCTCTTCAGCTCAAGGCTAGCCACAGTGCCACTTCCGGCTTTTTTCTTTTTTCTTATGGGGTGCTGAGGAATCGAACCCAAGGTGTCAGGCATGCAAGGCAAGCACTGTACCACTGAGCCACCTTCCCAACCCCATGGTTCTTCCCTTCTGGATGAGTTCACACTACAAAGACTTGGCTTCTTCAGAAAATTCTTACCATGTCACCTCTGCATCTTCCATTCCTAAAGTTCTAGGCAGAGTTTCTCAGGAAATAACCATATAACAGAGCCCTAGTCTCAGAACTTTGCCCAAGTGTCCAGAGCGAAGGTCTTCTAACATCCCCAATATGTAGTACCCTAATGGAATATGGCTACCCAATGGAAATGTTCCTTCCTTGCACTTGCCATTTATCTTCACAGTGTATCTGCCAAGAAAAATTATAGAAGGGTCAGTCAGACAGGGCAGCTGGTTTGGTGATGCAGGTCTGTAATCCTAGCTACTCAGGATCGAACTGGATTCTGAGTTTGAGGCTACATGACCAGTTATCCCCTCTCAAAAAGGGGACTGGGGTGTGGCTCAAGTGCTAGTATGCCTGTCTAACAAGTTACAGTCCTAGGTTCAAGTCCCAGTAGAGTGTGGGGACGTGGAGGGTGTGTGTGTGAAGAAAAGGTGGACACAACCACTTGTTAAGGCAGTTGAACCTCCTGTTTCTTAGTATACTGCTCCCCTCAGAGAGTACAATTGGCTTAGAGATGTCCCCCTGGAATTCAGAATAAAATGCATTTTAGTGCAAGACTTTAGGATCCTAAGCAGGGGATAGGGCAATAGGGTGTTGATTTGCTGGGAGGACACCAGCACCAGCTGTCTTAGAAATAACTTTGAAAAGGATGGAGTGGCCGGGCACCGATGGCTCATGCCTGTAATCCTAGCTACTCAGGAGGCTGAGATCTGATTATCTTGGTTCAAAGCCAGCCCAGGTAGGAAAGTCTGAGAGACTCTTATCTCTAATAAACCACTAGGAAACCGAAAGTGGTGCTGTGGCTCAAGCGGTAGAGCGCTGGCCTTGAGCTGAAGAGTGCAGGGACAGTGCCCAAGCCCCCCCCCCCAAAAAAAAGGATGGAGTGTATGGAGACAAAAGTTGGATTAATGGGTGGTACGTTTTCTTAACGCTATCCTTTAAGCTCTGCACCTGATACCTTCAGCCTGTCATGATGGCTGGTGCTGGCAGTGATAAATTATTTTAAAGTGATCATTGCTCACACTTCGCTGTCAGTAGCAGTTCACCCCTGTGGTACTCATTCCTCTCAGGATCAAATTTAAGAAATTCTCCAGTTGGACGGATTTCAGCGTCTAGAGACAGAGGGAAGAATGCTAGTATATTCAGACACTTCAGGGACTGGGTAACTAGTTCTTGAAAGTTAGGGATCCTTTTTATAATCCTTCAGGCTTGCCAGAAAGTTGTGGAAAGGACTGCGGGGATGCTATATGACTTACCAGGAGTTTGATTTAGAGGTGTATTCCTCGCCTCTACCTGTTCACTTAGGAGGTTCTTGGAATAAAGGTGTAACGTATTTAAGAACAAATTCTCGGCTGCCCCCAAGCCGGCCTTCTCCATACCGCTTGGTCCAGGAGGCCGCTCTCCCATCGACAAGATAAAAATCCCTATCCTAGAACTGCCCATTTCTCTTGCCATCCCTGGGCAGCAGCAGCTCGGCGGAGGGGGGGTGGTGATGGTGGGAACAGGACAGTCTGAAGCAGACCGCGTTTCCTTCCCTGCCTGGGTGGGTGCACAGCAGTCGAGCCTCCGCCTCCGCGCGCGCGCGCGCGCGCGATCTGTCACCCCTGCGGACTCCTCATCCAACGTAGCCTCGCCGCCCCCTCCTCCTCTCGCTCCGTATCTCCCCAGCCCCCGGCTGGCGGAACGCGGTGCGGTGCGAAGCGTGGGCGTGCTGCGGGGCGACCATGGCTGTAGACTGTTACCTCCGGTTCCCACAGTAACAATCGAAAGCCACGGTTGCCCTGGAGACGCGGGGGCGGGGCGCGCGCCGCTGACGGCACCGCGGCGGCGG
>NW_012267247.1:7494240-7497645 GCF_000151885.1 Dipodomys ordii
GGGGGGGCACTCAAGACGCTGCGGGAGTCAGGCTGACAGACTAGTTTGGACCAGAAGGCGGGGCCAGGCAAGGAGGCTGCGGAGGAAAAGAAGCCTCTGGAGGGCGCCCAAGATCTTGGTGTCCAGCTAGGGACCGCGGCAGCCGCCCCAGGCCGAGTGACTCAGTCTCTACCTCTGGCGGGGGCGGTGGGGGGCCGGAGAGCCGCTCCGGGTGCACAGCGAGTGCGGCCTCCGCCCGCCCGGCGGCCCCGCGCTGTTGCTAAGCTCTCCAAGGCCTCGGAGTGAAGCGATCTGGGCGAATCTCATCAGTTACCATGGTAACGCTGCGCCCCAGCCTTTCGCGCTTGGTGGTTGAGGGAAGTGTAGCCAATCAGAAGCTGCCGGCGGTTTGGGGACCCCTCCCCTTCGCGTGTGGGCGGGGGTCAGGAGGTGCGGGAGGGGGTGTAGGAGGCGGAGCGTAGGACCCTGAGACGTGATGCTTGCACCCGTCCTAGTGCCTGCACGGGGCTTTGCGGGGGACACTTCCGGAGCTCGTGCAGGGTCCCCTCCTTTCCGGAAGAAACATCACTCATGAACCGATCCTTCATGTGGGGTGCAGAACCTTTTCTGAGGTCTTAAGCCAACGGGCCTTCATGACATGTTGTCGTTATGAGTGGGTTGGAGAAGAACTCATTCACTGGGGCCACTGGAAATGGCTCACGTGGGGGATCTGGGTCACTCCTGCTCAGCAGAAGTCCCCAGAAGCTCTGCACAACCATTTCCTATGGAATGTTCTGGTGTCCAGAGATACTCTACTCTCCAGTATGTGTCGCTGCCTAGATATGGTCTGGGCGCAAACGGGTTTAAGCGGTATATACTTAACACATGTGCCTGAGTCTGGGCGGACGTGTTGTGGGGCGGGGCCAGCTGGACAGTCGCGTCCCGGAGTGTCTACTGAGAGTCTCTGAGAACTTGTTTACCTTCGTCTCAGGATTTCCCCTTACTACCTGCCATCACCAGAGTTCCTGTCCCTCCTTGTGGTCAGGACTTTGCCGAACTTCGGGCAATGTTCATAGACGTGTATACATGGGAACAGTTCAAACGCACAGGGTTCTTGGCACTCATAGGTTCTGTACTTGAGTCTCCAGGTGGGCGCATCTGGACGCACAAACCTGCGGATCTCCAGCTGAGCCCGGCATCTGCGATCCTCCATCCCTCCAGGTGCGCGAGAGCGAGAGCGTGGCCCGGGCGCGCGCGCTCGCGCGGCCGCGAGGTGGCGCCATAGCTGCGGCTGCGGCTGCGCCTGCCAGCCGGGGCAGCCCCAGATAAGAGTGTGCAGAAAGCGCAGCGGGTCTGAGACGCGACCAGGACGCGGGGAGGACGGACCGGCAGGACAGACCGACTGGGGGCCCGGCGGGCGGAGGGCAGCGCAGCCACGTCCCCCCTGGATCCGCCGTCAGCCGGGCCCGGGGCTTCCGACATGCCCCCCAGGTGGGTCCTTGAGTTGGGGACCTAGAGGGACAAGGGACCCGGGACGGTCCGGTACTCGCGCGCTGGCCGCTTCCAGCGCATCCTTTGGTGCGGGCGCCCCGTCGTGCTTGGCGTTCGGGGTTCTGACTGCCTTCCCCAGGGGACTCGGACGGCAGGGCCGCTGCTCCTTGCCGGGTTCACGGCGAGGTCAGCGGCCCCGGGCCGGCTCTGCCCGCACATGGGCTGGAGACGAGAGGGGAAGAGCAGGGGAGCCGGCGGGCGGGGCTGGCAGGGGCGCTGCCCTGGCACAGCTCGGCGCCTGGCAGCGGGGCGGGTGGGGCGCGGGCTAGGAGCTGCCACTGCCGCGGGGAGGGAAGCCCGGCCGGGGTGCGGCCGCAGGTAACGGGCCGCGAGGTCGTGCGGGCCAGGCGGGAAATGGAGCCGGGCGGCCGACCAGGAGGACAGGGGAGAGCCGTGGAGTTTGGCTCGGGCCAGGGGGCCGCGAGGAAAAGCTGGGAGCCGAGGGGCTGGGGGTTGGCGCGCTCCTCCCGCCCTGTCTGAAGTTGGGAAACTTTTCCCCAAGTTTGGGGCGGCAGGATTCCGGGGGGGGGGGGGGGGGGGGGGGGGGGGGCTGGGGCGGGAAGCGCCAGGTCCGCGAGTGCAGAGCCGAGGCCGGGGCTGGGGCCAGAACGCGGGTGGGGCGCAGGCTGGGGGTCAGGGCCGCAGTGGGCCGCGCGCCGTGCCCGCCCGGGGCGCTGCCCCCTCCCTCCCCTGGGAGCTGCGTGGCTCCCCCCGCCCCCCCACCTGCTTCCTGCCTCAGCCTCCTGCCCGATATAACGCCCTCCCCGCGCCGGGGCCCGGCCTTCGCGTTCTGCCCGCCGCGGCAGCCGCTGTCTCCGCTCCCGCGCCACTGCCCCGGGCCCCAAGCAGGGGCTGACAGCCCCCAGCCAGGGCGGTGCCTCGGTGGGCTCCGCGCTCTCGTTCTCCGTGTTATTTCCCCCAACGGGGGCAACTTCTTCCGAGGCGGGAGGGACTTCTTTACTCGGATCCTTTTCACCCCACTTGGGCAAACTGCTTGGCCCTGAATGACTTTTCCTGAAGCGGACATTTTACTCACTTAAGTCGGGTAACTGTCTGCGAAAGGGTCACTGCGCCTGAACAGTTGGCTCCTTGGGAGTCCCCAGCACCCAGCCCGTGCACCCGGTAGCGCCTGGGCCTGGAGCACCCAGGCCTGTCTGGCCTCCTCTCCATCCGCAGCCGTCCTCCTTTTGCTCCACACTGTGCTTCGGGCCGGCAGGCCTAGGCTGCCGCTCCCGGAGGCCGCCGGTCCTCCCGCGCCAGTGCCCAGGCCGCGGTGCCCCATGCCCCCGCTCAGCTGAGGGGAAGGGGAAGTTGGAGCGGCCGGGCCGGGCCGGGCCGGGCACCGGCGGCGGGGCGCTGCGTGGCTCTTACCCCGCTGGTGTGTGTCCCCGCAGGAGAGTGTGCTGGGCAGACGATGCTGGACACGATGGAGGCGCCCGGCCACTCGAGGCAGCTGCTCCTGCAGCTCAACAACCAGCGCACCAAGGGCTTCTTGTGCGACGTGATCATCGTGGTGCAGAACGCCCTCTTCCGCGCGCACAAGAACGTGCTGGCGGCCAGCAGCGCCTACCTCAAGTCCCTGGTGGTGCATGACAACCTGCTCAACCTGGACCATGATATGGTGAGCCCAGCCGTGTTCCGCCTGGTGCTGGACTTCATCTACACCGGCCGCCTGGCTGACGGGGCCGAGGCGGCTGCAGCCGCAGCGGTGGCCCCGGGGACCGAGCCGAGCCTGGGCGCGGTGCTGGCCGCCGCCAGCTACCTGCAGATCCCTGACCTCGTGGCGCTCTGCAAGAAGCGCCTGAAGCGCCACGGCAAGTACTGCCACCTGCGAGGCGGCGGTAGCGGCGGCGGCGGCTACGCGCCCTACGGCCG
>NW_012267247.1:7498190-7509951 GCF_000151885.1 Dipodomys ordii
CGCCGCTCGGCCTCGTGCCGCCGCCGCGCTACCCCGGCAGCCTGGACGGTCCTGGCGCCGGCGGCGACGGCGACGACTACAAGAGCAGCAGCGAGGAGACGGGCAGCAGCGAGGACCCCAGCCCGCCCGGAGGCCACCTCGAGGGCTACCCGTGCCCGCACCTGGCTTACGGGGAGCCGGAGAGCTTCGGCGACAACCTGTACGTGTGCATTCCCTGCGGCAAGGGCTTCCCCAGCTCGGAGCAGCTGAACGCGCACGTGGAGGCGCACGTGGAGGAGGAGGAGGCGCTCTACGGCCGGGCCGAGGCGGCCGACGTGGCGGCCGGGGCCGCGGGCCTCGGGCCCCCTTTTGGCAGTGGCGGGGACAAGGTCGCCGGAGCTCCGGGCGGCCTGGGAGAACTGCTGCGGCCATACCGCTGCGCGTCGTGCGACAAGAGCTACAAGGATCCGGCCACGCTGCGGCAGCACGAAAAGACGCACTGGCTGACGCGGCCCTACCCGTGCACCATCTGCGGGAAGAAGTTCACGCAGCGCGGGACCATGACGCGCCACATGCGCAGCCACCTGGGCCTCAAGCCCTTCGCGTGCGACGCGTGCGGCATGCGCTTCACCCGCCAGTACCGCCTCACCGAGCACATGCGCATCCACTCGGGCGAGAAGCCCTACGAGTGCCAGGTGTGCGGGGGCAAGTTCGCGCAGCAACGCAACCTCATCAGCCACATGAAGATGCACGCCGTGGGTGGGGCGGCTGGCGCCGCCGGGGCGCTGGCGGGCCTCGGGGGACTCCCCGGCGTCCCCGGCCCCGACGGCAAGGGCAAGCTCGATTTCCCCGAGGGCGTCTTTGCTGTGGCCCGCCTCACGGCGGAACAGCTGAGCCTGAAGCAGCAGGACAAGGCGGCGGCGGCGGAACTGCTGGCGCAGACCACGCACTTCCTGCACGACCCCAAGGTGGCGCTCGAGAGCCTCTACCCGCTGGCCAAGTTCACGGCCGAGCTGGGCCTCAGCCCCGACAAGGCTGCGGAAGTGCTGAGCCAGGGCGCTCACCTGGCCGCGGGGCCCGACGGCCGGACCATCGATCGTTTCTCGCCCACTTAGGGCGCCCCTCGAGGGCCCGCCTGGCCCGCGCCTCGCGGCCTTGTCTTCTTGGGGAGCGGCGCAGCCGCGAGCAGCAGGCACACCGCTCCCGGGACCACTAGTAGCAGCAGCGTCGCCGCAGTGGCGGCCCCGCCTCTCTGCGGCCTCACCTGGCCTCATTGCTTTGTGCCTTAGCCCGGGGTGGGGGTGGGGTGGGATGGGGGAGGGGAGATTTATATTTTTGATATCAGCTTTGACCAAAGGAGACCCCGGCCTCTCCCCCTTCTTCCTGTGGTTCGTTGGCCCCCTCCCCCCGGCTCCGTGCTGCTCTTGGGGGGAGGGGTGTCACGGTTCGGGCGGCTCAGCCCTACCTCCGGCCCTCGCGACCACACCCATTCTCACTGTGAATCTCCCCGCTGGGGTCGGAGCGTCGGGCAGAGTTGGGGAGAGGGAAGGGGACTGAGCCGCCGGAGGGGCCCCTGCCTCCCACTCCCGACCGCCCCGGGACTGATAATGTGAAGTTCCTCATTTTGCACAAGTGGCACTAACCCCAGGGCCAGCCCTCCTCTTTCTTAATCACCCGGGTAAGGAATTCTGGAGCCAGGACTGAGACAGCCCTGGCCTACCTGTCTTCCACTCTGGTGTCTTTCCCCCTCCCCCCCCTCCCCTGGGGTCCCGGACCATATTTATTGCATGCGCCCCGGGTGGCCCCCAGCCCCAGCCCACTATGGGCTGGGATGGAATTCGGTCTCCTTAGCTCCCTCCTTTTCGTTTGTATATTTCCCATCTTGTACACAGGCTCTCCCAGAGCCGCTTCCATTTTCTATACTCGAACCAAACAGCAATAAAGCAGTAACCAAGGTCCCCAATCCTGCTACTCTCTTGTGCCCCACACAAGGACCTGAGTGGACCCCGCCAGGGTCCAGGGTGGCAGGTGCACAAGCCTGGACTAGCAACCCCTCCTCAATCCCAGAAAGAGACGAGTAAGAGGTCGTTTGCTTCATAACTAAAAATTTATTAAGGAAACAAAACCAGGGCTTCAAATGGGACAAGAAGAGAGGATCTCAAGGGAGGAGGCCTGGACCTTGTATCCCAAAGAGTCAGTCTTCTGAGCACTGAGGCCCTTGGCACTCATACCCCCAGACCACTGGCCTGGTTCTCCTGCCAGCCCCAGTCTAGTATGGTCCTGGGTCCAGAGAAGGCCCAGCATCCTCAGGGAAGCTCCCAACCTCTGGGCAGGCTGGAGAGTCAGTGGGCTGTAGGGGAGATTCTGACTGGCGCATCAAGATTTACCTTTGCTCTGCTTAAGACCCTGCTTACCCCTAAGTCTTCCTTATTCCTTATCCCTTATGGAGTAAGTGATTACTGGTAGGAATCTTCCAGAGTAAGGTGGTGAATAAGGGCACCAGCTAAAGGGCAACAGATTTAAAAGGTAAAGGACCTCCATCCGTTCTTCTCAGAAGTAGAAGGGAAAAAAAGCCAGAAACAGAGTGAACACTCTAGGTTGGATAATGCTTCACCAGGCACTGGACCACCCTATTCTCAGACTGGGCTGGTTTTAGTCTGGATGCGTCTCTGAGCTCGGAAGCCTGGAAAGGAAGGAAGGAAGATGGGTGGGAAAGCTTTAATAGGTTCCTGCCACAGGTAATAGAGGAGGAAGATTCAGAGAGAGAACCCCCATGAGGAGGAACTGAAGGGCGGAAGTTGAAGGACCAGGGCCTGTGAAGGAGCACTATAAAGGGAAGGGTGAAGAGATGTTCAGAGGCAAGGCTGGTGATGGAAGGATAAGGGTCTGAAGGCATTTCCCCCAAAAAAGGGATTAGAGCAAAAAGAAGGTCAGGAGGGGAGAGTGAGCAGGTGAGAGGGGTGAGCAGAGTGAGCACCCCACCCAGGAAGTATGAGCCTGAGACCAGATGTCTGTTCCCTCTAGACCCATGGTAGTTCAGGGGGAAAACAAGGGCAAGGTGCAAGAGCCACAGATTGACAGGACAAGGAGGAAGGATGAATGTGTGTGTTTGGGGTGGGGGTAGTGGAGGTTGGGGGCATGGGGTTGCTATTAGGGACAGAACCTAACCACAGGGTCCATGGGGGGAATCTAAGCCTCAGGGAGACAGACATACCCCGGGCACCTTCTTCACAACACAGCCAAAGCCTCTAGGTCACATTCATGCCAGAGGTTCTGCAGATTAAAAGGGGTCTGTGATTTCACCTGCATCTGATGGAAACTAGAACCCCTTACCCCATCACCACTAGAGAAAGCGGCCCAGTCCTGGGGGTTAGCAGGCCTTGCCCCAGCCCTGAACGAGACGGGGGGAGAAAGGCTGAGAGCATGGGCGGCCTTGTCTGGCTTGCCCACCTGTTGTCACTGTAGCCAGCCACCTCCCTGCTAAATCTTGGCAGCCCAGGAGGGCCCCAGCAGCTTCCACCCGACCCTTGGAAGGGGCTCTGTGAGGAGCAGCTCCCCCACAGCACGGCCACGGCGTGGGTTGGAAGAGGATGGTTTATTATCTGGGTGGATTGGTGGTTCAGGCACGTGGGCATCTTCTGTGCTACAGTGTGGGTGCCTGGTGGCCTCTCAGGAACGGTTCCATTTTGGGTGGACCCTAGCGTGGCCCCCTCAGCCCACCTGGGCCCACGTAAGGAAGGCTGGGATGTCCCGCACAGGCACATTTCTCGTCAGAGCCTTCACACGCAGGTTCCGGTCATCAGTCAGTAACACCACCTCCCGTAGTAGGCGGATTGGCTCTTCTGTCAACACAGAAAGCAAAAAGACTTCACTGAGGACAGGAAGCGAAAGAGCTGGTAGGCAATTCTAACCTGGGAGGAGAATGTGGTCCTGGAGGGAGCAAGTTCTTTTCTTCTTCTAACTCTCATACTTGGGTTGGTTGCATCTCTCCTGCAGCTTAGAGGGTCATGCTGGGCAGGGGCTGGGATTCTGCTCTGAACACCTGCCTGCCACACAAGACTCTGTTCTGCCTTGTGCCTGTGAAATGCCCAAACCGTGGGCCATCCATAGATTGTCTCCAGGACTCTATACTCCTAGGAGTAGAAGTTCCTTGCTTTCTATTCCTGACTGCTTGGCTGGCCCTGAATCCACAAACCTTTCTACACATTTTCTCCTAACTACAGAGACCGAAAACCAGAACAGAACAGAACAGAACAGAATAAAGCATGCCAGGTTCCAGGTGTGGGGAAAGAGGTTAGTTTGAATGAGCCCTGGGGAGAGGTAGGCAAGTTTCTGAAAGAGTTTTACCAAAGGGGTCCTGGTACTATGGCCAAATGATTTCTTCTATTAAAGTAACCTATGTATATCTAACAGTACAGAAAAGTAAAAAGGAAATGAAAAACCAGGATTATCCTCTCAGCTGTCTGGTACCTTAGGGGTAGCTCTGTATATCCTTCTAGATTATGTACATTTCTAAGCACATATACTTTGTGTGTGTGTGTGTGTGTGTGGATGTGTGTGTGGATGTGAACGTATGTGTGGATGTGTTCATGTGTATGCTTTCTCCCTACAAAGCTGAGCTCAAACTAGCTGTATTTACTCAAA
The DNA here is from genome assembly GCF_000151885.1 of Dipodomys ordii. Taxonomy (NCBI): domain Eukaryota; kingdom Metazoa; phylum Chordata; class Mammalia; order Rodentia; family Heteromyidae; genus Dipodomys; species Dipodomys ordii. The sequence continues at coordinate 7,502,814 of NW_012267247.1, forward strand.
TGTTATATAAAACACCTTCCTACATCAGAACATAGCCTTCATTCTGTTTAGATTACTTTATAATCTCTTTACTATCCCTTCCCCTCTCTGACCTTTAATAAACTTAAAACAGGCCAAGTAGTCATGCAAGTGATGCCACCACCTGTGGCAGGCCCACTTGGGTGGCACATCCACTCTAGTCCAGGCTGGTTGTTTCCTAGCAGAGGCCCAGCAGACAGTGAAGCACAGGAAACATCCTGTGGTTGTTCACAAACTGCGTGGGCTGGCGGGGACAGGGGACTGCAAACATCCATGTCCCACTCCAGTGGTTTCAGGCTTGCTAGCTCCAGGCAAGGAGGCTAAGAACTGGTTTTTAATCTCAAGGAAGAGTTCTGGTGACAAAGGAAAGAGAGGTTCTCAGTACTGATGATAGTGAGAGAAAGGATGGCTTGAGGGAGGCAAGGGGCTGTGGTGGACAGAGGGTGAATTAAGTGGCCAATGGATATAGGGTTTAAGACACCCTCCACTGCCTGGGCCTCCTCCCCCAACTCCTGGGAGGCGAGGTGTGGTGCCTGTTTCTGTGTAGAGCTCCCAGCTGCTTGTCTAGGTTTGTCTACAGCCTCACTGTTCCTGCCCTGGGCCTCATACAAGGAGTCCCAGGCCTTAGGTCAGCCAACCAAGACCCAGCGTTGCTGGCAGGGGTCTGCAGGGGTTTCTGTGGATACTTTGAGACATTTTTAACAATAAACATCCTCTGTTTTGACACTGGTAACTTCACTTTGTTAGAAACCAGAGACTGTCATCTTGTCAGGCCCCATCCGCCATAATCCACATGATTTTAAAATTCAACATCGTTTACACATAAACATTTGGTGACGGTTTCTCTGTGAATCTGACAAGTTAATCTGCTAAGAATTCACACTGACAAATGGGGTTTGATTACACTAGCCGTTGCTGATGTAATTCTGATAGAGGCGGTCCTGAGGATGGCAATGGTTCTCACAGGCTGCTGGGGTAGCCGGGGATGGCAGCAGTGGTGGAGGGACTAATAGGGCCAAAGCCCAAGTGCGTCTGTGCTAACCAAGGGTAAGCAGCATGGGAGCCATGCTTCCTCCTAAGGCCCTCTGCAACCCTGCCTACCTCTTCCTCAGGCGTGTCCTTCTCAGCAGGACCCCTGGCAGAAGCTCTGGTCTTGTGGCACAGAGACTCAGGCAGAGGGATGGCTACGCTAGCTAACGTGGGTGCGGTGAGGCAGAGAGAAGACAATCCCTAAGCCAGCATGAGAGCCAGGGCTAGTATACAATCAGAGGAGATAGAGGAAGAAAAAATTACAAGAGCTGGGCACTGGTGGCTCACGCCTGTAATCCCAGTTACTCAGGAGGCTGAGATCTGAGATCAGGGTTCAAAGCCAGCCTGAGCAGGAAAGTCTGTGAGACTCTTATCTCCAATAAACCACCAGAAAACCGGAAGTGGTGCTGTGGCTCAAGTGGTAGAGTGCTCGCCTTGAGCTGAAGAGCTGAGGGACAGTGCCCAGGCCCAGAGTTCAAGCCCCACGACCACCACCAACAACAACAAATTAAAAAAAATAAAATTAGAAGAAACTGACCACTTATATATATTAAGACAGAAATTGTAAGTTTAAGTCTCAAGTGGCTCAGGTAGAGCCCCTGTCTAGCCACCAAAAAAAAAAAAAAAGGCAGAAATTCAGTGACGGGAATTACCAGCTCTGCAGATGATACTAAGCTAGGAGGTGCTAGAATTCCTTCCAAAAGAAATGTTAGAATCCTAGGAACCAGGAGCAGAAAACTCCCGTGTGTCATTGGGCTTGTAGTGCTGTGCAGAAGGCTCAGGGGTAAGGTTAGGTCATCAGGCAAGAGAGCCCCAAGGTAGGCCTCTGCTCACCAAAAAGATTCTTGAAAACGAGGCTGTAGGCTCAGTCCTCAAATTTTTCCCTGCCTCCAATTCTAGCCAGTCCACAAAGTGCACAGCTCCCAGCCACAGGACTGGGAATAAAGGCCTATCCCTTGCTGGGGAGGCACCTCTGCCCCAGGCTCATTACAGGGTAAACTAACACGGGTAGGAGTGCGGCCACTGGGGATCATACTCCTCAGGGCTGCAGAGGTCTGGATGCAAGAGACCACAGCCAGAACAAGCTACACTGAATCATGAAGACATTCTTGCTGTCAGAGGGAACTCACCAAGGACCCAAGAAAGGAAATGGACACAGGCTGAGTAGGAAAGCTCACTGCCTAAAGCTGGGCTTCCTGAGGTAGGCCAGCACCCACCTGCCAGTTTCTGGGTGCGGAGGAGCTAGGCCAGGAGGTCTGACCTGGAGGGCAGGAAATGTGCTTGCTTCAGTCTCGCTTAGGCCATCCTGGACTTCCCAGAGCAGTCAATGGAGGGACTCTTCCCAGGGGCTGAGGATGGGTGAAGCAGGGCAGGGGGAGGGAGGATTCTGAGAAGGGGCTAAGCCTTACCTTTGTTGGTAGGCATGAAGTCCTTAGCCTTGTCTTTGCAGTAGTGGAGGCAGCAAGAAAGGATCAAGTCATCATTGTTACCCTGGAAAGAGAGAGAGAGAGGGAGACAGTGTGAGAAGCACCACTGGGCAGGAGGGGGCGCCATGTGGAGGCAGAGGTATACTTCCAGGGCCATGTCCTGGAGTCCCTGTCATGTTAGTCTGGCTCTGCTTGAGCCTGTGCTGAGTGATGTAGGGGACAAGGAACTCCCCACTCCTACTTCTTGAAGGTGGCTGCTCCTCGGCTGCTCAGACTGGTAGGACTTTCCTTTAGTTGTTCCATTCTGGAAACCCTGGTCTAACAGTGAGCTGTGGGCATTCCCTCTCTGCTGAGGGTCTTACCAGCTGGCCAGTGATGTCTTCACTGCGAAAGGCGATGGATTCAAGTTCATTGCCACGGCTAGTCAGGGCCCGTAGACAAGAGTCCCGACTCTCAAATCTTCGCTCGAGGAACTCAATAGACTTCCGGGCCTTTTCTTGTACCACACGGGCATAGCCCCCTGCCCGGTGGTCTGTCTCCTGTCCTTTGGCCAGGCCGTCCAGTTCATTGATCACTGATAAGACAGAGCCCAGAAGGTGTCAGCCTCAGCAATCTGCAGTTATATGAGCCTTCATCCTAGGCCTCTGTCCACTTGCTTTTCTGGCCATCCCTTCACAGACCACAGAGGTACCTTCCTCCCCAGGAGTCTTCCAGTGAAACCAGAGGAGGGACAGGAAGAGTCCCCAATGTTCACAGTGTCCTGTCCCTTTTCTGTCTCTTTCCCTGGGCCTTGTCTTCCTCCTCAGAGGATCGAACCGGGCCCCTCTATTGCATTCTTTAGTGGCAGATCAAATCAAAGGGTCCTTCAGAGAGTATATAGTATCAGCCTTTGGGGAATCCTACCCACAGATAGCAGTCTAAGAGGGGCAAAGTTCTACATGCCCCCTCTCTGACAGAGTGCAGGGAAGTCAGCACAGAGTAAAGACAGTCATAGATTCACTTGCAAGTGCCCTGGTGTTTCTCAAAACCATAACCCTGGCACATTACCTCCTTGATACTGTGTATGTGTGTGTGTGTGTGTGTGTGTGTGTGTGTGTGTGTGTCTTTGCCTGTCTGCCTGTCTATGTGTCTGGGACATGGCTTCATTTCTGGTGAAGATTCTTTCCAAAATTCCAGCCAAAAGCCTGAGGTCAAGTGGGAAATATGCAATCCTTGGGGGCTCCGGGAGACTTTGGGGTCTGAGGCCTCTCTTTAGTACAATGATTCATGGCTTGAGTCGGCATGAGCATGCTGTTCCATAGTGAGCCTGGCACTCATTGTCTGGGTATTCAGAAACACTTTCTGAAAAAGGGCCATGTGGGAAGAAAACACACACACACACACACACACACACACACACACACACACACACACACACACACACACACACACACACACACACACACACACACACGATGCCCATGCTTTTAGCAATCTGAGATTGAAGTGTCCATACAATGCATGGCTGAGATTGGGGAACGGTGGTGGATGGGTATATGGTACAGCAAACAGAACATCAAACAGGAAAAATTGGTAGTCTATCCCAAAATCTGATTCCAAACTAAACAGGCTTCAAAGGGGAAAACTTGTTTGTGCTTCTGCACCAGGCGGGACTTCTCAACACTGGGGTCAGGCCTAAGGAGCATGGAGCAGGTTAAAGAGCACAAGAAACAAGCAAGCAGGGAAAGATGTCGGCTTAACCCTTTGTTGTTCTGGACATTGAGCAGGAATCCACCGAGGAATACATAAGTGAATAAAGGCTGTTCACAACAGCCCTCGAGCAGAGAGGGCAGGGGCCTGCCCAGCTGAAGCAGATTTGGAGAGGCTGGCTAGTGGGATGTGTGGCTGCAACACAGCTGTTCCCAGTGCCCTTGGAGATCATCAATTTTGTTTACCTATGTCCTCTAGATTTTCTTATGATTCCCTCTCCAATCAAATCTGCATTGCCATATGAACCCAGGACCAAAGGTCACAGCTCTTCTCTTCACTGTATCTCTCAGGAAGGAGACTGAGCACACAGTAGGGGAACAAGTGAGGCAAGTGACTAGGAATCCTGCTGGCCTGGGAAGGTATCTGAGGTACTTTCTGACCTATTGGGAGCTCCTGAGATGTGAGCAATCTCTTTGTTAGAACAATTTCCCAACCATTTAGAGAGAGAGAGAAAAAAAAAAGTTCAGCTCGCTTTCTTTTCCCTGAAAACCTCCTGGGAGGAAAGTACAGAGGCACATCCTGAAAGGCCAAGGCAGCCCACCCTAGGACCTAGCGAAGCAACTGGGAAGCTAGCTGTGATCATCTTGCTGCTGTGCCCTACGGCAGAAGTTGCTCCTCTTTTGAAGTGCAGAAAACCTTCCCTTAGGTCTCAGGGCCTGGGTTTAAGAGGTTCTGGCCAGGCCACATGGGGAGGGGGAAGGAAGACGAGGAGGGTGGAGGAGGGAGGAGGGCTGCTTCAGTGCCAACATTCTCAGGTGGTGCTAACGTGTTTCCCACAACCCCCCAGGGTTCTACAGGCTCTGAAGGGGCGGATGTTTCCTGCCCTTTGTTTCCATCCCCATCTGGCACTAAGACACTTGGGACTGGGAGGGAAGGCCCAATGGAACATCTTGGCATGGATGTCAGAGGTGGCTTGGCAGGCAGACTGCCAGTCTGGTGGCTTTTCCAGAGGATAGGGCTCCCAAACTTGCTTCAAGGGACTGCTGAGAGGGGTATAGAAAAGGCCTGAGCTCACTACCATCTTCCATACCTTCTGCTCGTGTGTCAACTAGATTCAACAGGAGCTCACGGCCCAAAGCCATCCTAAGGCTGATCTACCATAGAACTTCAAGAATTAAGGGTACCCAGAAAGTCTCTCAGAAGCAACTCAGCAAGGAAAAGCAAACTTGCTGGGCCCTTAGCTGCTGACCCCTGCACCAGCTCCAGTGACCAGTGGTAAGCACTCAAGTGGTAGGAATCTACAGCCAAGGGCTTGCTCTGGAGGGTTCCTGTCAGCCTGGCCTTGGGATGACACTGGGCCAGAAGAATGCTACCTCAACCCAACAGAATGATCATGAAAAGCTACAAGACAATCAGACCAAAGGCATCTAACCACTTCAAAATCCTCCCAGCCTCCCTGCCAGACCACCCAGCAGCACTGCCGTTATCTGCCAGGGCTGAGTGTTTACCAATAACGGGAACCAGCTTTGCTGTTTTACTGCAAGCTTTATAAGGATAAAAACAAGGGCTGGGCTCATGCAGCCGCTGGTTGCTGGGACACAGGAGTCCATTTGCTCAAGCAGTTTAAGCCATGGATCAGCCATAATAATTTGAACTGCTTTGATTATTAAACAATTTTCCTTGCCCCACGCATTCCCTGCTTCCCTGCAAATCCTGTCTTACACACGCACAGCAGGGTTCTGCCTGCCTGGCCCAGGCGTGGGGCGTGAATGGAGGGGGCTGTTACACATGTGTAGGGCTACTCTGCCTAGCCACTCACTCACCAATGAGAGGAACCACCAGGATGTACTTCCTGCTCTCCAACAGTCGTGCCAGACTGGCCAGGTGGTCAATGAAGCCGTTGGTGTCAGGTACGAGGAACAAGGGTCTGATCTCCAGCTCCATCTGTCTCATCTGACTCTGGTCCTCCAGCACAGCCTACAGGGACACAGAGTGTAAGGGAGCCAGAGAATGAGCAAGCAAGCAGGTGGGTGAGCCAGGGCCCTGACTCAACAGTGTGTCAGTATCCTGACCCCCTCTAGAGGTGCAGCTGGCCTGTTAGGCCTGAATCAAAATCAACATGGACCAAATGGCTATCAGGAAATAGGGTATCACTAAGCCCTGCCTATGATAGAAAGGACCTTGATGGTATTAAATAGAAAAGGTCACTGAAAACAGAATCTTGGGCTAAAAAAATCAAGGAGTTCATTATCTGGAGAGGAAAGGGGTTCAGGGACATTATCCAGGCACCATACACAAGGTCACTTCTCAGTGCAGGCCTTTAGGAATATCCAAAGCAGAATTTGTTATTTCAATTGAATTCACTGTATACTAAAACAAACCCATTAAAAACTGAATAAACAAGAAAACAAAAACGTGGCAAAGTTAATGGTTATGTGAAAAAGTGCTATTAGCTGACAACTAATAATTAACTGGCCATTAATAATCAGTCTTCTGCAGTAGTAAGAGTATATACAGTGAAGTGAATTAAGTCCCAACTCACAGGCATGCCAAGCCAACACCCAGACTAATCAGAACTTCTACCATCTTCCCTCTCCTGGAATGGTGTTTTCTAAACATTGGCTTTTTTGGTTCTACTTTGACTCTTTGCCATAACCTTGTAGGAGTGATACTATTATTGACTTCATGTTTTCTTTCTTTCTTTTTTTTTTTTGGTCATGGGGTTTGAAGTTGGCCTGGGCACTGTCCCTCAGCTCTTTGGCTCAACGATAGTGCTCTACCACTTGAGCCACAGTGCCACTTCCTTTTCTTTTTGTGCTGGTCCTAGGGCTTGAACTCATGCCCTGGGTGCTGTCCCTGAGCTTTTTTTTTTTTTTTGGTCGGTCGTGGGGCTTGAACTCTGGGCCTGGGCGCTGTCCCTCAGCTCTTCAGCTCAAGGCGAGCACTCTACCACTTGAGCTACAGCGCCACTTCCG
>NW_012267247.1:7510001-7530688 GCF_000151885.1 Dipodomys ordii
TCTTCAGCTCAAGGCGAGCACTCTACCACTTGAGCTACAGCGCCACTTCCGGTTTTCTGGTGGTTTATTGGAGATAGGAGTCTCACGGTCTCTCCTGCCTGGGCTGGCTTTGAACCGAGATCCTCAGATCTCAGCCTCCTGAGTAGCTAGGATTACAGGCGTGAGCCACCAGCGCCCGGCTCCCTGAGCTTTTTTGTTGTTTTACTATTGGTCGTGGAGCTTGAACTCTGGGCCTGGGCGCTGTCCCTCAGCTCTTCAGCTCAAGGCAAGCGCTCTACTGCTTGAGCCATAGTGCCACTTCAGGTTTGCTGGTGGTTTATTGGAGATAAGAGTTTCACGGACTTTTCTGCCTGGGCTGGCTTTGAACAGTGATCCTCAGATTTCAGCCTCCAGAGTAGCTGGGATTACACTAGGTGTGAGCCACCAGCACTAGGCTCATGTTTTCTTTTTGTTGTTGTTGGTTATAGGGCTTGAACTCTGGGCTTGGGTACTGTCTCTGAGTTCTTCAGCTCAAGGCAAGTGCTCTACCACATGAGCCATAGCACCAGATGGACTTTCTCCTTAGGTTCTTCTTCAGATCTGCTATCCTGGGTTTCAAGGATTTGATGATAGCTAGTCATGTCTTCCTAGTATAAGCTAAATCACCATAATAAAAATTCAGTATCCACCCAAATCACCATCCATCTCACATGATAGCGCAGGTGTGCGCACAACTTTTACGTCTCAGAAGCCCATTGGCCCAGGGCTTGTCTATCCCAAAGACTTTCATGCACATAAGTCAAAGTTCAATATTCCCAAGCCTGTCAGTTTGCCATGCGTGACTGTGGCTTGTGAAGACAGGCCTGGATATACCTGTCACAGTAGAACACAGTCATTACTGTGCTGTTTCCTTTGGGGGGGGGGCAGGGCCAAGAAGTGAACTGATTTGTTGTCATCTGTGCCAGACAGCATACAGGTTGTTGGGTACCAACAGAAATCTTACAGGACAGGGGAGCAGTTTTAGGCCCCGTCACACCCATTCAGAGCCTCTTCCTGCAACTGCAGAGACGTAGACACAGGCATTGGGCCGGGGGAAAGTAGGTGCGTGCCAGCTGGGATGGGGCCTACAGTGTTGGGCCTGGCCACCAACAGTCAGTGAGGAGGATTCACTAAGAGTAACAGTAAAACTGAAAGGGCATGCCTTTAAATGATGGGGGTGGCTTCTCTGTGACCTGCCAGGGACCTTTCCCTATGAGTAAGTTGCTGCTGCCACTGCCACCACATCTGGTAAAGGCACAGGCCACAGGACGCTGGCAGCATGAGAAATGTGGCTGAGAGGCCCAGTCTGCTGAAGTCTTCCTACCGATCTCACTTCAATAGGGGAAAATACCCCTACCGCCAGCCATCTTCCTAGGGATCCTGGTCACTGCTCCTTCCCAGAGGGCTGCCAACGGGAGAGTGACACACTCTACCACTCTTGGCCTGAGCATTTCTTAAGAGCAGGTTCAATAAACAAGATTCTGCCCTTCTCCCTCATGCAGAGGAGCATCGGCATTCCTGTTCTTCCTTTACCCAGGCTTCTCTTTCTTCATGTAGCTCTTCCACTGTCAGGAATGCTTTTCCTAGTACCTTCAACCCTAGAACAAAAACACTGCCATATGGCTTGGGGGAGATGGGGGCCAGTGGCACCTGTAGTAACATGGGCCCAGGACCTAAGCAGTACCTCTGCCACTTCTCTCACACTTGCTATGAGAAATGACCCTACTTGAGCCAGGGACTGGTGGCTTATTCTTGTAATTCTAGCTACTCAGGAGGCTGAGATATGAGGATCATGTTTTGAAACTAGCCCAAGCAGGAAAGTCTGTGAGACAAAACTATTAAAAAAAAAAAAAAAAGCTGGAAGAGGAGCTGTGGCTCAAGTGGTAGAGCGCAACCCTGAGCAAAAAGAAGGTCAAGGACAGCGCCCAGGCCCAGAGTTCAGGCCCCAGGACTGACAAAAAAGAAAGAAAGAAAGAAAGAAATCACCCTACAGTCCTCACTTGACTCCATCAAGTAGATTGCTGGCTACCATTTTCTCTCTGTGTAAACCATTAATTACCTCCTTAGACCTTGACTCATCCTACATTTATGCTGTCAGTAGGCAGGACGCCCTTTAAGCCAGGTAGCTACAGGAGGCTAAAGGCGGTTAGCACACCTGGTGTTCTGGTGACAGGGCAGAGGCAAAACCTGTGGGGCCAGGGAAGCTGTAATTTCCCTGGGTTCCTAGAACTCTGGCTTGTGGCTAGAAAGGTGAACTAGCTACAACCTCTTAGGGAGGTGGCAGCCAGCTCCCTGGGGGTGGGGCCAGGGCCAAGCTGTGTGCGGGTGGTCAAAGCCGAGCTGCCCTCATCCGGTCCCAGGGACGCCTGCAGACAACTTCCCTTAACCTGGTTCTGCCCAGTGAGTCACTACACAACTGCTTCCTGTTCCCCACATGCCCTGGTGGAATCTCAGGAGATTAGACAAGGCTGCAGCCTCTTCTCCCAGGGTACCAGTGGGCCTTAAGGGGGTTATACCTAGATTGCAAAACTGGCTTAATCCCCTTAAAAAGAATGGCAGCTCAAGAAGGGCTGGGAGTCCGCAGGCACTCTTCTATGGGTGTCTGTGTTTCCGGCCCTTTCTGAGTGGCGCTGTGTGTGTTTAGCATTTGCCCTCCCAACTTTTCCAGATTTTACCCGTCAGATTCCTGGCAGCTGTGCACGGCGCCTGTGCCGGCCGTCACGTCCCATTCTGATCTCTGGGTCGCACGGTGAGAGAAGGACACAGGATGCGCAGGGAGTGAAAAAGTGATGCTGGTGGGGAGAGTGCCAAGTCCCCGCTCACAGCCATGGGATGCTTGGGGAGAAGGGGAAGCATGCTGCTGTGGAGTTCAGAGGCCGGTAGTGAGATTTATTTTTGTTTGTATGAATAAAAAATTGCAGAAGCCTCGGGTGGGGGTGGGGGGTGCAACTGGAATGCTGAGATTCAGACGGCCTGGCCCTGGCCTGAAGTCAAGTGTGTGGACCCGGAAGGAGCGTTCCAATGGAACCCTTTTGACTTCAACTAAGCCTGGGCCGCACCAGTCCTTGGACAGTGCCCGGGGAACCCAAGGAAAGTGTAGGCACTTCCAAATCAGGCTGGTGTCAGTAAGGACCACATTGGCATAAAGTATAGGAACGAAAAGGAACTTAATTCAGTTTCTGGAAGATGTTATGTAACCAACTTTGCTTGAGGTATAGGAGCTTCCTGCAGCAAGCTGGTAGAGAACTGGCCGGCCGTGGGGGAGGGAGGGGAGTCAATTGGCTTTGAACCATAATCCTCAATCTCAGCTTCCTGAGTAGCTAGGATTACAGGTGTGAACCACCTGTGCCAGGCACTACTATTGATTTTTAAAAACTATATGGATAAAAGCTGGGTGCTAGTGGCTCACACATGTACTCTTCGCCGCATGAGAGGCTGAGAATGGGAGGAGCAGTTCCAGGCCAGTCTGGACAAAAAAGTCCAAGAGACTTCGCAACAGAGGAAGCTGGATGTGGTGGGTATGCCTGTCATCCCAGCAATGACAGGAAGTCTACCATAGGCAGATCAAAGTCTAGATATATGCCTGAACAAGAAGTGTGATCTTGTCTCAAAAAAATAACCAGCAAAGTTGGGCACTGGTAGCTGTAATCCTCCCCTACGGGAGGCCAACATCCAGAGGATTGTGGTTCAAAGGCCAACTGGCAGAAAAGTCTTCGAGATTCCATCTCCAAAATAACTGGCAAAAAGCCAGTCATAGGCATGGCTCAAGTGGTAGAGTACCAGTCAAGCAAGCAGGCTGAGCAAATATGAGGTCCTGAGTTTAAACCCCAGTAATGGCCATGTGGATGTAAATGAAAAGGGAAAAAAGTGGGGGAAGAGTGAATAGTTGGTGAGATAATCATTGGCAGAAACCAAAGGGAACGGATAAATGCGTTGAATATATAAAGCAGGCAAGAGCCTCCTTTGGGAGCAGCAGGAGCACATCATATAGGTACACTGCCAATGGGAAACTGCTGCTTAGAATCCTCTGATGTCTGAAAGTACCATAAGGTTCAGCATATACTAACCCTTCAGGGAGCCTATTTCTTACAGTGTCTTTTACAGTACCTACCATAAAATATTGGGCAATTTGTTTTGTTGGTTTTAGGACAGGGTCCCTCTACATTGCCCAGGCTGGTCTCAAACTCCTAGACTCAAGTGATGTTCTCCTCTCAGCCTCCTGAGTAGCTGGCAACACAGGTGTGTGTTGCCTTGACTGGTTTAGGACAGAGATTAATGTATCATAGGAGTTCTATGACCTCAATCACAGAGTCTCATAGTAATCGACTTGACTATTAACCTTTGTTCTGAAAAGGCCAGACTTCTGCCTTTCACTGTGGAGAAGGAGCAGAGCTAGGCATGACACTTTGGAGCTTTGTTCCAGTGCACAGTGCAAGGGAGTTTCAGCAAAGGCTTCACCATTCTGAGGGAGGACAGGATCCTGTGGATGCTGCAGCTGGAGCCGATAAGGTGGGAGAAGCCAGAGTAAACTGGACGCCCGCACCCTGGTGTGGAGAGGCTGGAGTGGGCTTGGGCGGTGCCGGGCTCCGCAGGCTGATGTGCTTTCCTGCCTTGGCGTGAACGTGCCCCTGGCCTGGTAGTATGTTGGCTCCCACCCTGCCTCGACAGCTAGGAGCCAGGGCTGAGTGTCTGCCTTCCGCTAGCTTCCATACAGGTGTTGGGGCTCTCTGCATACCCCATTGTTCCACAACCCCCCTCCCCAGCTGGGTGGCAGTATGAGCAGACTGTGACTATATTTAGAGTGAAACTCCTGGGGCTACCACAAAGGAGTGACTGCATCTTCAGGAGGGTGGGTGGGCGGGAAGGGGACAGGGGAGCAAAGCTATTTTCAGAACATATGTCATTGCTGGCTACAGGGCAAGACTGTGGCCATAATGCAGAAGGAAACAATAGCTGTGGACAGAGGAAGAGCCTGTTATGTTTCAGGTGGGATGTTTGCAACTGCTCAGGAAACCTGACCCCGCCCGACAGGAGCACAAATCACAGCATAGCCTCATGGAGGCAGGGAGGAGGCAGGGGATTCACAGGGCCAGGGCCAGTATGAGGTGCCAAGAGGCCACGCCTCATGCCTGAAGGAGGATTTTCAGTGACTGCTTGGCCCTGGGGGCCTGGTTAGGAATGAAACACTTCTGACCAATTTCCCAGACAAACCATGTACCCTGCTCTGGTCTCTGGACACTTCCCAAGAATGGCAGTGGGAATGAGAAGAACTCAGGCTGAAAGCAGGAAGGTGAGCAAGACCAACCTACCAGGAAGCACTTTCTCAGGCAACAAGGCAAAGCCGGGCCTGAGCCAGAGAGTGTGGCCTCAAGCCCTGGGTGGGCGGACTTGTGCCCCCCACATCCAGGGCCCTGCCTGGACTCTATAGCTCCAGCTGCACAGGCCCCAGAGCTCCCCACACCCCTTTTTTGACCTCCAATCGGCCCCACTTACCAGCCTCTGTGCAGTGCCGGAAGCGGGGAGGGACAGGCTACAGAGGGAAGGCAGAACTTACCTCCCCCATCCCCACAGATGAGCTGAGGCCCAGGGGTTTAGGTGGGAGCAGCAGGAAAGTGGGGGTGTGGCCCCAGATCTCACTTGGACTTTATAGCTATCCTGAGGGCCAGTGGGATTTTCTTCAACCCCATCTTCATATCCCCTTCCCCAAACATGTGTGGTTCCTGTTTTGCTGCATCTGTAAAAGGCACTGGGAGCTGGGGACTTGCCTTACACCTCTCGGTTAACACCCCAGAGACTGATGGGGTTCAGAGCAGTGTAATTTACAGCCCATCTCTCCGATCTTAATTCACTCGATGCTCCTTTCTTCCTTATTGTATTAGTGTGACCCAGGTACCTGCCAACAATAATGGCCTCTCTAGCTAGGAGCCTCTCCCTCACTCCCAGGACAATTTATACCTTTTCCTTGGGATTTTCCCCCTTAAATTAAACAAAAAGAGGAAAAAGAGAGAAGGTTAACATGGGTTTGGAGCGCTGAAGCCCCGTGGTTCTGGGCAGGGAGCCAATGGCCCGAGGGCACACACATGTGTGTGCTCTCCCAGAAGGGCCTTCACCGGCCCTGTTTTACAGCCACCTCGGCACAGACTCCAGGGTTCACGCATATGGCCAGACAGATGTGTCTGGCTTACGTTCAAGGCTGGAAAATGAAGAATTATGGAAGTGAAGGGCCCCGGGCATTAAAGAGAGGGGGGGAACTGGAGGGGGGAATTTTTCCTCTGCTGAGAAATCCTCCTGTGGCTATGAGGCTGGAGGAAGGAGGCTGACAGGAGGCAGGGCCGCCAGCAGTAGTGCATGTGGGGCCTGTTCTTAAAGGGGCCATAGTAGTCTACACTTTTGCCGACCATAGCATGCCTTTGAGGACAGGGCCAGCTAGTGGCACTGAAAGTCAGTCACATTAGGCTTCCACTTATTAAGGTTACTCGTTGCTCGAGTATCCAAACTAGACACAGCACTCTGGCCGGAGTTGGATCCTTGTCTCACTATATAGGCCAGGCTGGCACTGAACTTGCTGTGTAGCCCAGACTATCCTCAAACTCTTGATCCTTCTGCCTCAGCTTACTAAGTGCTGGAATTTCAGGCACGGGTCACCATATCTGGGCCTACTTTGATTTTATTTTTATTTTGTGTGTGTGTCAGTCAGTACTGGGGCTTGAATTCAGGCTTTTTTGGCTTGCTTGCTCATGGCAGGTGATCTACCACTTGAACCATGTCTTGGGTCCAACATTTTGCTGGTTAATTGGAGATGGAATCTAATAGCCTTTTGTGTTTGAGGTGGCTTCAAAATTGCAATCCTCCATGTCTTAGCCTACTGCACAGCTGAGGTTACAGGTATGAGCCACTAGTGTCTGGCCCTACTTGGTCTTGTTGGAAAAAAATCACTAATATGTCAAATCATGTATTATATGTTTAGGGATTGACTCCTTCACTATACCATGCACTTTGGAATGTCATGTTTCTGTTCACTTGTGTCCCTAGCCACCAGAAAAGTCATTGTTCAACATTACTTGATTAATAACTGAGTTAAAGACATGGTCTTTGATTCCAAGGAGTTCATAATACATGGAGGGAAACAAACCAAGAAATAACTGTAATAGGAGACATGATAGCAGTTCTAAATGAAGTGTAAATCAGCACTACAGGAACACTAAGCAGAGTGATGAAATACTTCCTGGGGGAAATCAGGCAAGTTTTCACTGGGGATATGGAGTTTCACCTGGGGATTGAAAGGGAAATAGAATTTCAACAGGTAACAGGAAATGTGGAACAGAAAAAGGTACTTTCGATTGAGGGACAGCCATCAACAAAGAACTAAGAGTAGGAAAGGGTGGAGTGTGTTTAGCGACAGTGAGAAGGGAGAAAGATCAGTGTCTCCATCAGGCATAAGGGCCTTAGTGATGAGACAAGTATTCCATAACAGTTGCTTATTCCAAGGTCTCACAGTTCACTCTGCAAGGTAGGAGCCGTTTTATGGATGAGGAAACAGACTTAGAGCTAAGTTAGTTATGTCCAATGTCACACATCTAGTGATGGCAGCAGTGGGAGAAGAGGTTGGAAAAATAGATTGGGAAGTTCAAATAGTCTTAAATGGTAGAAGGAATTAGATTGCATTTCACTAGACAAGCAAAGGAAGGCACTGATGAGTTCCAAGCAAGGGAATGGCTCTTTGGGGAAGACATAGTGTGCTGGCAGAAAATGGGATGAAACAGAAGCTTTGTGGTACTGAATTCTAGGAGAGGCCATTTCCAGACTATAAGATCAATGACATTTCTGAAGCTGTGCAATGCAGAGGCCTTGACTGTTACAATTCAAGTTAAGCCCCTGAACCAGGATAGTAGTGACAATAGGAATAGGGAGGGAGGAGGGAATAAATGACAGATAGGATCAGAAAGAACTGAATAGCATGGGTTAAAAGCTAGGATAGAACCAAAATGATTATCTCTCTGATATAATTTATGAAGTCAACCACAAATATTTGCTAAACATCAGCTCAACTTTCTAAGTCTAAGAAGTACTAGAAAGGAAAGAGGAAAGAAAAAAATACAATGATGAGGATGGTATTATCAGCAGAGAGAAGACAAAATGCTCACTCATACATGCTTAAGGGAAAGCTGGAGAGGAAAAGAGCTTCAGAGCCCAAAGCTACAGGAAAGATATCTATGATGAGGACTGAAGTTTGATAAAGATATGTCCTTGGTGATTTGTGATCAAGTTCCAGGATTGAGAGTCAAGTTATGGAGTTAGTGAGTAGAAGAGGGAGAACTTTTGGAAGAAAAGCACAAGTCAAAAGGCTTGAGAACAAGGCTGCTTTTTGGACTGCTCGAGTTTATAGCCTCAGGAAGCGAAGCAGGCAGCCATACTATGTGTTGAAACAGATAGGCTGGTAGAGGTACTGCATACAGGAATCCAGGTGCAGTGGAACAGGAGTGTGTCTAAAGGAGGATGAATCCAAATTGCTACCACTCTCCTTCCCAGGGCAAGGCGATTAGACTGTTCTCAGACAGAGGACCCATGTGCGGTGCTACTTATCTTACGTGTACTGCCCTATTCAGGCTTCACCACCGAGACATGAAGAGGTAGGTGCTGTTAGTACTTTCACTTTGTAGATGAGGAACGAGGCTCTGAGAAGTTACATGAGTTACCCAATGTCACAAGGTTAATTAAATGGCAGAGCCTGGATTATAATCAGGTTTGCCTGACCCTATGCTCTGGAGATGGGGAACTGAGCAGAAGGCTGAAGATATATCTATCCTAGAGAAATCAAAGAGGGTAGCTTAATACTTCCTCATGCATACATTCTATAAAGGGGGTGAATGAGTGGCTCTTCCCTGCTCGCTCTAAGCCTTAGATAAGAAAGAGACAGACCTGGGAAAGCCATACAGAAAAACTTGTTGGACGTGAAGGTTTGGGTCCCCAAGAGTGCTAACAGTAGGGAAGTCTTTTCATGGAGATCAGGTAGCTTCTCTCTGGGAGGGTGTGGAGTGTATATGTCCATGACATTGGAAAGTTAGATCAGTAGCCTGTGTTTACCATACTCTTTCCCCCAAGAAGGTATTCTCTCCATGAGAATCTGGGTATGGTGCAGAGGAACTCTGAAACCCTGAAACTACATGAAGAACCACACATGTGTGGTGGTGTAAGTGATAGAGCCTTCCTGGGGCGAACAGCTCATCATATTGTCAGGGAAGACCTCACCCCTGCCTTGGAGCTTGTAAAGAAGGAGACTACAGGCAACAGACAAGCTACCTGAATGTGGTGGTGGAGTAAGAAAACTGGGAGGAACTGGACAAGACATGGAGGGTTCCTAGCTCCATTACTTTCTCCCTTTTGGCCTTGGTCAGTAGAAGACATGCAGCTGCTTCCTGAGAGGGGCCTACTTATTCCCGCTATCTACCCACGTCCCCACACACCCTGTACAGCCACTTCTACATGGGGATCACGCTTCCCAGACAGGTCTCACCTGGATCTTCTCTTGGCGACGCTGTTGCTCCGCTATCTTCCTGGCTAGAGCCAGCTTCTTGGCCCTAAGTTCCCTGATGTCATCCTCACCCCCACTGCCTTCAGCTTCTGAATCTTCCTCAAAGTCTTCAATCACCACGTCCTCCTCCTTTGGATGATGAAGAAGACCACAGGGTAAAGAAGATGAGAGCCAGGTACTTCCTGAATCATCCTTCTGCCCCTGCAGCCCCAGTGCATGCAACTACTCTTTGCCCACAATGCCCCAGCTTATGTTTCCCTTCTTCAAGAAGAGGAGGTTGAGAAAATCTGTTACTCTTTCCCTCAAATTGCTTCCTTTTACACTCCAGGGTTCCTTTCTTACCTATTCACACCTAAGTCACACAATTATACCTGTATATGTGTATGTTTGAATTCATACTCCTTATTCTCCCTCATGCACATTCACAGAGTCCAATTTCGGACCTGTTTTCATTTTGAAATCACAAATGATTCAAAAGGGTAAACAACAGGGAAAGCTAAACTGCCCAATTTAAATTTAATTCATGCTAATGAACTGATAGGAATCAACTCTGGCCAACATCTGTGAGTTACATGATGGGGCTTCCTTGCCCCAGAGAGCATCAGGAGCAGATGCTGTCGCTCAGCAGACCTTGCTCTGGTTTCTTTTTAAGACCACAGCCTGGTGGTGTGTGGGGACTGCTTGGCCCAATTACAGGAATTCACATGACATGGCCTTGTTCAGCTGCCCTTCCAGAGCTTGGGCAGGGTAGGAGGTGGCTAGCTAACTTAAGGAGCAGTTTAAGGCAAGCACAGCCTTCCCCAGGGATGGCACCTCCCTGATTGCAGCCTCAGCTCTCAACAGCCATTGCTCCCCGGGTGGTCCCAGCTCCATTCCTCTCTCTCTCACTTTTGGCCTTGGTCAGTAGAGAACATGCAGCTGCCCCAGAGAGCTTCGAGGGACAGAGTCAGCAAGGGTACAAGGGGAGAAATGCAGCAGGGGATGATTCCTATGATTGTAATAGGATGATAATGATGATAACTACATCAATAGCTACCATCTACTTAGGGCTTATTAGCCAGGTACTGAGATTTGCATTTTTCATATATTAACTAATTCAATCCTCACAATGGCCTGTGAAATAGCTGCTCTAAACATATCTTTGTTTTGTTGTGTGTGTGTTTGTATGCCTGTGTGTGCGTATACTACTAGGGCTTGAAGTCAGGGCCTTGTACTCTTGCTCAGCTTTTTTTCAAGGCCAGTGTTCTACCACTTCAGCCATACTCCACTTCTAGCTTTTTGCTGGCTAATCAGACAAGAGTCTCTCAGAGATGGCTGTGTAGGCTGGCTTCAAACTGTGGTCCTCAGATCTCAGCTTCCTGAGCAGTTAGGATATAGGTGTGAGCCATTGGTGCCTGGCTTCCATCCCTTCTTTATGCAATTTTTTTTGGGGGGGGGTAGTTCATGGGGGCTTGAACTCTGGGCCTGGGCACTCTCCCTGAGCTCTTCAGCTCAAGGCTAGCGCTCTACCACTTAAGCCATAGGGCCACTTCCAGTTTTCTAGTGGTTTATTGGAGATAAGAGTCTCACGGACTTTCCTGCCTGGGCTGGCTTGAACGGTGATCCACAGATCTCAGCTTCCTGAGTAGCTAGGATTACAGGCGTGAGCCACCGGTGCCCAGCTCCATCCCTTCTTTATAAAATTCAGAAACCAAAATTTGGAGAAAGACAATGTTACATAGGTAGCAGCTGGCAGAGTAGAGATTCAAATCTAAGGAAGTCTGACTTCAAAGGCTGTACCCTTGGCAGGCACTGGTGACACACCTGTAATCCTAGCTACTCAGAAGGGTGAGATCTAAGGCTCTCAATTTGAAGCCAGCTTGGGCAGGAAACTATGAGATTCTTATCTCTAATAAACTACCAAAAGTGGAGCCAGAAGTGGAGCTGTGACTCAGGTGGTAGAGCACTAGCCTCAAGCAAATAAAGCTCAGGGACAATGCCTAGGCCCTGAGTTTGAGCCCTAAGGCAAGTAAGAAAACAACAAAAAAGTCTATATCCTTATTAATCATAACAAGCAAACCCATAGGGTTAGATTCCTAAATTGAGACAGAAGGCCAAGACCCAGACCTTAACGGCTCAGCTTTGTCAGGCTATTCTAAACTGTTCTCTTTTCTGTCTGTGATCTTCTTGGCAGAGGGAAGTTAAGTAAGTGGGTGAGTATGTAGGTGATCAGGGAGCAGGGTCCAGTGGAGGATGGGTGGTCAGGCAATATCCCCAAACTAGACTCTGTCCTATTCACAAAGAAAGATGCTGAAGCATCTTCTAGTTCCTCCAATGGTCTCAGTGACTTGTTTTGTAGTTGAGGGGAGAGATCAGATCTAAGGATGGGGCTAAAACTGTTGCTGTCTTGAGAGGTCTAGGGGTCTGGGTGCTATTCCCAGGCACCACTCATTTGTTAACCCCCACCCATGGGAAGGAGGAAGACTAAATATTTGCTTTCTTGTTCTAGGGGTTAACAGAATAGGAGCAAGTGGAGATAGGATGCCTGCTGGCCCTGTGAGGGAACAGTGCCCCTGCCTCCTTGGACCAGTGATGCACAGGGTTATCATGTGCCTGAAATGAGCTGGATTAAGGTCAAATGAGGGTCAGAGAAGCTTGTCTGAGGTTTGCTTAGCTCTCATAGCAAACGAGGAAGTGCAAGGTTATGAAATTACACAGACCAGGGTAAGTAGGGTTTCCCAGCGACCACTAACATAAAGGAACCCAGGAGGCTCGTGGGAAAAGGAAGAAGTGGGCAGCCGTGTGTGGGTCACAAACATTTGCCTGGTCAGAAAGCCTCAGAAGGAGGCAGAGCTATGACCTGGGCACAGCTAAGATCTGGGTCCAGAGAGCTGGTCTGCTCCTTGTGACACAGGAGACACTCCTTTCTCACTCACTTGTGCTGCAGACTCTACACTACTGGCTGGAGACTAGCTTATTCTCCATGTTTATCCCTGCCTTCCAGTATAGGTGAGACAAAGGACAGAAGCACAGCTTTCTGCCCCAATCTTCCCACGAGTGCCAGGGATGTGGTGCCACTACTCCGAATGCCTTAAGTGTGGACATCCCCATGGCTTTGGCAACTCTATTGTCTCCTCCCACGCTGACAGCTCATTCTTTCCCGTTATTCCCTGCCCAGGTTTCATCTGGAGAGTCTGGAATCCTGGGCTCAGCCGTATCCCTGGAACCACCTCTGTCCTGGAAGCTGAGCGCTGTGTCATTAGGCATGGGGTGGGGTTCTCCAGCTATCCCAATGAAGCCGGGCCAATACTGTTGCTCTGAAGACTCTGTTCCAAAGGTGGCCACTCTATCACTGCCTCAGATCCCAAATGACAGCTTCCAGCTGACATCTGGCTTCCTTGGCCTGTTGCTGATTTCATCGGTGCACCCCACCCTGCTCCACCGGGCGCTTGAGACTGCTGCAGGCCAAATGACTGTGTTGGCCTATGGGTGACCTGGCCTCTGGCTAGAATTGCTTCCGTCCCTTTCCTCATTCCCACATTCCTTCCCACCTAAGACCCCTGTTTTTAACAAAGTGGGGAAAAAGAAGGAAAATCAACCTTCAGGGAAAAGTGAGATGTGTATGCACAACCAGACAGAATTATCTATGCCCAGATGCACAGCAGGGAGAGCGACAGTGATGTTAAATGCACACATGCTCCAACACTGTTACACACATGTGCTAAGAACCCACAGACAGCAGAAGGGCTGGCAGCAGTGTTCACTCCAACCAACACACAAACCAGGCAATGTAGGGCCACTTCAATGTCATCCTCAGAAAGACATATACATGATGGGTAGGACAACTGTCAGTGAGGTCTGTAGCAGTGGGTACACAGGCTGGTGCACACATGTGTGTGCGCACATACACACAGAGTCTGGAATAAAGCAAGGGCTACAGGAACAACCAAGGGCAAACAAACAAGAGGAGAATTCCTTAATCACATCAGGATGTGCAGGAGGGAGGGAGGGAGCAAGGGAGGGAGAGTAGACTGGGGGAGGGGTGATTTTCCACCCGGGGCCAGCAATGTCAGCTCTTCCTGTATGTGTGCTGGAGGCTGGAGTTCAGGCCTGTGCTGCACTGAGCACTGCACATCTATAAACTTGATCCTCAGCCTGAACTCTAACACCCCCCTCTCCCCACTCCCTTTCCTAAGCCTCCAGAGCTGCACATTATTAAACTCTTTTCTTTCTTTCCCTCTTTTCTCCTCCAGTGCAACATTAAAAAGAAGCATCTGGAACTCGTAGTATAGTGAGATGTAGGCAAAGGAGGTAGACTGGCAGTAAGGGACACCAGCGGAGTGCAATCTCAAGAAGCTGGCTGTCCCATCAACAGAGACACTGCTCTGAGTGGTTATAAATAATCCCGAGGAGAAGCTGCAGTCTGGGCAGGGGGAGGGGAGCCTCCCCTGCCACAGTGGGCTCTTCCCGAATAGTACCTCATCTTCCAGTTGTTTTCCCTCTTGGCTTCCCATTTCCTTTCCCATGGTGTCTGGGACTGGTGCCACTGACACATATTTTCCACCCTTGAATGCCAGCAGAGGCTCTTCTTGTCCACAAAGGGCTTCCAGAAAATACTTCAGCACTGTGACCCTTTTGCAGTCGGCTGCAATAACCTACAGGGTGGGAGAAGAGAAGAAAAACAGCATTTCTGAGGGGGAAGATGAAGCTCAGAGACACTGCTGGCTGCAGGGCACGTGAGAAGTGTGTCGAAGTTACTGGAAGGGAGGCAGTATGAGGGGCAGGAGCGTGCGTGTGCAAGGTGAGAGAGGGCCGAGGACCAAGGTCTTCTGAAGGAAGGAAGTCCCAGGGTCTTGCCTTAGGTCATCTCTAGGGCAGCAGACACCCCAGGACTGATGCCAGGTACCCTCAGGGTGCTTTTTTTTTTTTAAACAAAAGTCCTGATATTAAAAAAAAAGGAATAAATTAAGTTCTTCTAAGTTTGGAATCCTATCAACAGGAGGGAGTGGAGAGCACAACACTGCTTTGTGGCTCCCCTTGCTGCCCCTCCCCAGGTTGCCTCCAG
Organism: Dipodomys ordii; assembly: GCF_000151885.1. Taxonomy (NCBI): domain Eukaryota; kingdom Metazoa; phylum Chordata; class Mammalia; order Rodentia; family Heteromyidae; genus Dipodomys; species Dipodomys ordii. Next base: position 7,524,596 of record NW_012267247.1, read on the forward strand.
GAGAACTGGCAGCCCAAGTGCAAAGTGAATGACTGCAGCTTTCTTAGCTGTTTCATCTCAGCCAGGTCACTTTGAGCCTCTCTGAGAAGTTCCTGCCCTACCTTAAAGCTTCTTATGCCCCAGAGACTGGGGTCAGGCAGGACACTTTTGGGAAGAGAGTTGAGCAGAGCAGGTGGGGGTGTTCTACAAAAGCTCTGTTTATCCAGGACTCAGGCCAGTTGCTGCCATGTATACTTGCTGGTACTGCCAGATAAGTGGGGGCTCATGTGGCTGACAGGAAATTCATTATTCTGAGCTACTTTCGAATTTGTTAGTGTCTCAGATATAAGTATCCAGTCATCTAGTCTTCCCTGTGAGACCACATACATACATACATACACCTTCACCCTCAGTCCCACCTAGGTTGTTTGCACTCTTCTCTGTTCTTGCTATTGTCTGCCCTTGCCGACCGCTGGATCCTGTCTTCCCTACTGGCAGGGTGCACACCAAGGGCTCTCAGAATCTGAGGGTGGCTCCACATGGGAAACACATTGCAGTGGCTAGACACACCACCAGGGGCAGCCCCCATATCATTATGAGTCCAGACCGCACTGAATGCCCCAATCTTCTTTTTATGCCTTCCCATTTCTTTTTCTTTCTTTTCTTTTTTTTTTCTGTTGGTCATAGGGCTTGAACTCTGGACCTGGGTGCTGTCCCTCAGCACTTCAGCTCAAGGCTAGCGCTCTACCACTTGAGCCACAGTACCACTTCTGTTTTTTTTTCTGGTGGTTAATTGGAGATAAGAGTCTCATGGACTTTGCTGCCTGGCTGGCTTTGAACCATGATCCTCAGATATCAGCCGCCTGAATAGCTAGGATTACAGGCGTATGCCACCCACACCAGGTTGCCTTCCCATTTCTGAATGTGAAAAGGACTCAGAGCTGCATCACGCAGTGAAGGTCTGTTATAGAGAATGACTTGGTTCATTTGTGGGCTTATTATCTCCCTCATCTAAGGACCACAAGCTCTCTGGCGGCAAAGATGACATCTCATACTTTTCACACTTCACTGGCAAGGGCTGGAGAATAATTAGAGCACACAGTAGGTCTACAGCAAACACCAGAAGTCTCAGTGAAACTCAGTTGAGTAAACAAGAAGATGATGTGGGCATGATACGTGTTCTCTAGGTCACTGTGGAAATGAGTAGCAATCAGCCAGGTGGGCTGACCAAAGAAAGTACAGCACACACCAGTCACCTGAGTACCCCGTGATTATTCTTTGTCATCTTCTTCCCAGCCTTGGCACCATTCACCAGGGACCTGTGGTCACTGTAAGCTGGAACCTCAGGCTAAGTACCTTAACCATGTCTATCTCCAAGGCAGGCCAAAAAAGTTATCTGCTACTGCAAAGAGGCTTAGAAAAAGGAAAGCCTCTTGAGATTAGGGTGCCTGGTCCTAGGCTTACCTTCCTGAAGGAGGAAGGAAGACCCTGCCTTGGGTCAGGTCAGGTAACCATGGTTCCATAGCGTGTATTCAAACATGGGAAGGCTAGAAATACAGAAGCAGGGGCTAAAAGGCATTAAAGAACAGAGCTGAAATGAGTAATAGCCTGGCAGGCAGCACGCACAGTGGCCTCCCTGCATCCACAGCCTCTCACTTACAGAGGAAACTTCTGCATTTCCACAAGGCTGCCAGTTTCCTCTCTCTGGTCTAATTTTAACCACCTTGTCGTTACAGTGTGTGTCAGCCACCTGACCCCACTATGACCTCTGACCTTACGGCCCAGCTACTGCTTGCACTATGGAGAATTATGTAATGGGTCTAGGACTTTCCTTTTTGGCATGAGGCTGCTGCCACTGAATGGGAGGAGGTAGAGGTGAAGGGATGAGAAGAGGGCAGAGAAGAGGACATTATAAGCTTGAGATGGTCCTTGGCTCACCTGAATGAGCACAGGAACTCTTGCTGAATCTACAATAGAAACCTACCCAAGGAAGGACAGTGTGCTATGAGCGAGTCTTCAGACAGGTGGGCAGGAGCATCATTGCTGATAGGGTACAGGCTGGGTGGTAAGCTGCTTGCCTCAGGAAGAGTGTGTGAATCCTGGCCAAGAGGGAGAAAGGCCACATGTGTGGACGTGGGACTCCTGGGGATGGGGATTTCCAGGGCACAGCAGGACCCTGGGAGGCAGACATCCTGCGCCTGCCTGCTGCACATCCTTAGAGGTTCAGTGGGAATTGTCCACCATGTGGCAGACAAGCAAAAATAAGTCTCTCCCCACCCTGCTTTTCATTTCCAAGCTTTCTGTATGCTATGTTCATGATTCTTCCTCTAGAGCAAGGGCACTACTGTCGAACTGACCAAAAAGACTTTCTTTCATTCTGGGTCTTTCAGCTGGTACTAAGAAGTCTGCTGATGGTTTAGAGAGAAAATTTATCTAGTCTTTTAGGAGTATCCTCTCTTCTTTGCAATCCAATCAGCAGGGAGAACAGAGACAGTTGTGCACATTCTCCTTAGATTTCTAAGGACAGTGGGACAGTGAGAAATGAGAGGCAGAAATGTCTAGGGCTTGCCCAGAGTCTGGAAAAACCTACTGTCATGTGTGAGACAATTCCTCCTTCATGTTGGAATAGTAAGTCTAGTACTACGGGAGAAGATCACAACTCCCTTCCCTGTGGCATTCTCCAAAAGTCTTGTGAAAATATTCTCCTATTCAAAGTCTATAGTAGTAAAATCAGGGCAATACAAAAAAAAATGAAGATGACAGAAACACAAGCAGTTTAATATGGTTAATAGGGGAAGTCTTTCAAACAGCCTGCAAACAGCAAACTCCAAGATTATCTGCTTGTCCAAGGAGGACTTCCTGGTAGGAGAGGGGTTAAAGCTAGGTTCCCTGTTTGGAGAGGAAGGAGTCCAGATGAAATCTATGACATAATTCCCACAGAAACTCTGTTCATGAGCACATTTTTCCATTCTGTATCAATGAAAAGCTGAGACTGTAAATGGTATATGTTCATTGCAATGTGGGTAAACAAACAGTAGATCTTCTAGAAAAGAAAGAGCTGGGGAAGAGAAGCTTCTGGGGTAGTGACAGTTGGGCTCAACTAGGGCTAGAGGTAGGTAAAGGATTGCTGGCCTGAGCACCTTTTCAGTGCATCTTCTTGGTGGCAGTCCTGGGCCTGCTGCAGGGAGACCCAATATAGGGGATTATCAAGAACTCCAAAAAAATTAACGGACAAATGCTCACATGAATCATTACAGTTCTGAACAAAACCTGGGGCTTTAGATCAGGGAAAAGTTGAAAGAAAGGCACCCAAAGAAAGTCCCTTCCTTTTCCCCTAAACATTGTCTGAGGCAGCTTGCCCCATCATCAGCAGGAACTGAAACCTCGAGCTTCAGGGCTCCAGTTATCACCCCATCAGGTCCACACGCAAAGAGCCAAGCAAAAAGGAAAACTGAAAGCTCAGTGTGGGGAGGCGATAGTGGCACCTGTCCTGTTCCAGGCTCAGTTCCTTAGCAAAATAACATGAGCCAGCAGTAGGGGAGTGAGAGCTGGGGACAAGGAGAAAGCTAGGTCTTGAGAAAAGCAGGAAGAACCTTGGAGAAGTCCGGCTTATTGGTCTTCATAAGTGGGGAGGTGGATTAGTAAGAAAGAATGGTGAATTTTGAAAAGCAGTAACTCTCCTAGCCATCCTGCAGGGACCAGCACAGCCTGGACAGAGATGTCCAGTGATGGGGAAAGGTGAGAGAGAAGGAAGGTGGGAAGAAGATGAGAGAGAAAAGGAACTGACCACCAGACAACACTGAGTTCCAAGGCAGCACCCTAGAGCAGCCTCTGGGAAGGAGAAAACCCCTGTGTAGCCAGGGAATATGAGTAGGGGTTGGAGAGCTGAACCAGGCCTCTGGATGCAAGCTCTAGGGAAAGAGGAACTCACAATATTTTTATTGGGTCCCTGTTTCTCCAAACAGGCCTCTTGGAAGGCATGAGTAAAACAGTTGCTAGTCATTTTGTAAGATTTCTTTTGCTGAACTTTTGGCTTGTGGGAATCAGAATTTAAACCTGCACTATCAGCCAGTTTTTTTTTTTTTTTTCTGATCTGAAAAAGTCTAGCTTGCTACTGCTCCTCTAGTTAAAGAGAAAAAAATCACACAGGTTTCCCCCCACAAACTCAAGTTTACAGGTTGTTTTTCTTGTTGCTCTTAAATGGAGCCAATTATTCTCACATTTGTTGAAACCTTCAATCAAACTTTATAGCTTGTTAATTTTACAGAATGTCCTCAGAGCAAATAAGATGCAGACAGGAAAAGTGAAGTCTTGCTAAGATTATTAAGAAACCTTAAAATAGCCTTCAAATCTACCACCAAGACTGGTAAAATACAGGCTGCTTGGCTGGCTTCTGAGTTCAATTAGCAATAGGCTAATTATCATCTTTAATGAGCCAAGCCTATAGGATTTGCTACAAGACTAATATGTTTTCACAAACCAGAAACTTCTAACTATGCACATCTCACCCTCACAGGAGACTGAAGGGCAGAAAGCACAATTCTGTGCAGGCCAAGGGTGGGTCAGCCTGAGAAGGGGTCTGCCAATGAAAATTCAGACACAGAAATAAAGAATACCACACAGGGAATCCTCTGGAGCTGGGAAGACAGAGGAAATGGTTTATTCACATTCCTAGGGGGAGGGGCTTCTTGGCAGGGAGCAGACTCCTGGCAGGAGAGAGAGAGTGGCTAGAAGGATGCATAATCACTCAGATGATAAACGCAGCACTTTAGGACAGGGAGAGACATACTCACAGCCTACCTGAACCAGAGCAAGTTGATCTGGAAGGGAGAGAGAAGGTCAGGGGTCAGAGAGGAGGAAGGAAGCTGTGCTAAAGTTTTGAATGACCATGGGTCAGAAGAAGAAAAATCATGAGTTTTATACTGGATACATCTTTGGAGAACCCTAGGGCATGCATACAGCTCAAGGGATCAACTCAAACAGCCCCTTTACCTACCATGTTGCCTTGCGGTCTCATTTTTACACAAGGCACCAAGCATAGGCCACTTATCAGTCACTCCATGTGTCTGTGTGCGTGCCAGTACTGGGGCTTGAATTCTGGGCCTCAAGATCTCCCCTTAGCTTTTCTGCTCAAGGCTGGTGTTCTACTACCACTTTCAACTTTTTGCTGATCTAAAAGAGTCTCATGTATTTGTCTGTTCAGGCAAGCTTTGAACTGCATTTGTCATTATCTCAGCCTCCAGAATAGCTAGGGTTATAGTTGTGAGCCACCAGCTTCTGGCTGTCCTAAATCACTTCCAAATCCAATGCCCAGAAATAGTCCTAGTCCTATGGCTGGCCTGAGTCACAAGATGAAATGTTTACAGCATTGGTCAACCCGCAGCTATAATACTATTCCATTACATGGGTCATATCTGTTGTTTTTCTTCTCAGAGTAGATAATATGGCTGTTGCTAATCAGCTGGCACTACATAGCTGCCTGTTCTCAGAGTGGTGAGTGACCTGCTCTCCATACCTATATCCATCATGTGTACACAAACATGTATACCTGCAATTAGTCTTTTAAATATGAGTAGATAGAACTGGCAAATGGGTGTGGTAAGGTTACTACAATAGTTTCTTTACAGATTCTATAGGCACTTGGCTATTGGAGATAGATTGTACTTATACTGGAGGGAAAGCCAGGGGGAAGAGAGGAGCTATGGAACATACATGCAGTGAGGAGGAAAAGTACAGAAGGAAAAAATGGATCAATTGTAGTAAGAAGGAAGCCAAGACAGCACAGAATCCTCTGTCCCTGAGCTCCTTTTTGCTCAAGGCTAGCACTCTACCACTTGAGCCACAGTGCTACTTCTGGCTTTTTCTGTGATTAACTGGAGATAAGAGTCTCATGGACTTTTCTGCCTGGGCTGGCTTTAAACTGTGATCCTCATATTTTAGCCTGAGTGGCTAGGATTATAGGCATGAGCCACACTGCCTGGCTTCTGAGTTCAAGTCTTTAACTTCTTTTTTTTTTTTTTTGGGTCCGGTCATGGGGCCTGAACTCTGGGCCTGGGCTCTGTCCCTCAGCTCTTCAGCTCAAGGCTAGTGCTCTACCACTTGAGCCACAGCGCC
>NW_012267247.1:7532628-7625491 GCF_000151885.1 Dipodomys ordii
TTTTTTGTCAGTCATGGGGCCTGAACTCTGGGCCTGGGAGCTGTCTCTCAACTCTTCAGCTCAAGGCTAGCGCTCTACCACTTGAGCCACAGTGCCACTTTTGGCTTTTTCTGCTTATGTGGTGCTGAGGAATCAAACCCAGGGCCTCATGAATGTGAGGCAAGCATTCTATTACTGAGCCATCTTCCCAGCCCTGCTCCTTTATGTCTTTCAGGCTGATGATCTGAGGATATCATGATGGAGACCTCCCTTGGGCTCAACCTTGCTAGGAGATGAAGCCCAGCCTATCTCCATGCTTCATGCTCTGGTAAGCTCTTTTCTCCTTTGTGACGCCCCTGTAGGGGGCACTACTGTAGGACACTACTCTACCAACTCCAGACTCCAGGCCCCAGGCAATGAGTCTGCAACCCACCTTCCTCCACCATCTGGTCATAGTTTTGGTTTTTTGTTTTAGTCAGTTATGTGGCTTGAACTCAGGGCCTGGGCACTGTCCTTCAGCTCTTCAGCTCAAGGCTAGTGCTCTACCATTTGAGCCACAGCACCACTTCGGCTTTTTCTGCTTATGTGGTGCTTGAAGAATCGAACCTGGGGTCTCAAGCATGCAAGGCAAGCACTCTACCACTGAGCCACCTTGCCAACACTTTTTTTTTTTAACTGACTTTGTCTTTATGGAATCACTTCACCTTATTCCTTCGCTTTTAAGCATGATAAAAATGTGTGTGTATATGCGTGTGTGTTTACTGGGCTTAATCTAAGGGTCTACTATTTGAGTCAAGCTCCACTTCTGATCTTTTGCAGTTCATTAGAGAAATGAGTCTCATGGACTTTTCTGGCTTGCCTGACTTCAATTCTTAGTCCTCAGATCTCATTCTCCTAAGGAGCTAGGATTACAGGAATAAGCCACAAGTGCCTGGTAAAACTTTTTCTCCCTTTCTGGGCACTGGTAGTATACAACTGAAATCTTATTCTTATTCAAATCTTATTGTGATCTGAGATCTGAGGATCCTAGTCTGAAGCAAGCCTGGGCAGGGAAGTTTGTGAGACTCATCTCCACTAAACTACCAAATATCCAGAAGTGGAGCTGTGGCTCAAGAACTACAGTGCTAGCTTTGAGCAAAGATAAGGTTAGGGACAGAACCCAGGCCCTGAATTCAAGCCCCAGCACACAGATACACATACACACAAACAAACAAACAAACCCAAAACCTTACATTTTTAAATTTATTTAAAAGAGTCTCATTAAGTACCATAGGCTGGTATTGAACATAAAATCCTCATGGTGCTGGGATTATAGTTACTTAGTCTGCTAGATATGGTGGATCATACCTGTAATCCTAGCTACTTGGAAGGAAGAGACTGGAAGAATCACAATTCTGGTAGCCTGGGCAAAAAGTTATTGAGACCCCATCCAAATAGACCCTAGAAAAAGCTGGGCATGGTGGTGTATACATACTAGCTATGCAAGGAAACATAAATAGGAAGATAATCCAGGTTAGCCTGTGTATAAAAAGGACTGGAGGCATGTCTCAAGTGATGGAGTGCCTGTCTAGCAAGGGCACACTTCTGAGTTCAAATGCCAGTACTGCCATAACAAAAACAAAACCAAAAAAAAACAAAGGCTTTTTTTGTGCCCCCCCCCCCCCCCGCCATTTAGTCTTTGTCTATTCTGCCAGGTATTCCTGGTATGCCATATCTCTCTTGTACTACCATGTGACAGGGACTATGCTAGACATCCTGGATATACAAAACAGAATAAAGCCAACACAGTTCTTGATTTCATAGTGTTTTCTGTCTAGGGAGAGGAGTCTAAAGAAACTTGAAAACTACAGATTCTCTCTTCAGCCTCAAGGGATTAGGCTTACAATTTGTTAATCTTTTCTGACCTCATTAGCAGCCCTCAAGTCTATGTTACTCATATGCTACAACTTGAGCTTCCTTGTCTTCTAGGATTGGGAGGGGCTTAACAACCATTGCAGGCTGTAAAAATGTTCCTCTGAGCAACCCTCAGTGATGCAACACTTTCTTGAAATTTTACGTAAAAAACTTCAAGACCTGAGAGAAGCTTTTAAAATCAATCATTATTTAATACTAAGCAACAGATTTTCATTACCTATGTAAACAGATTTTTTTTAAACTGGTAAACTTTCAGTCCTTATCATGCAATATGAGAGAAAGGACTGTTGTGGACTTATATATAAGAGAGTTTTGTTTCCTAGGAGAAGCACATCCCGTGTTATGGAATTGCCTAGTTGGTAGAAATGCTTAATGCTTGTCTTGCTGCTCCCCTCTGTGCCATTACTAGGGGCTTAAATTCAGGACCTTACACTCTCACTCAGCTTTCTCATGGCTAATGCTCTATCACTTGAGCAAAAAAAACACTTCTGGCTTTTTGCTTATTAATTGGAGATCAGAGTATCTCGAATTCTGTCTGATTCAGCTAATTCCAAGCTTCAATCCTCAGATCTCAGCTTCCTGAGTACCTAGAATTGGAAGTGTGAGCCACTGGCACTCAGATCCTATTTTTTAAAGATCAAATCTGTCTTCTAATTCTCCTATATCTGTTCTCTGGGGGCCCAGAGAAACTCTAACCCTATTTCTATCTGACTGGCCTCAAATTATTGGGGGTTTGCTGAGCTCTACTTTCTCTAGGCTAAACAATCCCACTTCCCAACTGCTCCTCACTTCCACAGTCTCCTCAACATCCTGCTTATTCTTTAATGTGTCTCCTAAAGTGAATGCCCATGTGTGGTCTGGCAGCAGCAAACAGTATAGAACACGCCTCGTTCTGCTCTAGACCTCAATTCTATGAAGAGACTAAATGACATCACTTTGTTGTTCACTACTCTGAACTACTGACAAATTATGAGCTTCTAATCAATAAACCTCAAACTGTTTTCACCTATGTGGCTAAATCATGTCTCTTTCCACTGAAGGTAAGCCCTACATTATTTTTCAAGGTCTTTTCATGCTATTTCGCCTGTACTGATGTTTTGCTGTATTCTTGTTCCATAGAGCTGTACTCTAGATCCAAAACCTGTTATCTGAGAATGCACAACTTTTCAAGCTCATACCATCAATAACCATGACCAGCTGGTTTGATTATTCTTCTCATTATCTTTCTCTCAAAGATATAATTTGATTTTTCTCATAAGAGTTATTTTAATTTTTTAGAAATTGTTATTATAAAGGTGATATAGGGTTAGGCGCCAGTGGATCACGGCTATAATCCTAGCTACTCAGAAGGCTGAGATATGGGGATCACATTTCAAACCCAGCCTGGGCAGGAAAGCCTGTGAAACTCTTAATCTCCAATTAACCACCAGAAAACTGGAAGTGGCACTGTGGCTCAAGTGGTAGAGTGCTCGCCTTGATCTGAAGAGCTTAGTACCCAGGCCCAGGCCCAGAATTTAAGCCCTTGCTTTCTCCCAGTTTTTTCCTCTTGTCCCGACTCACAAGTTGTATAGTTTATTTGCTACATAGTGTTCACTCTTTGTCCCTCCATTTCTGTGTAAATAGAGTTCTTGAGGGCAAGCTGTGTGTATGTATATATTTAAAGTAAAAGCTGCCTGTAGTATCTAACATACACTATGAGAACTTGGGACAATGTGAATGACTCATCAAGCAGGCAGGCAGATGGCTTAGGACAATTCCAGATGATCTAATAGGGGTGCTGGCCACATTGTATACTGTGTGAATCATGCTCCCTGAAGTTGTATAACACAGATCCCCTGGCCAGACTCAGAGATGCTACTCTGCTTTGGATGCCGCTCCTGGAGGAGATGCAGAATCCCAAAGGGATAGGTGTCTCTTTGGCCAGGCTGCCTTCAGGGTTTCTAGTGTGAAATAAGATACCATGAGAAGCCAAGCTGTGGGCATGTCTTGCCTTGTCTTAAGTGGAAGCTGTTGTTCCCCAGTAAGATACAATGGATCTTAATGCTGCTTTTCAAAGCACCAATGACTTTTTGGTTTTGATGTTTTGGTTCTGGAATCTAATCCAAGGCCTTATACATGCTAAGTATGTGCTTTGCAGTGAGTTACATCCCCAGCTCCTAATGTAATGTTTTGGAAAAAAAGAAATCACACACCTATAGCTGGAGAACTACCATAGGAAATTAAATATGGTTTACAAAAATTCTGAGATGCCAGCTGAGGGAGAAAGTCATTTTAAGTTACATTTCATATCCTAAATTTCTAGAGCCCTGATTCTCCACTGTGGTCTGTGCCTCATAGTTGAAGACAAGTCATGTTCTGCTAACTAAAAGTAATTAAAGTTTATTCATAGTTTGGGTTAAGTCAAATGCCTGGCACATAGGGCAAAGCAGTAAGTATTAGTTCTCTTTTTGTCACCTCTAATAACTAAAAAGGATTTTTCAAAACCACTTGCATCAGAATCTCATAATTAATGAGCTTGTTAAAACTGCAAACTCCTGCCAGGTACCGGAGGCTTATGCCTATAATCCTAGCTACTCAGGAGGCTGAGATGTGAGGATTGTGGTTTGAAGCCAGCCTATGAAAAAAAAAGTTCCTAAGATTCCTATCTCTAATTAACTAGCAAAAAAGCTGGAAGTGGGAAGTGGAGTTGTGGCGCAAGTGGTAGAATGCTAGCCTTGAGCAAAAAAGGTCAGGGACAGTGCCCAGGCCCTTAGTTCAAGATCCAGGACAGGTACATGCTCACAATCTCTCTCTCTCTCTCTCTCTCTCACACACACACACACACATATACACACACACACACACACACACACACATGCACGCACACGCAAACGCAGACTCCTGGACTCTACTTTGGACTAAGCAAGTGTTCCAGGTACTCATAAATACTGGGGTTTGATAATCGCTGTTTTAAATGCTTATAAAAGGTTTGGTGAAAATTGTCACAAAGTTATTAAAATGCTTACAATTTTAGCCTACTTTTAAAAATGCAGCTGTATTTTAGATAAGATGCAAATAATCTTATATTTCCCTCCACCCCACCCCACCTTTTTTTTTGGTCAGTTGTGGGGCTTGAACTCTAGGCCTGGATACTGTCCCTGAGGTCTTCAGCTCAAGGCTCTACCACTTTAGCCACAGCACCACTTCCGGTTTTCTGATGGTTAACTGAAGGTAAGAGTCTCACAGACTTTCCTGCCCAGGCTGGCTTTGAACCTCGATCCTCAGATCTCAGCCTCCTGAGTAGCTAGGATTACAAGCGTGAGCCACCAGTGCCTGGCCCCACCCCTTTTTTTGAGACAGGGTCTCACTATGTTGCCTAGGCTGGCCTCTAGCTTCTAGGTTCAAGAAATCCTCCTGCTATGGAACTGGGAACATGGGTTAGGGTAGAGTGCTTGCCTAGCATGCATGAAGCCCTGGGTTCAATTCCTCAATACCACATAAACAGAAAAAGCTGGAAGTGGTGCTGTGGCTCAAATGGTGGAGTGCTGGCCTTGAGCACAGAGAAGCTCAGGGACAGTGCCCAGGCCCTGGTTCAAGCCCCAGGACTGGCAAAAAAAAAAAAAAAAGGGCTGTGGCTCAAGTGGTAGAGTGCTTGTCTTGCATGCATGAGGCCCTGGGTTCGATTCCTCAGCGCCACATAAACAAAAAGAAAAAAGCCAGAAGTGGCACTGTGGCTCAAGTGGTAGAGTGCTAGCCCTCAGCTGAAAAGCTGAGGGACAGCGCCCAGGCCCAGAGTTCAAGCCCCACAACCAACAAAAAAAAAAAAGAAAAGAAAAAGAAGAAAAGACAAAGAAAAAAAGAAATCCTCCAGTTTTCTAAATAGCTAGGATTATAGCCAGCTTATACTTTACACTTCTCATGGTGCTTCTAGGACCTAGAAAATCTCCATCATCCAATGTAGTTATTATTACTCAGGTAACAGATAAGAGGAAACTGAAATTCAAAGGAATTAAATAACACGTTCAGCAGAGCTAAGATCTAAAGGCAGATGCAAGAACTTCTTGTCCAAGGCTCCAGCCACCTCACCAGAGCTGCTTTCCTAGGAAAGTGCCATTGGGCCTCCCAGGGCACAACAAAACATGCTGCGTGCTTCACTCACCCTCTAAGACTACAGCTAACACTCAGTGACTGGTTAATACGTGCCAGGCACGGTGCCAAATGCCTTACTTGAACCAATTCAGTCCCTACCACAACCTCATAAAGTAGGTACCTCATTACCTCAATTATACAGAGGAGGAAATCAAGGCACAAAGAAGTGAGTAACTTGCTCAAGGTAGAAAGTAGAGGGGCTGGAATGTGTCTTTGTTTTTACTGTTCTAACTACCCACAGCTTTCAATGGTCCAGAGCATTTGCTTGTGTTTAAGGGAGAAAAGTCTCACAATTTTTGCAAGGGGAAAGAGTTGACCCAATATAGAAAGTTACATGAAAAAAATAAAAGGGAGAATGGAAGCATCTTATGGAGGTGTTTTTGTTTGTTTGTTTTTTCCTGATCCTGGGGCTTGAACTTGGGGCGTGGGTGCTGTCCCTGAGCTTCTTTTGCTCAAGACTAACACTCTATCACTTGAGCCACAGTGCCACTTTTGTTTTTTTCTGAGTAGTTTATTGGAGGTTAGAGTCTCATGAACTTTCCTGCCCAGGCTGGCTTGAACCATGATCTCCAGATCTCAGCTTCTTGAGTAGCTGGGATTACACTGGAGCCATAGTGCCATTTCTGGTTTTCTGGTGATTAATTAGAGATCAGAGTCTCACAGGCTTTCCTGCCTGAGATTGCTTTGAACCACAATCCTCAGATCTCAGCCTCCTGAGTAGCTGGGATTACAGGCATGAGCCATGGGTGCCCTACTTTGTGTGTGTGCGTGTGTGTGTTTGTGTGTGTGTGTGTGTGTATGTGTGTTTCATTGGAGACAAGTCTCATGGACTTTCTTGTCAAGGCTGGCTTTGAACCGCAATTCTCAGATCTCAGCCTCCTGAGTAACTAGGAGTACAGTCTTGAGCCACTGGCACCTGGCTCATCATATGTTTTTATGGAATATTAAAATGATATTATAATTCATGAACACAATGCAAGTAAAGCAAACTAGTTAACACAGCACCTAAGATCACATTATTTTTGGCAGTACTAAGATTTGAACTAAGGGCCTCATACTTGTTAGGTAGGTGCTCTACTATTGCTGAACCAATAGCTAGCCCTGTGCTAGTTATTTTTCTGGTAAGGTATCACTTCCTGCCAGGTGTGTGCCTAAACTACAATCCACCTATTTTTGGCTTCTTGTTATAGCAGAATGCATCATCATTCTCAGCTTCTTCCACTGAGACAGAGTTTCATGGACTTCTCTGCCTAGTTCTGGCCTAGACCCACAATCCTTCTTAATGTCAGCCTCCCATGAAGCTAGGATGGCAAGGGCACATCACAGCACCCTACTCTGGGTTGAAAAGGGGTCTCACAAACTTTTCTGCTAAGGCTGGCCTCAAACTGCAATTCTGTTCTCAGCATTCCAAGTAGCTCAAATTACAGTCATGAACCATTGCTGCTTCCTCATTATTTCTTGTGGTAATAACATTTGAAATTCAATTTTAGAAAATTTGAAAAGTACTATATTAATTACTTTTACCATGCTATCTAGTAGTTCTAAAACTTAAAAACAAAAACAAAAAAACCCTACACAAACCTCCCCAAACCGATTCTTCCTCCTGAGACTTTGTAGTCTTTAACCACCATCTTCCAGTTCCCCCCTATCTCCAGCCTCTGGTATTCATCTTTGTACTCTGGGCTTCTATGAGTTGAATTGTTTTAATTTCCACATGTAAGTCAGAATATGTAGCTGTCTTTCTATGCCTGGCTTATTTCACTTATTTATTTATTTATTGGTTAGTTGTGGGGCTTGAACTCTGGGCCTGAGCGCTATCTGTGAGCTCTTCAGCTCAAGGCAAGCATTCTACCACTTGAGCCACAGTGCCACTTCCAGTTTTCTGGTGGTTAACTGGAGATTAAGAGTCCCACGGATTTCCTGCCCAGGCTGGCTTTGAACTGCAATCCTCAGATCTCAGTCTCCTGAATAACTAGGATTACAGGCGTGAGCCACCAGTGCCTGGCTATTATGATATTCTTTCATTCTACCCTTATTAGAGCATTATCTATCTATTCCACCCTTATTAGAGCATTATCTATCTATCTATCTATCTATCTATCTACCTATCTATCTTAGTCACGAGGCTTGAACTCAGGGCTTGTGCACTGCCCTGAGCTTTTCTGGTCAAGGCTCTACCACCTTGAGCCACTTCTGGGTTTCTGGTGGTCAACTGGAGATAAGAGTTTTACGGATTTTCCTGCTTGAGCTGGCTTTGAATTGTGTTCCTCAGATCTCAGTCTTCTGAGGAGCTAGGATTACAGGCACGAGCAAACAGTGCATGGACATTTTCTTCTTTATAAAGGGTGAATGGTACTCCATCAAGTATGTATACATTTTCTTTATCCATTTATCTGCTGATTGCCAATTATAAACAACACCACAATGAACATGAGAATGAAGATATCCTTTCAATAAAATGATTGAAGATCTTTTGTTAAGTACCCTAAGTGGAATTACTGGATCTCTATTTCCATTCTTGTGTGTGTGTGTGTGTGTGTGTGGGTGTGTGTGTGTTGGTACTGTGGCTTGAATGCTTCAAACTCTCACTGGCCTTTTTTATCCCTGCTAATGGCTGGTGCTCTACCACTTGAGCCACAGCACCACTTCCGGTTTTCTGGTGGTTATTTGGAGATAAGAGTCTCATAGACTTTCCTGCCTGGGCTGGCTTTGAACTATGATCCTCAGATCTCAGCTTCCTGAGTAGCTAGGATTACGGGTGTGAGCCACTGGCACCCAGCTCTATTTCCATTTTAAGGTCCTATAATTCTGGGCAGTGGTCTTAGAAAGGAGGGAGGACAGTTCTGTCACTGGGCTTGATGCTGGAGCTCTGCCAGCACAGGGGCTGTGCCAAGAGCGGGCCTGGGTCTATTTGAAAGATCAAAATTTGAACAGTTAAGGAGTTGGAGATAAGGTGGGAGAAGGTGGTTGGTGTTCTTTTCATATGTTAAGCCACTCAGGAAGATGGGGAGTTTGATGGAATCATCAGCACAAAACTGTTCTGGCCAGAGCTGAGGAAGAAACAGCAGACCAGTTATAAAACTCCAGAGCGGAAAATTTCTGTTGGTGTCCAAACTAAGTCTTTGGCTGTCTATAAGGCTTGGAGAGACTTATACTGATATTTTAATCACCTGTTTAGTGTTCTGAAGACTCTTGTCAGCGGCCTCCCTGAGCTAGCTCCAGCAGGCAGAAGGGAGCTGCTGGCTCATGTACCATGTGCTTGTGTGAGCTATTTCTTTCCCATGGCTGTCTCCAATACTCTGCAGCTCCCACTGGGCTACTTGAAGGGTAAAAGCCAAACCTGTGGGCCTCTGAGACTGAAGACTTTTTGGCTAAGTTCTCATCAGATCCAGAGTCAAGACAGGCCCCTTAAGAAAGGTATAAGGTGTGGTCTCTGGAGACCAGTCTGCTAGCAACACTTCTGTGGTAACACAGAGGAAGCAGGATGCTTTCCAGGACTGTCACTCAGAAGCTATGAGCTCTCGTGTATTTATAATGAAATAATATCCTGCAAATGAAAAAAAAATACCTAACAAACTTAGGTTGGGGAGTTGTTATGAGCAAACAAGAAGTTCAGGATAGTGACAAGTAGAATATATTGGCATCTTAATTCTCCCACAATTTTCACTGGTCACAGCTTCTCTGTGGCTACAATATCCTTTTTATGAGGAAGGTTGTGATATAGATAGTGTGATGATTGATGGTTACTAGGCCTTAAGTTATTTTGTACATGTGTGTATGCATGCCATACTGAGGCTTGAACTGTTCCTGAGCTTTTTAGGTCTACCACTTGAGCTACAGCCCTGCTTTCAACTTTTGGTGGTTAACTGCAGATAAGATGCTCATGTTGGGGCTGGGAAGGTGGCTCAGTGGTAGAGCACTTGCCTTGCACGCCTGAGGCCCTGGGTTCGATTCCTCAGCACCACATAAGCAAAAAGAAAAAAGCCGGAAGTGGCGCTGTGGCTCAAGTGGTAGAGCGCTAGCCTTGAGCTGAAGAGCTGAGGGAACAGCGCCCAGGCCCAGAGTTCAGGCCCCACGACCAGACCCAAAAAAAAAAAAAAAGATGCTCATGTCCAGTGTGGTTTCAAACTGTGATCCCCAGGTCTCAGCTTCCAATGTGCCCAGCTATGCTATTTGATTTGATTCTCACAGCCTTTCTGTGAGAGAGAAAGAAGAAACTGAAGTGCAGAAAAAAAAGTACATCTAGAAGAGATGTGGGATTAAGAGAGATGGAGAATTACAAAAGGGGTGACACTGATCAAGATACATTGTATCTATCAAAAAAAAGATACATTATAATCATAAGTTGACATGCTGAGTTGACATCTCATTGTATAACTACTTAAAGATAATTAAAATACTTTTTTTTGGGGGGGTCTGGTTGTGGGGCCTAAACTCTGGGCCTGGGTGCTGTCCCTTAGCTCTTCAGCTCAAGGCTAGCACTCTACCACTTGAGCCACAGCACCACTTCTGGCTTTTTTCTTTTTGCTTATGTGATGCTGAGGAACTGAACCCAGGGCCTCATGCATGCAAGGCAAGCACTCTACCACTGAGCCACCTTCCCAGCCCCAATAAATTAAAATACTTTTTAAAAAGGAGAAAATGTATATATCATCTGTGATACAGGTGGTCTTGAACTCTCAAAAGTCTGTGTTTAATATGTTAAACTTGCCTCTTAGGAGTACTTTTGCAAAGTGCCCAGAGCACTTTTGGAGAAGGGATCTATTTCTATTTCAAGTCCTTCTCACTTAAAGGACAGTACACTAGCCCTGGCTTAACAGCAGCCCAAAAGCACCCAGGACAAAGTAAATAATTTTTCATTTAGATGAACACAAAGTAAATGGGTACTTGGCTAAGTTACAAGTAAGAACAGATTCTGAAGTTAAAAACTTCTCAGGGTACTTGCCCTGAAAGGAATTTTATCATCTAGATTAATTTCATTTCCCTGGACATTATATGGCCAGCCGATAAGCTGAATGAATACACAGGAAACTAGTGATAGTTGGATTCTGTTAAGAATTATATATAAACCAGGCACTGGTGGCTCACACCTATAATCCTAGCTCCTCAGGAGGCTGAGGTTTGAGGACTGAGGTTCAAAGGCAACCCAGGCTGCAAAGTCCATGAGACATTATCTCCAATTAACTCCTAGAAAACCAGAAGGGGCTCGGTGGCTCAGATGAGCAAAAGAGGTCAAGGCCAGTGCTCAGGCTCTGAGTTCAAGCCCCATGACCACCACCACCAACAACAACAATAAAAGACCTAAATATGAGTGTCCCCTGAAAGTTCTGTCCTGCTCTTACAGAGGATATACTGTAGAGAGCAGATTCCATCATAGAGCATGGAAATGGAAATCAAAGCTCCCTCCTATCTGGAGCCCAAGGCTCTACAAATCCATCAGTCCCAGAAACTTATTTCACAAACAACAGACTGTGTTATTCATCAGTGAATCCTTGATCTTATAGCAAGGTATGAAATAAAAGAATAATAGTTTACTTCTAGTAGGGCTGTAGCTTAAGTATAAAGCACATGCTTTGCATGTGTGAGGTCTGGGTTTTACCTCCAGGATAAAAAAAATAAAATAAACAAACAAACAGAAAAATTACTTCTTAGTAGAAAGACCAGGCTTAGGGAAGAGATATTGATTTCTGACTGAGATCACAGAGAATACTTTTTCATCATAGAATTTTCTCTATACATTCCATCCCTTTCCTTCTCTTTTCTTTCCAAGGGAAGCTTCTTCATTGTCTGTTTTCTGAAGCTGAGTTAACTTCCCTTTGTCTAGCCAGACCACTCTGTACGTGCCATTGTTCCCTGTCTTGTTATGCCAGAATTCAAGTAGATAAGGTGCCTACATGCCCCTTAATGGAGGAAGGGAGGGTGTTTCTCAAGGGAATTTCGCTTGCTGAAGGAAAGAGACTCCTAGAGCAGTGAATAGCACTGCCCCCTTCCTCCGAGACCTCAGAGGAATCTACTTACAAAGACTGCTGTTAGGGAAGAAAGAGCAAGAAGGAAGAAAAAAATGATGGGAGACCCGGACAGAGAGATTTCAGTCCCACAGGAATAACTTTGTAAGGTCAAGGCTGTGTTGTCACAAGGGCAAAATTAAACAGACCCATCTGATTATGACAGAAGGAAGGAGGGTACTGGGAAAATGAAAAGGGCAATGCTTATAAACCACTGCATGCATGGGTTGGGGAGGGGAGGTTGTTGGAGGAAAAGTATTCCAAAGCTGATGACAAGGCAGACAGGAAACCTCCATGGCCTTGCTGACAGGAAAGGAAGAATGAAATTCTGGGTCTTGTCTCTCTACAGGATTTCCAATAGGCATCTGAAGTTTCCCCTCTTCCCCAGGGCGTGCTGACAGCTGGGAATACTGCCCTTCAGGTCAGGCAGGGCAGGGATCTGGACCTCTCAGGAGTTCATGAAGAGGTTCAGTAAGGACTCAAACCACCAGCTCGAACAAAAGCGGGACTACCATTTCCTGTTGGGTTTCCATGCTATAAAAAGTGGGGGAGAACTGCCAACTACAAAGTGTTTTCACTGTCTTTTGTGGAAAATGGAGTATACAATGTATTGGACTCCAGAATCTGACTTCTAAGTGAGAACTAGAGGCTTACACTGCTAAAGAGATATTCTGCTTCTCCACCTGCCATTCTTTCTGTTCCATGTCTGCAGACTTCCAGGCAGTGGACAACAAAGTTGTGTAGAGCCACTGAGTAAGAGCAGTACTGGGCTTTGGCAGCTCTTTCTGGACTCCAGTTTGCTATGCTGTGTTCTTAAACAGCATTGATGGAACAAGCCATCTGTGAGGGTTATTTAACTTGGAGCTGGAAGAGAGTGAGGATGTGGAAAAAATAAACTGAGCAGCCAAAGGATGGGGCCAGAGAGAAAAGGCAGGTGACATTTCATGGGACTGTACGCCAGGGCTGAGATAGGGTGGAACTACAGAAAGGAATGGTGCTGAAAGGAGTCCAGCAGGAGAAGGGCTGGAATGCCCACAACAGCATGGTTACATTTTCCAAGTGGTGTTTTATTGTCCTCCAAGAGCTCCTAAGCTGTGGTTTGTGTGTTCACATTTCCAGCAGAATTCTGGGATGAAATGACTGTATGCACACTTATCTTGCCTTCTAAAAAGCTACCTTAAGCCCTGCCTACCTTTCTTGCTGGGCCTGAGTCTTAGCCTACAAAGTAAATCTAACAGTTTTTTACTTAATTTTTTGTTATTATAAAGGGGTTATAGTTACATGTCAGATAATTGAACAGGTTTTTGATATCTAAAACTATAGGACATTGGTAATACCAGAAAGGGTAAACAAGAAAATGGGAGTGTGGCACAAGTGGTAGAACACCAGTTTTGAGCAAAAAAGCTAAGAGACAGCATCCAGGCCCTGAGTTCAAGTCTCAGTACCAGCACAAAAGTAAATAAATGAACGTAGACAATGAAAATAGTGAAGTATCTGTGAGAATTTGCAGAAAACAGCAGTCAAAACTGCAGGATGACCTGGGAAGATTTAAGAGAATGAGACGTATTTAAAATCTAGATCTCTTCACTTATTTTATTTCATTTAATTCTAAATGAGATGTTGTGTTTGTGTGTGTGTGTGCACATGCGCATTTACACATGCTGGTATTGAAGCTTGAATTGGTGTGTTACTATTTGAGCTACTACTTGATACCTCCACTTCTGGCTTTTTGGTAGTTAATTAAAAGTCACAATCCTCAGAATTTAGCTTCCTGAGTAGCTAGGATTACAGGCTCATTAAATCCTTAATGAAATTTTATGAAGTAGCTACTGTCATCTTAATTTTTTTTGAGAGTCTCCTTATATAGCCCAAGCTGGTTTTGAACTTATTATCTTCCTGCCTTAGCCTCCTGAGTGCTCAGATTACAGCATTGTATACCAAGCCTACTAGCCTTACTTTACAGAGAGTAAACTGAAGTCCAGACAAATTAAATAAGTTATCTGGAGTTTTATTGTAACTAGCACAGAACATAATTAAGATTATGATTTATACCTAGATTGAGGAGATATTCTGGCAAAATAATTGATGGATCTTGAGCCCAGGTCCCAGTGGCTCACACCTGTAATCCTAGGTACTCAGGAACCTGAGATCTAAGGATCACAATTTGAAGCCAACCTAGGCAGGAAAGTCCATGAGACTCTTTTTTTTTTTTTTGGGTCTAGTCATGGGGCCTGAACTCTGGGCCTGGGCACTGTCCCTCAGCTCTTCAGCTCAAGGCTAGTGCTCTCCCACTTGAGCCACAGCGCCACTTCTGGATTTTTTTCTTTTTGCTTATGCAGTGCTGGGGAATCGAACCCAGGGCCTCAGGCATGCAAGGCAAGAGCTCTACCACTGAGCCACCTTCCCAGCCCCTCCATGAGACTCTTATCTCCAATTAACCACCAAAAAGCTGGAAGTGGAGCTCAAGTGGTAGAGTAGTAGAGAGCAAAACCATTCCCCATAGGACTTGAAAGAGAGACCAAGAAAGCTGCTTACTCTGTTTTTGGAGCACCTAAAAGGAAAGGACATACAAATAGTTATAAACTGCAAATATAGTTTTAGTGTTATACACTAATGACTGAAAGAGGATAAAATATGATACCAGCCTGTATCAGGGAAACCTATATACACAAATTTTAACAAAATCAACAACACAAAATTAAAATCCATCACTGAATATTGTGGCTAAATTCTTATGTCAAAGTCACTTCTCACTTGAGTCAGGGTCTCACTATCAGCCAAAGCTGTCCATGAACTCACAGTTCTCCTGTCTCAGCCTTCTGAGTGCTGAGATTACAGACATGCATTATCATGACAAGCCTAATGCTAGCTTTACAGTGATAAAGCAGTAAAGAAGTTAATGAGAAGCTGGGCACTGGTTGCTCACGCATATAATCCTTGCTACTCAGGAGGCTGAAATCTGAGGACCATGGTTCAAAGTCAGCCTAGGCAGGAAAGTCCATGAGACTCTTACCTCCAATAAACCACCAGAAAACCGAAGTGGTGCAGTGGCTCAAGGGGTAGAGAGCTTGCCTTGGGCTGAAGAGCTGAGGGACAGCGCCCAGGCCCAGAGTTCAAACCCCATGACTGACAAGAAGAAAAAAAAGAAATTAATGAGAACATCTGTCTTCTCTGGGAGGTATCATGACACAGTAGTACTCCAACTTTAAGTGCTAGGCCAAAATGATGCTACATAATAGTGTATAATTGAAAAACATGTCATATAATAAAAACAGATGATACAAAAGGCTGAAAGTAATCTTTCAGCTGGCCTTGGGTGGCTCATGCCTATAATCCTAGCTGCTCAGGAGGCTAAGATCTGAGGATCGCAGTTCAAAGCCAACCCCAGTAGAAAAGTCCATGAGACTCTCCGATAAATTACTCAGAAAAGGCCAGAAGTGGCACTGTAGATCAAGTAGTAGTGTTAGCCTTGAGTACCAAGAAGCTCAGGGACAGTGTCCAGGACCAGGACCAGGACCAGCAAAAAAACTTTTACCAAATGCTAGAAGTCAATGACAATAAAGTCCTGGATAGACAGCTAAGAAAAGCTAATGTGCTTATTGCTATGTGTTTATTCTTCTCTGTATTGAGAGGACTGATAGGACTCAGAAAAGGCAACAGAGAAAGGCAGATAGGAGAAAGCCCCCAAAGTCACCAGTCATGTTCCCAAGAGGAGTGGCCGTGGTCATCAACAACAAGAAGCCACAGCCAGGCAGGGTCTCAAATGACAAAAGGCCACAGTTTTTTCTGTGTGTGTATGTGTGTGAGTGTGTTGGTTGTTGTTGGTGTTGGTGGTCATGGAGCTTGAACTCTGGGCCTGGGTGCTGTCCCTGAGCTCTTCAGCTCAAGGTTAGCACTCTACCACTTGAGCCACAGTGCCACTTCTGGTTTTCTGAGTGGTGCAGATAAGAGTCTCATGGACATTCCTAGCCAGGGTGGCTTTGAGCCAAGATCCTCATATCTCAGCCTTCTGAGTAGCTAGGATTATAAGCGTGAGCCACTGGCACCCAGCCCACATTTTGTGCTGGTACTAGGCTTGAACTCAGGGCTTCATGTTCTGACTGGGCTTGCTTGCTCACAGATGGCACTCTATCATTTGAGCCAACCTATCAGCCTGGCATTTTGCTGGTTAAGTGGAGATGGAATTTAGCGGACTTTGCAGCTTGGGCTAGCTTTGAACTGTGATCCTGCAGATATCAACCTCTCAAGTAGCTAGAATTACAGGTATGAGCCACCGATGCCTGGGAAACTGCTCAATTTTGATGTGTAAGGTGCTCTGGCAGGAGGTGCCTTGAAGATTTATATACCACCTTGAACACCTATTTCAACCACACCTATAGTTGTTAAAACAAAAAGTAGGATATTTGAGTTGCTCTCAGTCTAAAGTTCTATTGTGTAGGTAGAACAGAATATAACTTGTCCCTTTCTAGATGATACTTTTGGGAACATTTTAAAGATATTCTGCTGAGTGCAATCAAATATTTATTAAGGAACTGCTGTGGTGTGGCAGTTCCTATTCAAAGGATGTAGCAGTAAATAAAATGCTTTTGTGCTCATGGAGCTTATCATTCTAGAGACTGAGAACCAAGTAAGTGAAAAAAAGTATAGCAGAGTAACAGAGACAGAAATAAAAGAGAGAGTATTGCTACGTTATATAGGATGGATAGGCAAAGGATCTTAGGTGAGTTAACATTTGATCAGAATAGAAGGACTAGGCCATAAGCCAGAGAGAGGGCTTAAGAATACCTTCCAGGTTGGGTAAATAGAACAATAGAATGTCCACACACTCTAAGCTACATAGTACAAAGAAGAAAAAAAAAAAAACAACTGGCTTTTCTAGCCCAGCCCTGTGAGAGGAAAGGCTTTTGAGAGTTTGTGCAGCTTGCCTGCCCTCCATGGAGTTTCTGGAAAGCTTCCACCACAGATGAGAGTTGTATGTTGAATTTTAAGTTCAACCACAAATATTTAAACTTCCCTGGACCACAAATACAGTATCTTCTCTGTGGTTTAGCTGGCACCAAGAACATATTTACAAATCTCTGTGTCTGCCTGTTATTTAAATTTCTTACAGAAGTGCCAAGGTCTTTAGCTGTGATTTACCCCCTTCCACTCCACATTGGTAGGTATCAACTTTGATCAGGCTTCATTCTTGGCAAAAAGGAGGCATCTTTACAATTGAAGTTTAGAGTTTTCCTAAAGTTCCTATTATAGATTTCTCTTGCATTTCAATATAAAAATTGAAAAATTTGCCGGGCACTGGTGGCTCATGCCTATAATCCTAGCTACTCAGAAGGCTGAGATCTGAGGATTGAGGTTCAAGCCAGCCTGGGCAGGAAACTCTGTGAAACTCTTATCTCCAATAAATCACCAGAAAACCGGAAGTATCCCTGTAGCTCAAATGGTAGAGTGCTAGCCTTGAGCTAAAGAGCTGAGGGATAGTGCCCAGGCCCAGAGTTCAAGCTACATGACCAAAAAAAAAAAAAAGAAAAATTTCTATGCTTTTATTCTAAACTATAAAAAAATTTCAAGCTAAATATTTTTAGGCATTAAAAAGCAAAGTAATAAACAAGAAAAGTTAGGTATAAGGAACCCCAAATTTCTTAATAGGTACCAATTCCTTACCAATTCCTGAGAATTATGACCTGGCACAAGAGTTCAAAAGAATATAGGACTCCAATAAATCAGCAAAAAGTCAGAGGTGGAGGTTTGACTCAAACAGTAGAATGCCAACAATGGGTGAAAAAAACAAACAAGCCAGCCAGTCCTTGTGGCAGTTAGTCCAAGCCCCAGTTCTTATAAAAATAAATGAATAAATAATAAAAAATTATAATAGTCTCTGCTTTCCACTTTGGCCTTCAACAAAGCTCTCTTGGGAAAATGTTCTTGCAGAGCAAGAGCCCCAAATCTCAAATCATTCCCTGGGTTATCCTCATCCTAGGGTCAGTTTCTCTTATACAGCTGCCAAAAGAGTCATGTGGCATTCTTATCAAATTAAGGCATATGAGCAGATAATTTGAAACCATCAGTATAAAAGAATCAATTCTGTTTCATTTTGCATAGATGGCATTGTCTTCACTCGTATCTAGGCTGTGACAGGAGTGGGTATAAAGGGGAGAACCAGGTTGCAAAACTGATATACAATACAGAAAGATTTAATGAACATCTTCATTAATTATTGGATTATTCTGTTCTGACTTGTATAGGAGAGTAGCAGAACTGCTTGTTGTGAAGTTATAAATCTGTGTGTAGATACACAAACACACACACACAAACTAATACAAGCATATTTTAAATACAATGTCAACTTAATAAAAATGAACAATGATATTTTTTTTTGGGGGGGGGTCCGGTCATGGGGCCTGAACTCTGGGCCTGGGCTCTGTCCCTCAGCTCTTCAGCTCAAGGCTAGTGCTCTACCACTTGAGCCACAGCACCACTTCCGGCTTTTTTCTTTTTGCTTATGTGGTGCTGAGGAATCGAACCCAGGGCCTCAGGCATGCAAGGCAAGCAC
Organism: Dipodomys ordii; assembly: GCF_000151885.1. Taxonomy (NCBI): domain Eukaryota; kingdom Metazoa; phylum Chordata; class Mammalia; order Rodentia; family Heteromyidae; genus Dipodomys; species Dipodomys ordii. The sequence goes on from NW_012267247.1 coordinate 7,551,205, forward strand.
TGTACCACTGAGCCACCTTCCCAGACCCATGAACAATGATCTTCAAAGTATTCAATTTGAAAGCCAGAAATTCACAAGGTGCTGGTGGCTCACACCTGTAATCCTAGTTACTCAGGAGGCTGAGATCTGGGCTGAGAAAGGTGGCTCAATGGTAGAGTGCTTGCCTCGCATGCATGAAACTCTGGGTTCGATTCCTCAGTGCCTCATAAACAGAAAAAGCTGGAAGTGGCGCTGTGGCTCAAGTGGTAGAGCACTTGCCTTTAGCTAAAGGGCTAAAGAGCTGAGGGACCGCACCCAGGCCCAGAGTTCAAGCTCTATGACCGCCTAAAAAAAAAAGGCTGAGATCTAAGCATCATTTTTTTTGGGGGGGGGTGAGTCATGTGGCCTGAACTCTGGGCCTGGGCACTGTCCCTCACCTCTTCAGCTCAAGGCTAGCACTCTCCCACTTGAACCACAGCGCCACTTCCGACTTTTTCTGCTTATGTGGTACTAAGGAATCAAACCCAGGGTCTCATACGTGCAAGGCAAGCACTCTATCACTGAGCCACCATCCCAAGCCCCTAAGGATCATATTTCAAAGCCAGCCCAGGCAGGAAAGTCCATGAGACTCTTATCTCCAATTAACCAACAAAAATGCTGGACTAGAGCATGGCTCAAGTGGTAGAGTGCCAGCTTTGAGTAGAAAAAGTCAAGCAAGAGTACAAGGTTAGGAGTTCAAGTTCTAGTATGTGGGGTAGGGAGGATATTGGAGGCTGCTCAGTTTGTAGGCTAACTGCTACCCTCATGACATTTCAGATAATACCAACAGAGGAACAGTGGAATGATCATCTGACAGGAAGAATAAACGAAAGAGGAAACCAATAAACAATTTTTCTTTTAGTTCTCAGGATGGAACATGCTAGGTAAGGACTTACTTACCACGGTGTTACTAGGCCCTAGAAATTATTTTTTGAAAATTAGCATTGGAATGGCTTTAAGTGCACACTTCTCGCAATTGCATTTCCCTTCAGTTTTCTACTGCAATGACAAGAAAAAGGCAACCACATACCAAAAACTGAGGAATTTTCTGCAAGATAAGCTGCAGATTGGACTGGAATGAGGAAAAAGACAAAGTGTGGGCAGGCATTTGTAGGCTTAGTAAGAATGTAGATGAGACATTAGCAGCAGTACCCTCTAATAATATCCTTATATTGGAACAAGTAGAACAAGAGCCAAGATGGGCTGTGATAAAAGGTAGAAGAGTCCCAACAGGGCTGATGAGAAGTAAAGTATCAGACGAAACTTTTCAGCTGTTGTCTTGCAATTAATGTGGTTAGAAGGAAGGCAAAGCCAGGCTGGCTTCTAATAGAAGCAAAAGTCCTACTCGTGGAAACGCAGGTTTCCCATAGTTACATCTAGCCCTGATTTCTTCTCTGCAGTCCTGTAGGAGAGTTTAACTTTTAAGTATATAAACCAATCATTCCTTTTTTCCCTCTATACATATCTAAAATCTCAAAACAAATATAGTGTGATATGGTGGTACATGGCTATAATCCCAGCTTTAAGAAGGCAGATACCAAAATGATTGTGGTTGGAGGCCAGTTTGGGCAGAAAAATTAATTAGACCTCATCTCAACCAGCAAGACATGAATAGTAGCATATACTTGTGATCCTAGAAAGAGGTCCTAGGAGGTACAGATAGGTAGGAAGACTGGTTTGAAGCTAGTCCTAGGCAAAATTTTGAGACAATCTGTAAAATAATTACAACAAAACTGGCTGGAGACATGGTTTAAGTGGTAGAGTAACTTCCCAGTAAGCATGGTCCAAGTTCAAACCCCATTAATGCCAAAAAAAAACAAGCCAAACCAAATAAAATATAGACTGGTTCTAATAAGGATTTAAAAAGTTACTTGAAACATAAAACAACATTAAGGTTGAATAGGAAGTTACTAAGATGTTCTGAGGAACATCTAAGTAAACATCTCTTTAGAAAAATGACAGGAAAAATATAAGTGAAAACAATAGAACTTTCAAACTAATATTCAATATGACTTACTGTAATGATGATATAAAGATATACTTTTTTGGGGGGCTGGTCATGGGGCTTGGACTCAGGGCCTGGGCATTGTCCCTGAGAATTTTTGCTCAAAACTAGTGCTCTACCACTTGAGCTACAGAGCTACTTCTGATTTTTTGGTGGTTTATTGGAGATAAGAGTCTCATGCAAGCCGGGCGCTGGTGGCTCACGCCTGTAATCCTAGCTACTCAGGAGGCTGAGATCTGAGGATCGCGGTTCAAAGCCAGCCCAGGCAGGAGAGACCGTGAGATTCCTATCTCCAATAAACCACCAGAAAACTGGAAGTGGCACTGTAGCTCAAGTGGTAGAACGCTTGCCTTGAGCTGAAGAGCTGAGGGACAGCGCCCAGGCCCAGAGTTCAAGCCCCATGGCGACCAAAAAAAAAAAAAGTCTCATGGACTTTTATGCCTGGGATAGCTTTGAACTGTGATCTTCAGATCTCAGTCTTCTGAGTATCTAGGATTATAGGTGTGAGCCATCAGTGCCTGGATATACTTTTAGAGTGGAACAGATTTTAGAAACAGACCCAAATACATATAGTAACCTGACTGATAAAGTACCACTGTAACTCAGCAGGGAAACCTGATCATTCAATAACCAGAACTAGGTCAAGAGCTCTTGACACCATGACCATCTAGTTAGTACTTTTTAATGAAATGTTCACCTTCTCCAACATCCAGAAGATACCCTTCTATATTTTCTTCAAGTTGTTATGCTGATTTACCTTTCATATTTCATATTTAGAGTTGCCATTCATCTCTCATCAGTTCTACTTTTTTCTGTGTAGATACTCAATTGCCTCTTCCTTTGTTTCCCCTTACCATCCCTTCCCCCCATTCCCCCATAACGTCCGACATAATGTCTTGTACATCTCATTGTTGCAATGGGTCCACCTGTATCCCTATTTAAACAATTTGTTTTTTCCCTTCCCCTCCACAAATCATACCAACATCAAATACAGTGAAAACATGGTTATACCGTGGGGGAGGGGCATACAAAGCAACAAAGAAATATCTTCTAAATATGTTAGAAACAATAGCAAGAAAGAAAAAAATCTGAGTCCTTATCTTGGGGTTCATTTCGCCTAACATCAACTTATCTGACCGTTTCTGCTTGTCTCAGACATATACTAGTTATTGCAAATAAGGGAAACCATGGGACCTATGTTTCTTTGCGCCTGGCTTACTTCACTTAATGTAATTTTTTCCAAGTCTTTCCATTTCCTAACAAATGGGGCAATGTCATCCATTGTATATATATATCACATTTTCTTGATCCATTCATCTACCGAGGGGCATTTGGGTTGGTTCCATATCTTAGTTATGGTAAAGGATGCTGCAATTTAAAAAAATATGGAATGCTTCACGAATTTGTATGTTGTTAGTTTTCTTGAGGGAGGGTCTCATTATTTCACGTAGGCTGGCCTGGAACTTGGAATTCTCTGCCTTAGCCTCCCTCAGGAGGCTTGGATCTCAGAGTAATTTTTTGAGTTCTTTATATATTTGAATATTAAATCCCTATAGTTGAAAAGCTGGCAAAGATTTCCTCCTTTTCTGTACGGTGTCTCTTAACTCTGGTAATTGTTGCCTTTGGTATGCAGAATCTATTTAATTTGATGCACTCTCATTTGTCATTTTTTTTGCTATTATTTCTTGAACTACTGGATCCCTGTTCAAACCTAAAGGTATTTTTCCTATATTTTCTTCTACTAGTTTCAAATTTTCAGTTCTTATATTAGGTCTTCATTTTGAATTGAATTTTGTAGAGGCTAAGAGATAGGATCTAGTTTCAGTCTTCTATGTGTTTTTTCCGGCACCATTTGTAAAAGAGGATGTCTTTTCTCCAACATGTGTTATGGCATCTTTGTTAAGAACCAGATGGCTGCAGCTACATGGTCTTTTTTCTTTCTTTTTTTTTTTCCAACCCGGTCATGGGGCCTGAACTCTGGGCCTCAGTGCTGTTCCTCAGCTTTTCAGCTCAAGGTTAGTGCTCTACCACTTGAGCCATAGCACCACTTCCAGCTTTTTTTGCTTATGTGGTGCTGAGGAATCGAACCCAGGCCTCATGCATGCAAGGCAAGCACTGTACCACTGAGCCACCTTCTCAGCCCACATGGTCTTATTTCTGGGTCCTATGTGTCTGCTTTTGTTACTATGGCTGTTTAGCTCTTCCCCTCCCTGCCCTCTTATTGTTAGCCTTGTAATATTAGTATTTCTATACTCTCAATCTTATAGTATTGAAACCAGGTATTATGATACCTTCACCAATGTGCTTTTGCTCAGAACAAAATCTCTGCTATTGGGTCTTTTTGTGGCTTCCATGTGAATTTTACTATAAGCTTAATCTTCTAATGGTTAAGATAGATAAAGGGCAATACTTTAAAAAAAAAGAAGAACAAAAAAGCAGGAGGAGAGAGAAGCAAGAGAGGAGGAAAGAATAAAAGGAAACTTACCAAGACACACATCACAAATGGCAAAATGGTATTTTTCCCCCTCTGTTTCATTGTTTGAAGGAATATAAATCTTCATTTGCATTCAACAGGAAAGAATGTGGTGTACACTTAGTAATAACTGTCTCTGGCATAGAACGAAAGTGTAAGTATACCTATACTTATACCTTATTAGATATTTGCCATCCTTAATTCAGACATATCCTGATCCACTTTTACATTCCAAATAATGAAAACAAAAATAACATAACCCTAGAAGCATTTGAAACAGACTCCCCAAATATAATTTGTCTCAAATTTTAATTTCTTTTTGGATACAGGGATTTGTTTCATAGGCTAGCCTGGTCTCAAACTTACAATCCTTCAGCTTCCTGAGGCATGTGCCAACTGCCCAGCCTTCACCTTAGTCTTCTTTTTTATTTTTTATTTTGATTTTTTTGTCTCAATAGTTGTTGTAATTCCTTTAGTAGAGCAAAAGAAAGATACTTTCTGATAAGCAAAGACTTAGAAAGATAATACACAATATACTATCCAAGAAAAAAATCTTTAACTATATATCCCAATGGGATAAAGTATTAGAAGCTCAGTAAAAACATTGTTTTGGAAAATTTAGTAAGCTTCAACAAATAAATGACATAAACAAAAAGGAGATAGGGGATAGGGGACTTTAAAATACCAAAAGAGCCTTAAAGAGACATACCCAAATGCAAGTATAGAGCTTGCTAAGGTTTTTGATTTGTTTTTTTGCTGACAAAAGGGTCTGAGCTCAGAGGCTTTGTGCTCATTTGGCTTACATGCTTTTGGCTGGTGTTCTACCATTTGAGCCAAGCCTCTAGCCCAGCTTTTTTCTGGTTATCTTGGAGATAGAATTTTTTTTTTGTCAGTCGTGGGGCTTGAACTCTGGGCCTGAGCACTATCCCTCAGCTCTTCAGCTCAAGGCTAGCGCTCTACCACTTGAGCCACAGCACCACTTCCGGTTTTATGGTGGTTTATTGGAGATATGAGTTTCACGGACTTTCCTGCCCGGGCTGGCTTTGAACCATGATCCTCAGATCTCAGCCTCCTGAATAGTAGGATTATAGGCATGAGAGTAGCGAGGATTACAGGCACCAGAGCCTGGCTGTTTTTGTTTTTTTGTTTTGTTTTGAAGGTATAGGCAAATGTCTTATTAGGCAAAGACAAAACACCCCCAACCAATTAAAACACAAACCCAAGTGGAAATACAAAGCAGGAATGAAATCAAAATGAGGAAGCATAAACTTTCTGAAATATAACAAAACAAAACAAAAACAATTTAGCAAAAGCCCAACTGTAGTGGTAGATTCACTCTATAAAATATCTACTAGGTCAAGCCTGGCACCAATGACTCACGCCTGTAACCCTAGCTATTCAGGAGGCTGAGATCTGAGGATCCCAGTTCAAAGCCAGCCCAGGCAGAAAAGTCCATGAGACTCTTATCTCCAATTAACCACCAGAAAATGTAAAGTGGGGCTGTGGCTCAAATGGTAGAGTGCTCACCTTGAGCTGAAGTGCTCACCGACAGTGCCCAGGGCCTGAGTTCAAGCCCCAAGAGTGACCAAAAAAAAAAAAAAATCTACTAGGTTAAACAGTAGTATAGACAATAGGAATGGTGGAATGGCGTGATTCAGAATCCTTTCGAATTCTACAAAAGAGACCTTTTTTTTTTCTTCAAAATCTGTAAAACCTAACAGAAGATTAATATGAGGTTGCACTTTAATTTTATTTATTATTATATTTTTATTTTAATTTAATTTTATTTTTTTTGGTCAGTCGTGGGGCCTGAACTCTAGGCCTGGGCGCTGTCCCTCAGCTCTTCAGCTCAAGGCTAGCGCTCTACCACTTGAGCCACAGCACCACTTCCGGCTTTTTTCTTTTTGTATATGTGGTGCTGAGGAATTGAACCGAGGGCCTCAGGCATGCAAGGCAAGCGCTCTACCACTGAGCCACCTTCCCAGCCCCTATATTTTTATTTTTTGTCGGTCATGGGTTTGAACTCGGCCTAGATGCTGTCCCTGAGATCTTCAGCTCAAGGCAAAGTGCTCTACTACTTGAGTCACAGCACTACTTCTGGTGGTTAATTGGAGACAGTGTCTCACAGACTTTCCTGCTAGTGATCCTCAGATCTCAGCCTCCTGAGAAGCAGGAGCCACTGGTACCCGGCCTGCACTTTTAATTTTAAAATCAAATTGAAGAAAACATACTATGATAAAGATAATTAGAAATGATCACTAGAATAGTACATATCCAAATGGATTACAATGTGGTCCAAGTACTGGCATACTTAAAGTAAAAAGTTCAACATAAGTACATCAAAACAGGTCTAAGAAAAATAAATGGTTGGGGGCACAGACCTATAATCCTAGCTACTCAGGAGACTGAGATCTAAGGATCAAGGTTCAAAGTCCTTGAACTCTTATCTCAAATTAATCACCAAAAGAATGAAGTTGTGGCCCCACTCAGGGATGGTGCCCAAGCCCTGACTTCAAGACACACACACACACACACACACACACACACTCTCTCTCTCTCTCTCTCTCTCTGAATGAATGAATGAATGGATAAATGAAAGAAAGAAAAAGAGCTGGGCATTGTTAAAAGAACAAAAAAAAGACAAATAAATGTAAGAGCATAAAATACAATTTAATTAAAAAATAGGATAAACAGAAATGGAAGTTTTGAAAAATTCAGAAATGCACATTGCTATAAATTTGGGAAATGGAGAATATACAAATAAAATTAGGCATAAAAAAGGCTGCATCAGACACACACACACACACACACACACACAAAAGGCTGCATCAGCTGGGCGCTGGTGACTCACGCCTGTAATCCTAGCTACTCAGGAGGCTGAGATCTGAGGATCAAGGTTCAAAGCCAGACCAGGCAGGAAAGTTTCTGAGACTCTTATCTCCAATAAACTGCTAGAAAACCAGAAGTGGTGCTGTGGCTCAAGCGGTAGAACACTCTCCTTGAGCTGAAGAGTACAAGGACCAAGCCCAGAGTTCAAGCCTCATGATGGGGGGGCGGGGGGCGGGGAGAAGGCTGTATCAGTATATTCTTTTTTTTTTTTGGGTCCGGTCGTGAAGCCTGAACTCTGGGCCTGGGCGCTGTCCCTCAGCTCTTCAGCTCAAGGCTAGCACTCTACCACTTGAGCCACAGCACTACTTCTGGCTTTTTTCTTATGTGGTGCTGAGGAATTGAATCCAGGGCCTCAAGCATGCAAGGCAAGCACTCTACCACTGAGCCACCTTCCCAGTCCAGTATATTCTTATTTTTAGTCTTATTATTTGTTTCATAGTAGGATGGTTCTGTTTTTTGAGACAAGGTCTCAATATGTAACCCAGACTGGCCTGAAACTTTCAATCCTGTTATCTCTATGAGTGTTAGAATAACAGGCCTGGACCTGAACTACTGCACATAGCTCTATTCTGAACCTCTACACACAGCTTTATTCTTAACTTTCAGTTTCTTGTGAGATTTTTTTTTTTTTGGTCGGTCGTGGGGCTTGAACTCTGGGCCTGGGCACTGTCCCTCAGCTCTTCAGCTCAAGGCGAGCGCTCTACCACTTGAGCTACAGCGCCACTTCCGAGATTTTTTTTTTTAATGTGAAAAATTTAGAGAAATATTTGTTTTGAATTTTTTTTTCCTGGTCTTGGGGCTTGAACTCAGGGATTGGACACTATCCCTAAACTCCTTTTGCTCAAGGCTAGAGCTCTACCACTTGAGTCACAGCTTTACTTCTGGCTTTTTTGGCAATTTAGTGAAGATAAGAGTCTCCTAAACATTACTGCTGCAGCTGGCTTCAAACTGCAATCCTCAGATCTCACGAATCTAAGGAATAGTTTTAAGCATTGGAGATTAGTACAGTAAATAAAAACAAAATTGTTATATTCTAGTGATAAAAAGAAGAAAAAGGTGGGTGCTTGGGCTTATACTTGTACTCCTAAACTCAAGAAGGGTAAGACCAGAAAGAACATGGTTTAAAGCCTGCCTGAGCAGGAAAGTCTAAGACTATCTCCAATTAGATGCTGGATTGGAGGTGTGGCTTAAGAAGTAAAGCCAATCATGAGCAAGATGTGAGGTCCTGAGTTCAGGCTCTAGTAACAGAAACAAAACAAACCAAACCAACAAACAAAAAGATACCAAACCAAACCAACACCCCTCCCAAAACTGAATTGACAAACAAAAACCCAAAGTCATGGTCACAGATCAAGTGCAGTAAAGGCAGAGAGTGTATCTGGGGGAAGAACTCTGATTAAGCTGACCTCTGAACAGGCATGTAAAGGAAGTCAGCGAGTAGACAGCGTGGTAACAGTGAGTAGGACAGAGAAGAGCAGTGCAAAGCCAAGTAGCATAGGTTATCTGAGTGATAGATGAGATCAGAAAGGAAGGAAGCCTTGAAAAGGACTTCCGTCCAGGAATCCACTGAAGGGGTATGGAGCAAAGATGTTAAATATTCTTATTTATATTTCATAAATAACACTCTGGTTGAGTGTTGAGATCATGAGATTAAGAGGGAAGCAGAGATGATGATAATAGGGCCAGTACCAGTGAATGGATACACAAGAGGGAACATTTTAGACTAGGATGGTGCAGTGGAAATGGTTAAAAAGTAGTTCTTGACTAGGCACCAGTGGCTCAACACCTGTAATCCTAGTTATTCAGGAGGCTGAGGATTGTGATTCAAAGCTGGTCCAGGCAGAAAAGTCCCTGAGGCTCTTATCTCCAATTAACCACCAAAAAGCCCAAAGTGGAGCTGTGGCTCAAGTAGTAGAGTGCTAGCCTTGAGCACAGCTCAGGTATACTGCCTAGGCCCTGAGAGTTCAAACATCAGGACCAGTACACACACACACACACACACACACACACACACACACACACACACACACTCTCTATATGTAACAACATGGAGGAATCTTAACAAACTCATGCTAAATGATAGAAGTCTTGTTCAAGAGAGTATATAAATACTGTATGGTTTCATTTAGTTGAAATTCGAAAACAGACATCTAATTTCTAGTTGAAAAATCAAAGAGAGAATGTCTTTGGGGTAGAGTTGGGAAAAAAGAGCATGATAATAAGGCTGTGCTTTAGCTTTCATATCAGCTACTTGGAAGGCTGAGATCAGGTGGACTAGTTTCAGGCTAGCCTGGTATGTGTGGTAAGGAGAGATCAGAAGATTGTACCTCAACAAAAAAGATGGGCATAGTGGCACTTGCCTGTCATCTCAGCTATGTTGGGAAATAGGAGGGTCATGGTCCAGGCTTGCTGGGCAAAAAATGGGACTCAATTTCAAAAATAACTATAGTAAAAGGTATGAAGGTATAGCTCTAGTAATAGGGTGCCTGCTTATCAAGTGTGAAGCTCTGAGTTCAAACCCCAGAACCACCAAAAAGAAAAAGATTCTTGGGCTGGGAAGGTGGCTCAGTGGTAGAGCACTTGCCTTGCATGCTCAAGGCCCTGGGTTCGATTCCTCAGCACCACATAAGCAAAAAGAAAAAAGCCGGAAGTGGTGCTGTGGCTCAAGTGGTAGAGCGCTAGCCTTGAGCTGAAGAGCTGAGGGACAGCACCCAGGCCCAGAGTTCAGGCCCCACAACCGGACCCCCCCCAAAAAAAAAGAAAAGAAAAAAACTCTACTATATAATAAAATGTTGGAAAATCAATTATACACTAAAAACCTTAAAGGCAATGAATATTTGGATGTCCTGACCATAGTTGGATTAAAATAGAAAATCTGCCTCTTTCCTTGTCACTTACTAAACAGCAGTGTCATGAGCTGTTAGGGAAGACATGCTAAATGAAAACAGTGCTGGAATGCTGGCTTTGCCACCTAAAAAAGGTCATTGGCTGTTTGCCTTATAACACTGGATCTTACATAAATTTCCAGTCTGAAGAGGTTGAAAATATAGAGACAGTTTCAATACCCAGAAGGCAGGACTGGGAAAAAGAGATATACATTTGGCTCTGGAAATAGGTAGGGAGGGGACAATGTCAAAGCTAACACCGAAGTAGCTGGTCACTTAGCTCAGACACTAGTAGTTCTGTCTGGATTTCAGCTCCACATATTGGCCTAAAGCCTCAAGAAACTAGACAATTTCACCAGTGGGACCAGCCATAGCAGCTGAAACACATCCAGTAAACAATAAATGTTTATCTGGGCAGATAACCTGGCAGATAGCCTGGTCCTGATCTTAGGCAACTTGAAACTTCACAGCAGGAGGCTGAGTGCAGAGGGGCTGTGGGTCTTTGGCACATGGGTAGGAAGCAGAGATGGAAGGTGGTCCTGGCTCCTACTACATGAGAGACAGCAGGAAGCCACTCACAAATGCCAGCTTCTTGGCTACTGGGTTAGGGCCAGATTCCCTTAAACACTGAGGGTGGGGACAGAGAAGTCAAGTCAACCAACACTAAACAATGCCACCGCATAAAGCTGGCTGTTATACCACAACCCTGAAGGTATGAGCAGCTCTGGCTTGTTTGGCTGCTGCCACAGGAACCACATTGGCTGAGGGCTTCCCCAGGCCTGGGTGGGAGGCTCGTCACTGACTCTGGCCACACACACAGGCTCAGTCGCCACCTCGGTCAGTGGCAAACAGCTGCTGAGAGGGGAGGACCAGACTCAGGGGTACTGTGTACTACAACAGCAAAATTTCCCACTTTAGAAGACTCCAGACAACATTTATAAGAGCCATATGGCTTTAGCCTCACGGAGGTTCCAGGCAAAAAGTTGTGCAAGGAAAGGAGGCAGCTGGAAGGGACTAGAGGTGAGCTGACTCTGCAGACAATTTTACTACCAGTGCGAAGCCTACTCCCTAACTGAAGACTTGAACATTGGTACTGGCTACCTACCAAGATTTAAAGTGGTACTGGCTACCCATCTTTATGCCTCTTCTTGGAAAGGGAGCAGATAAGAAAGTAGAACCCAGTTTGCCTAAAGGGAAAGTTCAACTCTCATTCAGCAAACCACTGCTGACTTCTCCAGGGGAGTAGAGAGATAGTTTAACAAAGATGCTTTGCTCTGAAATATCACTGAAGTTAAGCCCAGCAGAACAATAGGGTGTGGCTCTCAAGGGGAGTCCAGAGGAATAGTGTGTATATTTTATTTTCTTGGGGGGGGTGGGAGGACAGATGCCAATCCATTCTTTTGACTTCATTTGCACTTATAGCTGCTTTATAATCATTTCCTGAAAACACAGTAGGAAGAGAGTGGTATTTGCTCACTCCACCCTCCATCTAACACTGCCCCAGCAATCCAAATATGTGCTTTAAACTGAGAAGAGGCCAGCTTTTTGCCTTTGGCAGTTCCAAGGGCCAGACATTACCAGTACTCCTGTGAACAGCTCAAGGCTCCACCCTAAGCAGACTGCACATGCTGAAATCCAAGAGGAATAGCATTCCAGCACAAAAACCCAGGAGAGAGGGAAGAGTTGAGGAGGTTGGGTGGGGCAGTTAGCACACTTCTAAGATCTGACACCAGAACACCCAAGTGTTAGCACAAGCATTTTAGTAGCATGGTGACAGACCAACTGTAGTGTGGGGGGAAAAAAGCCAGTACAATAAAGAAGTTCTCTCTGTACAAGGAGAGGAGTGAGAATAAGGGTGGGGTGCATGCAGGTCATAGGGTAGTAAGGTTGAGAAATCATTTTTAGTGGACTGACTTGCTGCTGGGCTAGTCCAATTGTGAAAACACAAGGGACATTCTAGTCTTTTTCAGGAGCATCTGATGTGATGTGGTTACAGGGGGAGGCCAGGACACACAGGTTCCACTTCTGGTCAAAGTAGATGTAGGCTACACTACAGCAACTGTACCTATCATCTCCTGGCTTTCTGAGACCAAAAGCACCTTTTTTCTAGCACAGTTGTGTCTTTTAAGTCCCTAGGCTCTAAAACTCCCACTTGAGCTGAGTGCTGGTGGCTCACACCTGTAATCCTAGCTACTCAGGAGGCTGAGACCTAAAGACCTTGGTTGGAAGACAGCTCCAACAAGAAATCTTATCTCCAATTAACTACAAAACAAAAACAAAAACAAACAAACAATAGCTCCAGTGGTAGAGTGCTAGCCTTGAGCAAAAGCTTAGGGACAGCATCCAAGCCTCAGGACTGGTGCAAAGACACACACACAGACACAGACACACAGACACACACTCCATAAATTTTTCTGCTTACTCTGAGAAGACCTGCAGCTCTCCCTAGGGAGTCATTGGAGATACTCTAGGGAGGGAGCAGCAGGGAACACAGTTGTGAACAATAGTAGGAACAGAGCATACTGCATCCTACCATTACTTCTTACCTTGCAGGAGAGATAATGACAATTGAAGGGGAGTTTTCTGGTATAATTAGAGTTTGTCCTTTATTTTTATGTCTCAAACTTTTTTTTTTTTGGTCGGTCGTGGGGCTTGAACTCTGGGCCTGGGCGCTGTCCCTCAGCTCTTCAGCTCAAGGCGAGCGCTCTACCACTTGAGCTACATGCTTATGTGGTGCTGAGGAATCAAACCCAGGGCCTCAGGCATGCAAGATAAGCGCTCTACCACTGAGCCACCTTCCCAGCCCTCAGGCTATTTCTTTTAGATTGACCTCCAAGAAACAGAACATGCTTCTCTTTGTTTTATTTAATTTTTTTTGGGGGGGGTCCGGTTGTGGAGCCTGAACTCTGGGCCTGGGCGCTGTCCCTCAGCTCTTCAGCTCAAGGCTAGCACTCTACCACTTGAGCCACAGCAACACTTCCAGCTTTTTTCTTTTTGGTTATGTGGTGCTGAGTAATCAAACTCAGGGCCTCATGCATGCAAGGCAAGCACTCTACCACTGAGCCACCTTCCCAGCCCTCATAATTTAATTCTTTTGTTGTTGTTGTTGGTGGTGGTGGTGGTCATGGGGCTTGAACTCTGGGCCTGGGTGCTGTCCCTCAGTTCTTCAGCTCATCAGCTCAAGGCTAGCACTTTACCACTTGAGCCACAGCACCACTTCTGGCTTTTTTCTTTTTGTCTATGTGGTGCTGAGGAATTGAACCCAGGGCCTCATGCATGCAAGGCAAATGCTCTACCACTGAGCCACCTTCCCGCCCCATAGAGGGATCTTGTTTTAAGAAGAAAGAGGAAATAAGGGAAAAGTAGAAAGAAAAATGAGGAGAGGAAGAAGGAAGACGACAAAAAAAGAAAAAAGGAGGATGAAGGAGAATAAAAGGAGGAGGAGAAAGGAAGAAGAAGAAAAGAGGAGGAAGAAGGCATAAGAAATAGGAAGGAACCAGGCGTTGATGGCTCACACCTGTAATCTTAGCTCCTCAGGAGACTGAGATCTGAGGATTGCAGTTCAAAGGCAGCCTGGGCAGGAAAGTCCATGAGACTCTGATCTCCAATAAACCACCAGAAAACTGGAAGTGGCACTGTGGCTCAAGTGGTAAAGTGTTAGACTTGAGCTGAATAGCTGAGGGACAGCACCCAGTCCCAGAGTTCAAGCCCTATGACCGACAAAAAAAAAAGAAAAAAGAAATAGGAAGGATAAGAAGGAAGAATGAAGAGAAGGCGGAAGAGGAAGAAGAGGAAGAAACAAGTTTCAATAAGCAGAAAGATATTCCATGTTCATGGCTTAGAAAACAGTGTAGGCTGGGAATGTGGTTTAGTGAGAGAATGCTTGCCTAGCCTGCATGAAGCCCTGGGTTTGATTCCTCAGTACCACAAACACAGAAAAAACCGGAGGGGGTGCTGTGGCTGAAGTGGTAGTGTTTAGCCTTGAGCTTCAAAAGAAACTCAGGGCCAGTGCCTAGGCCCTGAGTTCAAGCCCTAGGACTAGCAAACAAAACAAAACAAAACTTTTAGTATAGCTGACAATGATACTCACTGTAATCTACAGATTCAATGTAATCTTATCAAGATCACAAGAACAGTTTTTCAAAAACTACAAACAAAACATTCTAATATTCATATGGAATCTCAAGGAACAATATACAAAGCTAAAGTAATAAAACAATGTGGATACATGGTAAACATATGTGCACACCTGAGGCAAGATAGGAGGAGGACACAGAATCAGAGGTTAACAGGGGAAAATATACAACAGAGGGGCCCATCAGCTGCACTGGACATTGATGAAAATGAACTAAGCAATTCCAGGGCAGCAATGGGAAGGAGGGAATGAGAGGGAAAGAGGAAACAGCTTACACTAAGCAAAAGGAAAGAAATGTACCTATCACCCAATGTGGAAGAAATAATTGTATTGTCAAAGCTCATAAAATTCATAAACATTATAGACCATGATAATGACAATTTGCCTTATGAAGATTAAAATGTATTTGTGACTTTAAGTATCACTATCTCACAATACTGTGAAATTTATGTAATCACTTATTCTCAAAAACAAATTATTAAAAAATGTGGCTAAGCACAGACATGATACCAAATGAAATAGAATAAAGAGCCTAGAAACAAACCCATATATGCTCATTTTCTGAGAAGGCTACTGACAGGGAAAGGGTGCCCTTTATAATTAATGATGCTGGCAGAACCAAATATCCACAAAAGAATGATGTTTTATTCTTATCTAACATTATAAAAATCAATTCAAGGCCTGGCGCTGATGGCTCACGCCTGTAACCCTAGCTATTTAGGAGGCTGAGATCTGACGATCATGGTTCAAAGTCAGCCCGGGCAGGAAACTCCGTGAGACTCTTTTTTTTTTTTTTTTTGGCCACTCCTGCAAGCACACTCTACCACTTGAGCCACAGTGCCACTTCCAGTTTTCTGATGGTTTATTGGAGATAAGAGTTTCATAGCTTTTCGTGCCTGGGCTAGCTTTGAACCGCGATCCTCAGATCTCAGCCTCCTGAGTAGCTAGGATTACAGGCGTGAGCCACTGGTGCCCGGCTTCCATGAGACTCTTATCTCCAATAAACCACTAGAAAACCAGAAGTGGCACTGTGGCTCTAAGCGGTAGAATACTCGGCTTGAGCTGAAGAGCTGAGGGACAGAGCCCAGGCCCAGAGTTCAAGCCCCATGACCAACCAAAAAAAAAAAAAATCAACTCAAAATATATCAGACCTTAACTTAAAAGCTAGAACTAGAAACTTTTTTAAAAGAAAATGGAGAATCTTGATGACATTAGTTATGATATTATAGGCAGGCACAAGCAATAAAAGGAAAATACACCAGAGCTGGGAAGGTGGCTCAGTGGTAGAATGCTTGCCTCGCATGCTCGAGGCCCTGGGTTTGATTCCTCAGTACCACATAAGCAAAAAGAAAAAAGCCGGAAGTGGCGCTGTGGCTCAAGTGGTAGAGCGCTAGCCTTGAGCTGAAGAGCTGAGGGACAGCGCCCAGGCCCAGAGTTCAGGCTCCACGACTGGACACCCCCCCAAAAAAGAAAAATACACCAAATTTTATCAAGTTTAAAAATTGTTATCCAAAGTAGAGTTGTGGCTCAAGTAGTACAGTAATAGGCTTGAACAAAAACAAAGCTAAGCAGGAGTGCCCTGACTCTGAGTTCAAGCCTCACTGCCAGAAAGAAGTAAAACAAAATATTTTCTGATAGTTTTCATTAGAAAGCGTCCTCTGCCTTGAGATAAACTCTGGGGGGATTATTTACAAGTCTGAGCTTCTTCTTCTTTTTTTTTGTCTGTCATGGGGCTTGAACTCTGGGCCTGGGCGCTGTCCCTGAGCTCTTCAGCTCAAGGCGAGTGCTCTACCACTTGAGCCACAGCACCGAGTCTCAAGAACTTTCCTGACTCAGCTGGCTTTGAACCGTAATCCTCAGATCTCAGCCTCCTGAGTAGCTAGGATTACAGGCATGAGTTACCAGAGAGGGGCATGAGCTTCTTAAGAATCAGGTTGAAGAGGGTGAATGAAGATAAATATGGTTAAAGCCAACTGTTTCCATGTAAGAAAAAAGAACAATGAAATTTGGGGAAATTATTTTAGGAAGTAGGACATGGATAGAGAGTGGTTGGAATACATTGTATTCATGAATATTTCCTCATATAATTAGTGCATGCTAATAATAATTGGAAGAATCTGTTGAAGCTGGTCTTCAGAAGAAGTCTCTCTCTCTCTCACACACACACACACACACACACACACACACACACACACACACACACTTTAATTCACCAAAGGACTACTAAGAGAGTAAAAGATTTTCATCCTACTCAATGAGAGAAAATATCTATAAATCATATGTATAACAAGGAGATTTATTCATTCATTCATTCATTCATTGTTGTGGGGCCTTAACTCTGGGCCTGAGCACTGTCCCTGAGCTCTTCTGCTCAAGGCTAGCGCTCTACCACTTGAGCCAGAGTGCCACTTCTGGCTTTTTCTGCTTATGTGGTGCTGAGGAATCGAACCCAGGGCTTCATGCATACTAGGCAAGCATTCAACCACTGAGCCACTTTCCCAGCCCCAAACAAGGAGATTTATATTCAAAATATATACTATACTCCTACAATGCAACAACTCCCAATCATCTAACTTAAATACAGGCAAAGGGTGTTGGGTATGGTGGTATACGCCTGTCATTCTAGCATTAGGGAAATGGAGGCAGAGGGTGGTAAGATTGATTTTAGCCTGAGCTATATAATAAGGCTTTCCTCAAAAACAAAATAAAAAAAACAATGGCAAGCTTGGAATGTGCATTAGTGGTAGAGTGCTTGACTAGCATGCATGAAGTCTTGGGCTCAATTCCTCAGTACCACTAAACAGAAAAAGCCCGAAATGGCACTGTGGCTCAAGTGGTAGAGTGCTAGCCTTCAGCAAAAGAAGCTCAGGGACAGTGAGTTTCAAGCCCCAGGACCGGCAAAAAAAAACAAAAACAAACACAAAAACAAAACACTAGCTGTGAAGTGTGACTCAATAGTAAAGTGCTGGACTAGCATACATAAGGGCCTGGGTTGATTCCCAGAACAGCCAACAAAGACTCTAGAACATTTAGTTAATGAAAACAGGAAATGGCCCATAAGCACACAAAATGATACTCAACATCATTAGTCATTAGGGAAATGTAAAACCACAATGATATACTACTTCACACTCATGAGGATGGGTAGAAAAAAATAATGAATACTAGTGAATATGTGAAAAAAAATGTAACTCATACACTGCTCATGGTGATGTAACATGGCTCAAATGCTGAGAAAAATGGTTTGGTGGTTCTTCAAAAAATTAAATTAAGGGCTGGGAAGGTAGCTCAGTGGTAGAGTGCTTGCCTTGCATGCATGAGGCCCTGGGTTCAGTTCCTTAGCATCACATAAGCAGAAAATGCCAGAAGTGGTGCTGTGGCTCAAGTAGTAGAGCGCTAGCTTTGAGCTGAAGAGCTGAGGGATAGTGCCCAGGCCCAGAGTTCAGGTCCCCTGACTGACAAAAAATAAAATAAAATAAATTAATTAAGTCAGGTGCCAGTGGCTCACACCTATCATCCTAGCTACTCAGGAAGCTGAGTCCTGAGGATCCCAGTTCAAAGCTAGCCTGGGCAGGAAGGTCTATGAGATTCCTATCTCCAATAAACCACTCAGAAAACTGGAAGTGGTGCTGTGGCTCAAGTGATAGAGGGCTAGCCTTGAGCTGAAGAACTGAGGGACAGCACCCAGGCCCAGAGTTCAAGCCCCATGACCACCACCACCACCAACAACAACAACAAAAGAATTAAATTATGAGGGCTGGGAAGGTGGCTCAGTGGTAGAGTGCTTGCCTTGCATGCATGAGGCCCTGAGTTTGATTACTCAGCACCACATAACCAAAAAGAAAAAAGCTGGAAGTGTTGCTGTGGCTCAAGTGGTAGAGTGCTAGCCTTGAGCTGAAGAGCTGAGGGACAGCGCCCAGGCCCAGAGTTCAGGCTCCACAACCGGACCCCCCCCAAAAAAAATTAAATAAAACAAAGAGAAGCATGTTCTGTTTCTTGGAGGTCAATCTAAAAGAAATAGCCTGAGGGCTGGGAAGGTGGCTCAGTGGTAGAGCGCTTATCTTGCATGCCTGAGGCCCTGGGTTTGATTCCTCAGCACCACATAAGCAAAAAGAAAAAAGCCAGAAGTGGTGCTGTGGCTCAAGTGGTAGAGCACTAGCCTTGAGCTGAAGAGCTGAGGGACAGCGCCCAGGCCCAGAGTTCAGGCCCCATGACCGGATCCCCGCCCCCTCCAAAAAAGAATTAAATTATGGAAGTGGAGCTGTGGGCTCAAGTGATAGAGCACTAACCTTGAGCAAAAATAGCTCAGGGACAACATCCTGGCTTTGAGTTCAAGCCCTAGGACTGGCACATACAAAAAAAGTTAAATTATTTTATGATAGAACTTAACAATTATATTCTAAGGTACATTCCAAAAGAACTACATACACACACACATACACACATATTATATACACACACATATATGATGTGTGTATATATGTACACATATACATATAGACATATACATATATAACCAATATTTATAGTAGCATTATTTACAATAGTCAAATTGTAGAAGCAACCAAATGTCTATCAATAGATGAAGAAACAAAATGTAGTATATGTGTATATGTGTGTGTGCGTGTGTACAAAATATGAAGTACTCATCCATAAAAAAGTAAACTTGTGATGTATGATTTTATTTTTTAGACAGGGTCTCACTACGTTGCCTAGGCTATTCTCAAACTCTTCAGTTTAAGTGATCCTTATACCTCAGCCTCCTAAGTGCTAAGATTTTGGTGTGTGCCACCATGCCTAGCTTGACAGGATGAATCTTGACAACATTTTGCAAAGTGAAAATAAGCTTCATACAGAAGGACAAATATATGGTTGCACTTCAATGAGATTCTTAGAAAAGGCAAATTCAGAGACAGAGAGTAGAACAAAGATTATTAAGAGCTAGAAGGTGGTAGAAGTAGGGGGAGTTACTATTCTATGGGTACAGTTCTATTTGAAATGATTGAAGATCTTGAGACAGAGTGTAGTGAGGGTTGTGTAACAGTGTGAATGAACTTAATATCACTGAGTTGTACGCTTAATAATGGATAAAATGATAAATTTTATGTTATTTATATTTTACCACAATTTAAAAAATCATTTCCGCTGGGCGCTGGTGGCTCATGCCTATAATCCTAGCTACTCAAGAGGCTGAGATCTGAGGATCACGGTTCAAAGCCAGCCTGGGCAGGAAGGTTCATGAGACTCTTATCTCCAATAAACCACCAGAAAACCGGAAATGGCGCTGTGGCTCAAGTGGTAGAGCATTCACCTTGAGCTGAAGAGCTGAGGGACAGCTCCTAGGCCCAGAGTTCAAGCCCTACAACTGACAAAAAAAATAAAAATAAAAAAAGAAAGAAACATTTCCTCATGCCTATCAACCACATTTTAAGTTCTCAATTAGTTCATGTGTCTTGAGGCTACCAGACTGGGCAATGCAGAATAGAACATTTCCATCATCAAAGAATGTGTGTAACGGAGAGCAAGACACTAGTTCCCATTAACTGAAATAGAACCATCCCATATGCTGCCTCTATTTGACTTATCCCTTACTCAGGTGTACCACCATCCTGTCTATTGGTTATTATTCTAATAGACTCTTTAACCACTGTAAATCCATCTAATATTACAAACTTTTTGTGTGTGTGCTGGTCCTGAGGCTTGAACTCAGGCCCAGGACACTGTCCTTGAGCTTTCCTGACCACTTGAGCCACAGCTTTGCATCAGGTTTTTTGTTTTTGTTAGTTAATTGGAGATAAGATTCATGGACTTTCCTGCCTTGGCTGACTTCAAACCATGATATTCAGATCTCATCCTCCTGACTAGTTAGGATTACTGCAATCTCAAATACTGCAGCTTCTGTCTAAACTTGTCTCTTTATTAAGGTAAGGTTCCTTTTAAGTGCAGCACACTTTGATTTGGTCCCAAATTTCTTCCTCTGTATTGTCCTTAGCATAGTGAACAGTATAAAATACATAGCTGTTGTCTACATATGTTCAGAAAGAATAAATGACAAGCAGACAGCAGAATAAAAAATATTTCAGAGGATCAATACTGTGAATTGAGAATAAACTCATGAGGGGGGTTGGGAATAGCATTGGACTATTGTAAGAAGTGTATGGTAGTTCTACATTCAAAACTTTTTTTTTTTTGTCAGCCATGGGGCTTGAACTCTGGGCCCAGGCGCTGTCCCTCAGCCCTTCAGCTCAAGGCAAGCACTCTACCACTTGAGCCACAGCACCACTTCCGGTTTTCTGGTGGTTTTTTGGAGGTAGGAGTCTCATGGACTTTCCTGCCCAGGCTGGCTTTGAAACTCGATCCTCAAATCTCAGACTCCTGAGTAGCTAGGATTACAGGCAAAGCTACCAGCGCCTGGCTCAAAACTTTTTAATTGCTAGGCACCAGTGGCTCATGTTTGTAATCCTAGCTACTCAGGAGGCTGAGATTTAAGGATCTTCCCTGACTGGTTTGAAGCCAGTCAGGGCAGAAAAGTCCCTGTGAGACTCTTATCTCCAATAAACCACTCAAAAACCGAAAGTGGCACATTGGCTCAAGTGGTAGAGTGCTCGCCTTGAGCACAAAGAGTTTCAGGGATAGTGTTCAGGCTCTGAGTTCAAGCCCTACAACTGACAAAAGAAAAAAAAACTTATTAATATAGTTGGCACTGGGCTGGGAAGGTGTCTTAGTGGTACAGTGCTTGCCTGGTATGCATGAGGCCCTGGGTTCCATCCTCAGCACCACATAAACAGAAAAAGCCGGAAGTGGTGCTGTGGCTCAAGTGGTAGAGCACTAGCCTTGAGCTGAAGAGCTGAAAGACAGGGCCCAGGTACAGAGTTCAAGCCCCATGACTGACAAAAATAAATAAATAAGTAAAAAATATATAGTTGGCACCAGTGGTTACCCTATAATCCTAGCTACTAAGGAGGCTGACATCTTAAGGATAGAAGTATGAAGTGTTGGCCTGGGCAGAAAAATCCATGAGACTCCATTTCCAATCAACCAGCAAGAAGCCAGGCTGGAGGCAGGGCTCAAATGGTAGTACACCATCCATGAGTAAGAAAGCCAAGTGAAAATTGAAGGCTCTGGTACCAAGTGAAAATTGAAGGCTCTGGTACTAGGGATGGAATCTAGGGTCTTAAGTATGCTTAAATTACCCACTGAACATCTAAAACTTTTAAAAGTCAACATGTAGGTATATGTTCCTTGTGACCTCAGGGTAGGTTAAATTTCTTTTGTCCTAATTGTTCTTGGCAATATTTAACATAACAATAAGATTATTTGGGGGGGGGGAGGGTGGAAGGGCAGTCTTGGAGCTTGAACTCAGGGCCTGGGCACTATCCCTGAGCTTCTGTTGCTCAAGGCTAGCACTCTATCACTTGAGCCATAGCTCCACTTCCAGCTTTTTTTTTGTTTATGTGGTAGTAAGGAATTGAACCCAGAGCTTCATGAATGCTAGGCAAGCACTCTACCACTAAGCCACATCCCCAGCACAATAAAGTGATTTTTTTTAATTTAAAAAAGAATCAAAGTGTGTACAGAAATAAAAAGTAAATCTTTTCCTCCTACATTGCAAGCTTATTGTTAGGCCAAGTGACTTTTCCTATACAATAAATCTTTAAATATTTTTGCAACAAATGCATTCTCATTATCTTGTTTTAAGTAAAATAATTTTATCTGGAAAATTTCAAGCACAGTCAGTGTAGTATAGAAGTGAATACAATAAATTTGGCTGAATGCTGAGGATCATGGCTCTAAGCTAGCCTGGACAGGAAAGTCTGTGAGACTCTTATCTCCAATTAATTACCCAAAAAAGCCAAAAGTGGAGCTGTAACTCAAGTGGTAGAATGCTATCCCTGAGCAAAAAGGCTCAGGTCCTGGGTAAGCCCCAGGACTGTCACACAAACACACAAAGAAAATGGTACTATCACCCAGTGTCAATGACTGGCAATACACAGCCAGTGTTGAACAGGAAGAATGGAAGAATTCTTCAATCCTCCCTCCCTCCCTCCCTCCTTCCCTCCTTCCCTCCCTCCCTCCCTCCCTTCCTTCCTCATTTTTGTGATCTTAGGAGATCAAAACAGGAACTTAGATGTTAGGCCAATGCTTTAACTTTGAGATATATTCCCAGTTCAGAAAGAAATGTCCATAAAAAACAAATCATAAGGAAAGTAATTGGTAATTTTGCCATAAAAAGAATTTCTGTATAAACAAAAACACTATAAAAATTTTAAAAGATAAAGTACAGATTGGGACATTTGGAATACACATAGTAGATAAATGATTCATAATCCGAAACCACTCACTTCAGAAGAAGTGAAAAGGGGCAGAGGGGATGATCATGAAATTAAAAGAGGAGAGCTCACCAGGCATGGTGGCTCAAGACTGTATCTTACAAGTAGGGAGGTTGCAATAGGAAGTCGTAAGTGCAAGGCCAACTGGGGCTCTAGCCAGAGGAGTGAGTTTGAGGCCACCCTGTGCTATACAGAAAGACCTTGTCTCAAGGTAGCAGCAGCAACAATAACTAAAATTTAAAAAGTAAGTAAAAATAAAGGAAGGAAGGGAGGAAGGAAAAGAGGGAAGGATGGAGAGAAGGAGGCATTCTCAGCTAGGTAAGTGAGAGGGCGTGGGAGGTCTATAGTCCTTGCCTTAGGGAGGCTAAAATAGGAGGATTACTTGAGCTTAGGAGGTCAAGACCAGCTTGAATAACATAGTGAGGCTGCATAAAATAAAAAAATACAAGAATTTCAAATGGCAAATAAATGTAACATAAAAAGCATAACCTCTCGAGTCAGAAAAATGCAAAGTAACAGAGGATATGACTTAAAATTCTAACAATTCCTAAGCCAACTGGCAAAAATTAAAAGTTTGAAACGTGGTAACTGATACTTTTATAGGAAGTATAATACACATTAGTATGGTCAATTTGGAAAGTTAGAAAAGCTGATTGTGAACTTACAATAATAACAAGTCTGCATCTGGAAGAGGCCTGGGTTAGATATTCCCTTTTCGTTACTGTGACAAATAGCTCAAAGAAACAGTTTAAAGGAGGAAAGATTTATTTCTGTGCATAGTTTCAGAGGCCCATGATTGGCTGACACCATTGTTTCTGGGCCAACATTTGGCAGAACATCATGGTAGAAAAGATGTGGTACAGCACTTCATGGCAGCCAAAAAGCAGAGACAGACAAGAAAGGGGTTGGGGCAAAGATAAACCCTTCAAAGACACATCCCCAGTGACTTACTTTTTCCAATCAAGTCTTAACTCCTAATTGTTCATTAAGTGTGAACTCATTAATGGATTAACTACCCTGACAGAGCTAGTGTCCTCAGGATCCAATCACTTCAATAGCACCACTAGCTGGGGACCAAGGTTTCAACAACACGAGGGGTGGCACTTCATACCCAAACTGCAACAATACCTACATGTCTGCCAAATTAGTGTCTAAACAGTACCCTTGATCTGCATATTTCTTTACTCTGGATGTAAGAGAATTAATCTTGTTTGTTTAGGCTTATGTGGTTGAGGTTCACAGTCAACTATACCTGTCACTAAAATATTTGGATTCTGGCCTATTATTGAAATATGATCTCAAATAAGTGAGTCTCTCTCTCTCTTAGTCCTGTTCACCTGTAAAATGTGATAATGGGGCTGGGAATGTAGCTTCGTGGTAGAGTGCTTGCCTAACATATATGAAGCCCTGGTTTCGATTCCTCCGTACCACATAAATAGAAAAAGCCATAAGAGGTGCTGTGGCTCAAGAGGTAGAGTGTTAGCCTTAGGAAACAGAAGCTCAGGGACTGTGCACACGCCCTGAGTTTAAGCCTCAGGACTAGCCAAAAAAAAGTGATAATGCCTCCTAGAGCTATAGTGAGAATCCAGTAAAATAACACACCATGATGGCACTATGTAGAATGCTGATGCCATTTTCATTAATGAAAACAGAGAAGCTAAGAATGGAAAAGCAGGTATTGATACAGAGATAAGGAGTAAGGTGAGAATTATACCATGAAAATTAATCACTTTGGAGAGATACAGTATCTTGTATCCTGCTAAATTCATGACTAAATAATCTCAACATGAGTCTTACAATTTTTCAATCCTTTTAAAATTTTATTTTATTGTAAAGGTGCTGTACAGAGGGGCTACAGTTACATGAGTAAGGTAATGAGTACATTTCTTGTTGAACATTGTTATCAACTCCTTTGTTTTTCTCCTACTATCCCTTCTCCCTGCCCCCCAAATTTTCAGTTTTTGAAGTCTACCACTTCTGATGCAGATTCATTTCTAATGAGGCAACTTTGACCAGACAAATCACAGCATCCTCTGTGTTATAACTAAGACCTTTTAGAAAAAGTTTAAGTGGTTCAAAGCCAGCATGAGACTGAGACCTACTGAAAAATAAACTAAAAGCAAAATGATTGGGGGTATGGCTCAAGTGATAGAGCAGTTCTCTGAAAAGTACAAAACCCTGGGTTCAATTCCTGGTACAAATAGAAGTTTTATTTAAGCCAAGTGTGATGGGACAAGCATATAATCCCAGCACCTTGAAAGGCTAAGATAGGTATCACTTGAGCCCAGGAATTTGAGACCAGCCTGGAACAACATAGTGAGACCATCTCCATGTAAAAAAAAAAAAAAAAAAGTTTTGGCCAAGTACCAGTGGCTCATGCCTGTAATCCTAGCTACTCAGGAAGCTGAGATCTGAGGATCACAGTTCAAAGCCAGCCCCGGCAGAAAAGTATGTGAGACTCATCTCCAATAAACCACTCAGAAAACCAGAAGTGGCCCTGTGGCTCAATTGGTAGAGTGCTAGCCTTGAGCTGAAGAGCTAAGGGACAGCGTCCAGGCCCAAAGTTCAAGCCCTATGGCTCACGCCTGTAATCCTAGCTACTTAGAAGACTGAGATTTGAGGATCACGGTTCAAAGACAGCCCAGGCAGCAAAGTCCATGAGACTCTTATCTCCAATAAACCACTAAGAAAACCAGAAGTGGCGCTGTGGCTCAAGTGGTAGAGCATTAGCCTTGAGCTGAAGAGCGCAAGGACAGCGCCAAGCCCAGAGCAAGCCCCATGACTGACCCCCCCTATAAAATTCAGTTGTATTTATTATGTTTGCATAAATGTACACATTATAAAATGACCAAATTAGAGTAGTTAACACATAATTAAATGCCCTATTTTACCATTGCTCTATGGTGAGAATAAAAAGCTATTTTAAAATACCCTTTATCATTCAGTATAATCACTATGCTGTGTACTAAATTACCAGTTTTCCTCCTATATGAAACTTTGTACTCATTTGATAGTATTTCATTTCCCCCAAAACCCCTTTGTCCACCCCTCAATGTTAATAAGTCACACTTCTCAATCTTATCACAGAATAGAACTGTCCAAGAAAACTTCTGGCAATAATGTAAATGCTCTATTCCTATGCTTAACAATACAGTAGCCTTTTAACTTCATGTGGAAATTGACTACTTGGAATGTGGTGTGTGGCCCAAGACCCAAGAACTGAATTTTAAATCTTACTTAATTTTGATCTATTTAATATTAGATAGATGAGAGAGTAGTGATTGTTATTAATGACAACTGTAGAATAAACTCTAAGAAAGAGCAGACTATATGTCATTTCCTTCACTCCCATAGGATTTATCTGATTTCTTCTCAATTATCTATGTCAAACTGCTATCTTTTCTAGACTATTCCTCATGTGAAAAGTCCCTACTTCTCTACTTGGAATTTGAGTTTGATGATTTTCTTTCCAAAGGAACAGATACATATGTTCAATGCATACTCACACCCCTTGGCCAGGTGGGACAGACATCCTCAGGCTTTAATAAACACCAAAATAACTGGACATGTGAAATTCTCACAAAAATGCATTAAAAAAGACACTAGGCCGGGCGCCAGTAGCTCACGGCTGTAATCCTAGCTACTTAGGAGGTTGAGATCTGAGGATCACGGTTCAAAGCCAGCCCGGACAGGAAAGTCTGTGAGATTCTTTTTTCCAATAAACCACTAGAAAACCGGAAGTGGCGCTGTGGCTCAAGTGGTAGAGTGCTCGCCTTGAGCTGAAGAGCGCAGGGATAGTGCCCAAGCCCAGAGTCCAAGCCCCATAACCGACCCTCCCCCCCCCGCCCAAAAAAAAGAGAGACACTAGAAGTTTATCCTTTCTGCTAAGTCCTATATAGCAAATATGTCTCACATGCCCTTTTAAAAAAATTAAATAGGGGCTGGGAAGGTTGCTCAGTCATAGAGTGCTTGCCTTGCATGCATGAGGCCCTGGGTTCGATTCTTCAGCACCACATAACCAAAAACAAAAAAGCCAGAAGTGAGGGACAGCACCCAGGCCTAGAGTTCAGGCTCCACAACAGGACCCCCCCCAAAAAAAGAATTAAATAAAACAAAGAGAAACAAGCATGTTCTGCTTCTTGGAGGTCAATCTAAAAGAAATAGCCTGAGAGCTGGGAAGGTGGCTCAGTGGTAGAGCACTTGCCTTGCATGCCTGAGCCCCTGGGTTTGATTCCTCAGCACCACATACGCAAAAAGAAAAAAGCCAGAAGTTGTGCTGTGGCTCAAGTGGTAGAGCGCTAGCCTTGAGCTGAAGAGCTGAGGGACAGCGCCCAGGCCCAGAGTTCAGGCCCACGACTGGACCCCCCCCCCAAAAAAAAGAAATAGCCTGAATCACGGTAACTCATCCTGAGAACTCCTTGGTAAACAAAGCTGTCTTAAATTAGCAACCCAGCTAGGGGTGGTATTGTATATCTATAATTCTGGTACTCAAGAGGCAAGAGGATCTTCAGGCTAAGGCCAACCTCACTACATGGTAAGACCCTGTCTCAGAACAACAACAAAATAAATAAGCAATTCATCAATGGGATGAACAAATAGGCTCATGAAGAGAGATGGGAGGTTGGTTAAAATAATAATGCTAGCTGGGTGCCTGTGGCTCATGCCTGTAATCCTAGCTACTCAGGAGGCTGAGATCTGAGGATCATGGTTTAAAGCCAGCCCAGGCAGAAAAGTCAGTGAGACTCTGATTTCCAATAAACCACTAGAAAACCAGAAGTGGCGCTGTGGCTCAAGTGGTAGAGTGCTCACCTTGAGCTGAAGAGCGGAGGGACAGTGCCCAAGCCCAGAGTTCAAGCCCCACAACCGACTAAAAAAAAAAAAAATGCTGGCGATTTAATGTCAGTGAAGCATCTGCTATCTTTCAACAACATTAGCCAAATCCCGAGAACAGGTGGTAGACTATTTACTGGCCTGTTTCATCTGCCTAGATAATACATTTCTAACTAGGATCTGTGTCTTCCTTTCTTTTACTGTGTATATTGTACAGACCCTCTGGCTCTTGCTTACCCTTTTTGCTCAAGGCTGGCACTCTACTATTTAAGCCATACACTTCCACTACTGGGGCTTTTTGGCTGGTTAGTTGGAGATAGTTTCTTGGGTTTGTCTGCTCAGGCTGGCTTCAAATCTTGAGCCTTAGAACTCAGCCTGCTGAGCAGCTAGGATTATAGATGTGAGCCTCTAGTGTCCAGCAAGGTCTACATGCTCTAACTGAGATCTCTATATTTCAACTTAGGACCGGGTAGCTTCTCTTAGGTTTCTACTCTCAGATTGATAGCCAGATGAGCAGAAGAAAAGCTACTCCAGAGAGGGTCACCAAAGGTGGTGATAACACACAGATTTTTTTTTCTCCCCTCAAAGGACACATGTGGAACAAACACCCTGAACCTGATAACTTTTCCAGGTTGCAACTCAGGTGCTCATGTTCTAGATATGAACAAAAGTATAATTCCTTCAAAAACCCCTTGATATGACTCCAAGAAATGATGTGACAGTACTTGCTGCAGAATTTCCTTAGGGCATACTAGTAGGCCTCAAATGCAAATTGGCTTACTCATTCCAGCTGTCAGGTCTCTTGGGTAAGAGTTTAAAAGAAACAGCAATACTCTGCCCTTCAACTGAGTTAAGGAGTATGAACAATCCTGACTTAAGTGAGAATGAAGGGATAAGGAAGACAAGAAAATGACCTCTGTGAGCAGAAGGCACCATGGGACTTGACCAGGACAAACCTGATGGGGTGTCTGGCTTTACAGAGTCTCAGCTTGAGTCTGACCACTGTGATTGATTCTGGGCCTCCTGTGGTGCATGCTGGTTAGGTAATTCACCAGTCTGCCACCTCCCAGTCAGCTCTCCATTGTCCTTCAGGCAAGAGTGTCCAGAAACCATGCCATTCAGCTATGTCTCACTGGCTTACTCACATGCTCTCATGAGATCTGTGACACCACAGCACATCACACCACAGTCAGGATGTCAATTAGCGAGAAGTCTCAGGAAGCTCACAATCTAATGTTTAGTGTGCAGTTTTAAAGAGTAAAGTTGTGAGAGATTACCCTGGGGAAGTGTGTTCATACTTGGACAACTATGGTCATTTTAGAGGTTGCTATATTATAATATGTGGATAGCTATTTAGCAGAAGATAGTAAAAAAAAGCCTTGGAACTTCAGAAATAAGAAAAAATGTGGGGTAAAAGCTAGTAGTGGCTGTGACTCTTAAAATATAAAGGCCAAGGAAACAAGAATTAGAAATTCAAACATGCCTAGATTAAGGAGCTTGTCCCCATCTACAGGAAGTTTATCCCTAACATCTAAATAGTCGTGTTTTAAAATCAACAAGTTTGCTGGGTTTCAGCTGCCACTGACTATGACTTCCAATGGCTCTGGCCCACAGTATAGGCAGACTGTGCCCAGCAGGATTAGATGAAGACAAGCAGCCGGAAGCGGTCCAGCCAGCCTGACCCCTCCCCACTTCAGGACTTTGAGCAAAATGTTACCTCACCACAGGGGATGACCAGATGCTTTAACCTTAGTAGCACAAGGCAATACCATGGGCCCTGCATCTCACTAAACAGATTCTGAGAATAAGTGATCTAGCAATGAGAACAGAAACCTACCATTAAGTTCAGCAGGACCTTTGTCCCCCTCCATGTCCACTGCAGTTGCATATTCACGTTCACAGTCACATATTTTTAAAAATTTGATATAATTATCTCCTAGAAATTACTGCATGCAGCCTCCTGGGATCTAAAGCAATTAAGTGAAGATAAATTTCTTTCATGGAGCAAGCTGTCAAAGGATGAAGCAATTTCATTCCCCATTTGAAGTGGAAGCTTTGGGTCATGCATGGTTTATTTGAAACAATGCCATCACCTAAAGCTGCTGATCTTATCTCTAGCTCGGTTCTCCATTTCAAACTGCTGGAGATATGTAGCGTGGCACTGCCTGAAGTTATGACATCTGGCTCAAGGCCAACAAAAGAACAAGCCAACTCCTCTTCTAGGTTTCAAGCTGAAAAGGACAAAAATCATATTAAAAGAAAACAACTATATATGTGAAATTTACTAATCCCTAAAAAGGAGGGGGGTATTCCCAGGTCATTGGGTGTGACTAGAGACACCCTAATGGGGAAATAATCGAAGAGCAGACAGGAATGCCCCCCAAAGGGGGCAGGGTGAAGTACATGCCAAAGAACCAGCTTTTTCTCTTCTGGGAGACACCAAGCCAAATAAACAGTGGGGCTTATTTCATGAAACAGCCGAATAGATGGAAAACATAGCAGGCTGAGAATCAAAAGCCCATGGTTCTATAAGGCTGTGGATGAGATTTAGTGGGACATTCCCCTTAGCTTTTTTTAAAACTTCATCTGATACTTTTTTTAAAAATAATTTTTTATTGAGATTAGGTGATTACATAAATTTCACATATTTCACAGTATTGTGGAATGGTGATACTTAAAGTCCCAAACACATTTTAACCTTCACAAGGCAAATTGTCATTATCATTGTCTATGTTTGTGAATTCTATGGGCTTTGGCAATACACCTATTTCTTCCACATCAGGTGATATTTACATTTCTTTCCTTTTGCTTAGTGTAAGCTGTTCCCTCTTTCCCTCTCATTCCCTCCCTCCCATTGCTGCCTTTGAGTTGCTTAGTTCATTTTCATCACTGTCCAGTGCAGCTGATGGGTCCCTCTGTTGTATGTTTTCCCATTTCCCTTGGATTCTGTGTCCTCCTCCTAGCTTCCCTCAGATGTGGCACTTTATTATTTTTTTAAATTCAAGCTTCTCCACCCCTGCCCCTCCCCCGGAAACCATGCCTGAGTATTATTTTTAACAAAAACCTTGAAGACCCAGAATTGGCTTTCAAGCTCTAAGGCAGTAGAATAACCTGTTAAACCAAGACTGCTGAGCTCTACTCCCAAAACATTTAGATTCATAGTTGTGGGGTATGGCCTTAAATACTGCACATTCCCATGTGAATCTGATGTTGCTTGACTGGTGGCACACTAAGTAATACTGAGGAAACAATCTATAAGAATGTTTAGAACTCCAGTGTTTAATGCAGTACACACTAGCCACATGTGAATATTTTAATTTAATTACATTTTCTGATTCTCAATATTTAATTTCCACAGATCACTAGTGGCTACTGACAAGAATGGTGTAGACACAGCATTTTTCCATTGTCACAGAAAGTTCTATTTCATAGTACTGGTCACGAATCCTTCCTTTTCCTGCCTTTCTGCCATTCTTTTTGTGCAGAAAACCCAAGCTTAACTCAGGTCTTTGATATCTCAGTTATTTATTTATTTGTTTGTTGGTTGGTTGGTCATAGGGCTTGAACTCTGGGCCTCGGTGCATCCCTGAGCGCCTCAGTTCAAGTTGAGTCCTCTACCACTTGAGCTACAGTGCCACTTCCAGTTTTCTGGTGGTTTATTGGAGATAAGAGTCTCATGGAGGGCTGGGAAGGTAGCTCAGTGATAGAGCGCTTACCTTGCATGCATGAGGCCCTGGGTTCGATTCCTCAGTACCACATAAGCAAGAAGAAAAAAGCCGGAAGTGGTGCTGTGGCTCAAGTGGTAGAGCGCTAGCCTTGAGCTGAAGAGCTGAGGGACAGTGCCCAGACCCAGAGTTCAGGCCCCACGACCGGACCAAAAAAAAAAAAGAGTCTCATGGACTTTCCTTGCCCAGGCTGGCTTTGAACCGTGATCCTCAGAGCTCTCAGCCTCCGAAGTAGTTAAGATTACAGGTGTGAGCCACTGGCACCCAGCTCAGTTATTTTTATTGTTCACAGCTGACACTCTATCACTTGAGCCATGCCTGCAGTTCCAGCTTTTTGCTGATTAATCGGAGATAAGAAGCTCTTGAATTTATATGCCCAAACTGGCTTTGAACTTTAATTGTCAAATCTCGGCCTCTTGAGTAGCTAGGATTACAAGTATGAGCCATTGTTGACAAACTCCTTCCTTCCTCCCTTTCTCCTTTCCTCCCTCCCTATTTACTCTCTTTCCTCTCTCCCTCCCTCTCAGGGCCTTTGTGCAGTTTGCTTACTCAGCTGGTATTCTGCCACTTGAGCCACACCTCCAGTCCAGCCTTTCACTGGTTAATTTCTGCCCCAGGCTGGTTTTGAACCTCAATTTTCTGGATCTCAGCCTCTTCAGTAGCTAAGATTACAAGCATGAGCCACCTGCCCCTGGCTAAGACTCTATTTGATTACACTGGAGAATGTATGTTTAGCTTTGAGAAAAGAAAACTTCAGAATTTCAAGTATACCAAGGTGTGTTAGAGAAAAACAGAGTTGTAATTCCTGAGAAATCCTGTCTAAAACCAATCAGTGGAAAAGCAGACTGTGCTTAGTCTGAGAAAAAATTTTTTTAACAGTGACTGTTTCATGACAGAAAACTCTGGGAATGATCTAAATCAGAGACTTCTGCAAACTCTGGAGGACTACTGACTTCATTAGTCAGGAGACTAATGTTGGTCGTGGGGCTTGAACTCTGGGCTTGGGCGCTGTCCCTCAGCTCTTCAGCTCAAGGCTAGCACTCTACCACTCGAGCCACAGTGCCACTTCCAGCTTTTTCTGTTTATGTGGTGTTGAGGAATCAAACCCAGGGCCTCATGCACAGGAGGCAAGCACTCTACCACTGAGCCACCTTCCCAGCCCCCACCCTGATATCTTTGAAGGAGCCTCTTGACTCTACTGTAATGAATCAGATCTAGTTTTATAATTACTATCACTTCTCACCATTCTTTTTATGCATCTGGGATAGTTTTCTTAAAATATATTCTCTAGGTAGAAGGAATTTCCACTAGTAAGGACAAATCCTTCTGCCCTTTGTTCGCCTATTTCTCCCACTGTACTAGGTATTGAACCCAGAAGCTGTGAGCATAAAAGGTAAGCACTTTCACCATTTCAACCCCACACTCAGTCCAGTATTTGTTTAAAAATGTCCTCAGAACACCAAAGCAAAAGTAACAAAAGAAAAATGGATTAATTGGCTTCATCAAAATTAAGAACTTTAGCCAGGTATGGTGGTATACACCTATACTTCCAGCATTGGAGGCTGAGGCAGGAGGACTGAAGGGTTTGAAGCCAGGCTGGGTTACATTAGTGAGATCCTGTCTCAGGAAAGGGAAGGGACGGTGAAGGGGAAGGGGAATGAGTAACATAATTAGTTATCGAGAAATGAAAATCAAAACCACAATGAGATACCACTTCACATTCATTAAAGATGGTTTTAATTAAAAAAAAAAGTGCTGGTAAAGAAATGGAAAAATGAAGCACTTACACATTTGTTGCTAATGAGAATACAATTTCACACCTTTTTGGAAGATAAGTCTAGTCTAGAAGTTCCTCACAAAGTTAAAGTTTATCACATGACCAAACAATTCCATTTCTAGGTATATACCCAAGAGAAATGAAAACATGTCCAAACAAAACTTGTACATAAATATTGAGTGACATTACTCATGCAAAAATAAGAAATAATTCAAATGCCAATCAACTGATGAATGAATAATGCCACAAAATTTCCATTAAGTGGAATATTATTCAGCCAGAATATGAAGTACTGATACATACAGCATAATGAACCTTGAAAACATTTTTTTTTAATTTTTTTTTTGGGGGTCCAGTTGTGGGGCCTGAACTCTGGGCCTGGGCGCTGTTCCTCAGCTCTTCAGCTCAAGGCTAGCACTCTACCACTGGAGCCACAGCGCCACTTCCGGCTTTTTTTTTTCTTTTTGCTTATGTGGTGCTGAGGAATCGAACCCAGTGCCTCATGCATGCAAGGCAAGAGCTCTACCACTGAGCCACCTTCCCAGCTGCCCTTGAAAACATTATACAGTGAAAAAAGCCAGATAAAAAGGTCGAATGATATTCAACTCCGGTACCTAATCCTACCATACTAGTAAAAAGGAAAGACCCCATAAGATGTGTTGAATCTAAAACTCTGCTTATATAATTGAGGAAAACAGAATTGAGCCTTTTATTTGAAAATTATTTATTTAGTTAACAAGGAAAACATCATTCCTTACCAACTATGTAGATCTAATATCTTTCTTTTTGGGGGGGGGAGGGTCGGTCGTGGGGCTTGAACTCTGGGCCTGGGCGCTGTCCCTCAGCTCTTCAGCTCGAGGCTAGCACTCTATCACTTGAGCCACAGTGCCACTTTCGGCATTTTTCTTTTTGGTTATGTGGTGCTGAGGAATTGAACCCTGGGCCTCATGCATGCAAGGCAAGCGCTCTACCACTGAGCTACCTTCGCAGCTCCTAATATCTTTCTTTTTTTAAAAAAATTTTTAACAAGTTTGGCAAAAAAATGTACTTATTACCTTACTTATGTAACTATAACCCCTCTATATATTACCTTGACAATAAAAAAATAAATTAAAAATTTTATTTATGTGGTACTGAAGAACTGAACTCAGGACTTCATGCATGTTAGGCAAGCAAGCATTCTATCACGAGGCCACATTACCAGCCCCTAACAGATTTCTTGAGATGAGGGAATTTGCTCATAGTGGTTAAGGTGGTAGATTTTTTTGGAACTCAGCAGCCCTGAGTTTAAATTCTAATTCTGTTACTCAGTAAAAGTGTGACTTTGTGCTTGTTGCCCATAAGCTTTAGCTTCCCTGTCCTGTAAGAGAAAACAGTAATGCTAAATCTTCTCAGGGATACTGTAAAGATAAGTGCAAATAACCTAGGGATCTGGCTGTAGTGCAGAAGAATGTGTGCTTAGGAAGGGTGAGACCCCAACTCCACTAAAAAAAAAAAAAAAAACAGGAAAAAGAAATCAATGCAAAGTACTTAATTAACACAGGGGCTGGCACATGGTGACTATATAATTTCAGAATTGTTGTTATTACTGCCATAATCAAATATACCTATAAGCCTAGATTCCTGGCAGCTTCTCACTCGCATTTCCAGAAAAAGGCTTTTAAGAAAATTCAAAGATGGTTAGATTATAAGAAAGAGAAGGAGCTGAGCACTGGTGGCTCACACCTGTAATCCTAGCTTCGCTGAGATCTGAGAATCAAGGTTCAAAGCCACCTTAGGCAGAAAAAGTCTGTGAGACTTTTATCTCCACTTAACTACAAAAAGCCAGAAGTAGAGCTGTGGCTCAAGTGGTAGAGTGCTATCCCTGAGCAAAATTACTCAGGGACAGTGCCCAGGTCCCCTAAGTTCAAGCCCCAGGACCAGCATGCACGCACACACATACTGAAAGACTTAATTGAAAAGATATTTGTAGCTGGGTGTGTTGGCTCACACCTGTAATCCTAGCTACTTGGGAAACAGAGATAGGGAATAATGGTTTGAGGCAACCTGGTATACAAGTTCATAAGATTCTACCTTTTTTTCAATCTCAAGATGTAAAACTATAGCCTTCAATATGGCTTTATAAAAATCCTATATGCCATAAATAGTATACCATTTTAAAGTAGAAGGTAAATTACAACCTGGGAAAAAAGAACACTAAATATTAGGACAAAATGTTACTAATCTATGCATTCTCACAAATAAAAATTTAAGGTAATTACACTGGGATAAATACTTTAATGAGATACAGATAGGTAATTGAGACTCCATCTTGACCAATGGCTAAGCAGTAGTGCTTGCCTGTCATGGGTGGAGGAGTCACAAGGGCTTAGGGACAGTAGCAAGTGTTTGTCATCCCCAACAACAGGAAGAATCACAAGTAGTAGTAAGATCACAGGCCAGATCAGCCCAGGCATTAAGCCAGACCCTACCTCAAAAATAACAGGCAGGGACTGTGATACAGGGATAAAATTGATTTAAATACAGTATAACATGTATTGAGATGAGACAATGAATTGCTCTCCCAATAGCTGATATAAGCCAATAAAAATTTTTTTTTAAAAGGAGGAGGCTGCAATGCTTGGTAAGAAATGTACGCATTATCCTACCCATGTAATTGTAACCTCTCTGTACAGTATGTTCACAAATAAAAAATAAATTAAAAAAATTTTTTTTAAAAATTAAAAATAACTAAATCCCCCCCCATTGTCCTCCAAAATCTCCTAAGACAATATACTTTGGACTAGCAGTCATACAAAGGAAAGCCTGACCACCCATTCTGAACTCAATTAGGAAACCATAGCAGTTGTGGGAACACTAACCATCTTGAGCTTTAGAACCATCCAAATTCTAACATAACAACGGATTTGGAGGAGATCAATGATGCTCATCCTAAATCTTAGGTACATTTCATATCTAGTCATTCAGATCTATATCCTTCCCTGAATATTTTACTTTTCAGAAGCAAAGAAATTGCAGGAGAAACAGGGCCTACAGGACATGATTAATAAAATAAAATACTACATTGTATGTTGAGGCTCACAAATATAAACAATAGTAATACAAATTTTAAATAAAACCTGGGAAGCATACATGTGGGTGCTTGAGAAGTACTAAGCAGTAGGTATGTTACACTATATAATATGCTTATTTATATATAAGCAATGGGGTCAATGATCCGCATCCCTACACAAAGCTGCTCAGACTGTGTGGTCATATTGTGGGGGATGATACATGTCAAGGAGCTGACCCCTCACTGAGTTCGGAGAAGAAAGTTCAGGCTGGGACACGAAGAGCTATGAGTAAGTAGATCTGCTGTGTTCTGTTCTCCGTACCTACCAAAGAAACCTATAGCCTTTGGTCAAAGGCAAAAAGATGATGAATGTGTTTTACCTTAGGTTTGATGAGGAATTTCAGCAATAATAGGCTTAATGGCTCAGATGATAACATCTATATTGTACTTCCGTGTATTGTTTCAAGATGATTTCACATTCCTGATCGCCTTTATTCTTACAATAGGGAAGCTGGGGGTAGGGAAGTTACAGAATAGTCTAGGATTTTAGATAGCAAAGGTAAGTCCAGAGTCCACGTAGGATACTTTCTTTAATTCCACCTGGCCTCTGCCTCCCTTTGCCTCAGAAAGAAGTGAATACTCAGGCAGTCAAGATCAATCAACTGAGAAAGCAAAACTTCTATTTTTAAAATGTAGAATGGGCTGGGATATAGCTTAGGGTAGTATTTGCTTACCATATCCTAGGCTCTGGGTTTGCTCTCAGAATATACACAGACATACACAAATAAATACATGAAAAGACACTCAACATTACTAGTCATCAAGAAAATGCAAAATGAGGGCTGGGAAGGTGGCTCAGTGGTAGAGCACTTGACTTGCATGCCTGAGGCCCTGGGTTCGATTCCTCAGCACCACATAAGAAAAAAGAAAAAAGCCAGAGGTGGCGCTGTGGCTCAAGTGGTAGAGTGCTAGCCAGGAGCTGAAGAGCTGAGGGACAGCGCCCAGGCCCAGAGTTCAGGCCCCATGACCGGACCCCCCCCCCAAAAAAGAAAAAATAAAATGCAAAATGAAAACCATAATGAGAAAATCAAAATAATTTATACCTACTAGTAAGGTATAAATCAAACAAAAAACCCCAAAATACAAAAACTTAGAAAATAGGAAGTGTGGGTGAGAATGTGAGAAACTGGAACACTGGTACCGCTAGAATGTAAAAGTATACATATATATCATATATTAAAATATATATCATATATAGCTATACATAGCTGTTGTGAGAAATGGTGACAATCCTCAAAAATCTAAATATAGAATTACCTATGAGTGGCAATTCTACTCGGGTATATACTTAAAAGAACTAAAAGAAAGTTCCCCAAAGAGATACTAGTATATCTTTGTTCATTGTGGCATGGCTCACAGTAGCAAAAAAGTGGAAGCAACCCATGCATCAATCAATAGATGAAAGGCTCAAGTGGCAGAGGTGCTTGTCTAGCAAGGGACAGGCCTGGCCTGAGTTCAAACCCTACTATGCAACAAACAAACAAATACCCTCAGATGAACAG
Organism: Dipodomys ordii; assembly: GCF_000151885.1. Lineage (NCBI taxonomy): Eukaryota > Metazoa > Chordata > Mammalia > Rodentia > Heteromyidae > Dipodomys > Dipodomys ordii. The sequence continues at coordinate 7,588,886 of NW_012267247.1, forward strand.
ATAAGCAAAGTGTGATATACATCTATAATGAAATATTCAGTTTTGCAAAGGAAGGAAAATAATCTGTGCTTTGTGCTCTCACTTGTTTTTGGTTTTTTTTTCTTTTTCTTTCTTTTTTTCCCCAGGGCTGAGGACCGAACCCAGGGCCTTGAGCACGCAAGGTGGGCGCCCTTCCGCTGGGCTAAACCCCCAACCCCTTTTGTTTTTTTTTCTGCTGAAGGATGGTGTTCTAATCATAAGTCACAGCTCCACTTCTGGCTTTTTGCTGGTTAACTGAAAATAAGTCTCATAGATTTGTCTGTTCAGGCTGGCTTCAAACCTTGATTTTTAGAGCTCATCTTTCTGAATAGCTAGGATTAAAGTGCCCTGAAAAAGGAAGGAAATTTTGACATGCTACAAACATGGACAAGTATTGAAGATATGACAATAAGTAAAATAAACCAGTCATAAAAGGACCAATATTTAGTTCATAGAGAGCCAAATTCATAGAGAGAAAACAGAATTGTAATTTGCCCCAAACTAGGTGGAGACTGAAGGGGGGACTTATTATTTATTGGGGAAGATGACAAGTTCTGTTGATAGACTGCACAATAATGTGGCTATATTTAATACCACAGAAGTACATACTTTAAAAAAATGGTTCAAATGATCAGGTGCAGTGGCTAGTTCTTGTTACTCCAGCTACTCAGAAGGCAGGGATTTTGGCTTGAGGCCAGCCTGGCAAAAGTTATTGATACTCCATCTCAACAAAAAAACTGGTACAGTGTCTCACACCTATCATCCCAGGTATAGGAGGTTTAGATAGGATGATTTCTGTCTAGGTGGACTTGGGCAAAAAGTGTGAGACCCTAACTGAAAAATCAATAAAGTAAAAAAGGTTGTTGGTGTTAGGTTTTTAAAAAGAGGTAGCCGAGTAAGAACAGCACCCGCATACACGTGGTATTCAGGTAAGGGGTAGGTTTATTCAGTAGACCTGCTGGGACCAGGCAAGGTTGGCACTCCACGTGGCTGGGAAAGGCCTGGGAATGAGAGAGAGCTGGGAAAGAGAGAGGAAAGAGCTAGAAAAGAGCAGAGAGGGGTAAGAACAGTAGCATTCACGTGGTATTCAGGTAAGGGGTAGGTTTATTCAGTAGACCTGCTGGGACCAGGCAAGGTTGGCACTCCACGTGGCTGGGAAAGGAAAGAGGAAAGAAAGGAAAGAGAGAGAAAAGAGCTAGAAATGGGAGAGAGAGCGGAGAGAGCAGAGAGCTAGAAGCGAACAGAGAGAGAGGTAAGAACAGAGAGAGAGAGCTAGAAACGAACAGAGAGAGAGGTAAGAACAGAGAGGGAGAGCTAGAATAGAACAGAGAGAGAGCCTGGGCCTGTGCTAGGCCTTATCTAGGGTATGGGCGGGGAAAGGTGTGGCCACATCAAATTCGGATGTGACCTCAGCGGATGCAGATGTGACCTCTTCCAGGTGTCCCAGTTACCTAGGTAACGCAGGTACTGGGTGGAGACTTTGCTGCGAGGAGGGTGGAGTCCCCTAGCCATCCAGGAGCGGACCTTACAGTTGGTTGTTGGTAGAGTGCTTGTTGGATTCTGGAAAGTTATCTTTGGCCTATTATGTTCACAATCTACAGAATCAAGGGCCTAATCAGTGTATTGGACAGATACTACTAAGCATTTCTAAAGTATTTTTTTTTTTGGGTTGGTCATGTGGCTTGAACTCTAGGCGTGGGCACTGTCCCTCAGCTCTTCAGCTCAAGGGGAGCGCTCTACCACTTGAGCTACAGCGCCACTTCCGGTTTTCTAGTGGTTTTATTGGAGATAGGAGTCTCACGGTCTTTCCTGCCCGGGCTGGCTTTGAACCACGATTCTCAGATCTCAGCCTCCTGAGTAGCTAGGATTACAGGCGTGAGCCAGCGGCGCCCGGCTTCTAAAGTATTTTTTAATGTGCTCCTTAACATCTCCAAAGAACATAATTATGTCCCCATGCATTCGAAGTTAATCTCTCAGGTGCTTCTGTTCCCTTGGTCCTTACATGCCATGGTGATCAGAAGCAACTCTGATGGTCATCCTGAGATGCTCCTTATATTGTACTTAATTCCCAGAGTCAAACAAAGCAAATGATAAAAAGATTTCTGCCTATGTCTAGTAAGACATTTTGAAAAATCACAACAGTGTCAGTCTAATTAGGATACTTAATAGTTACAACTCATACCAAGGCTATGAAATACCTTTTCTGCCAACCCTCAAGCCTCGTCTCACGTGAGTGTGGAGAAAGACTTTTTTCTTTTTAATATCCACAACCCAGCTATAACACTTCCTTCCAATTCTACCTGTACATCTGTTTCCTACAGAGTACTGCTGCCTCAAGTGAGATGTGTGAGGCTTCTGTAGATGCTGGGGAACAAGATGGAACAAAAATCCTTCACACCTGGCTCCCAAATTACAGGAACGCTGGACTGGGGCCAACATAAGCTGGCACAGGACCAGCTGAGATGGACATCAATTAAGGAGCTTGTCATCTTTCAAAACTACAGAGTCTTTTTTCACTCCTCAATCTGCATTGCTCCACAAACCAGCCATGGCACTATTGGTAGGGTTTTCCAGATGGGATCATTTCACTTAGATTCCACATTTGCTGATTTACTGCAGAACTTGTTTTTTAATACCTCCTTCTGTTTTTAAAGCAGTGTGAACTAGTATTCTATATTATGGTTTTATTTTCAATTGAATTTATTTGTCCTTAGTAAGGAGAGAAATATGTACCTTTATGAGAAGAAAAAGAAAAGCTACAAGCATGCCTACAAGCCTGCTTTGTTTACAAAAAAGCATTCAAATAACTAAGATTAGTAAAGGGTCAGAAATTCTTTTCTGTACATATCACTCCTACTAGGGTCAGAAGCCAGAGAGCCTTAACCAGACACCATTATTCTGGAGAAATAGCTGGCCCTCGAATACCAAAGCAGGACCCTGACCATCACAGTGATCCATGTTATCATGCAGAAAAAAAAAAAAAAGCAACTCTACAAAAGTGTGGCTGGTGGCAAATGCTGTTTAAGAAAAACAATTCAATAGGGATCTGCCATTAATAACAATATTTGCCAGGAGTCATGACACAAGCCTGTAATCCCAGAACTCAGGGAGTTGGACATCAGCGTGCGGCACACAGTGGGATCCAGTCACAAATAAGCAAGCAAAGTCACAAGATTCCATCTTTTCTTGACTTTTGTTCAATGGGGCAGGGTGGGATGCCTTGTGGAAAGAATTGCATGGTAAATAGTTACCTCATCCACATTGAATATATGTTCTGAGAACTGAACCTCACCTGCCTCCGGGGCTGTCTGTGTCAATTTGCTCTCATGGCAGAACCCTGAGTGTCTGAACCCTGTCTACTGCCGATGCGTGTTTGCAAAGAGACCAGTTGAGGCAGAAAGCAGCTCTTCACAGAGGGTGGCTCCTTGGATGATATCAATTAAGGACTTCATCACAGGGTCACACTCTGGACAAGAAGCTGGCAGGACTATGTTGTTAGTTTTTTTCAGAGCTGATGAGGTCTCAATGGGTCTAGAATGATGGGAAGTAGAGTCCAGTTGAGCCCAGGCAGGAGAAAGGAAAGGAAGCGGAAAAAAAGCTTCAAACATTTGTCTGCACGACTCAATCTTAGCTCACCCTTTTCTTCCCTATTTTAAATAAACAGCTCCAAAAGGGGTGGTCCTCACATTTTTGTGCTAAGATCTCAATTTTCTCACTTTCCTCCACCAAGAAAGTCTGAAACCTTCAGCTTTCAGCATTTAATCAGTCAAAACTTAAGTCTCTGAAATGAAAGACCTGCCACAGATTGAAAGAAAATATTTGTAACACATACATATATGACAAAGGATGTGTATCCAGAGTATATAAAGACCTCACAAGACTAAGAAAACAAATTGTTCAATTTAAAAATATGCAAAAGATATGAACACTTATTTCACCAAAGAAGACATACATACAACAAATAAACATATGAAATGATGCTCAAGGTCTGGGAAGGTGGCTCAGTAGTACAGCGCTTGCCTTGCATACATGAGGTCCTGGGTTCGATTCCTCAGCACCACATAAGCAAAAAAAAAAAAAAAAGCTGGAAGTGGCACTGTGGCTCAAGTGGTAGAGTGCTAGCCTTGAGCTGAGGAGCTGAGGGACAGCGCCCAGGCCCAGAGTTCAGGCCCCACAACCGGACCGCCAAAAAAAAAAGAAATGATGCTCAACATCATTAGTCATCAGAGAAACACAAATTAAAAACCACAATGGGGTATTACAATGACTCAAAGAAAAATATCCAAGTACTGGTGGCTCATGCCTGTAATCTTAGCTACTCAGGAGGTTGTGATCTAAAGATCACAGTTCGAAACCAGCCTGAGCCTGGGCAGGAAAATCTGTGAGACTCTTATCTCCAATTAACCACCAGAAAATGGGAAGTAGCACTGTGGCTCAAAGTGGTAGAGTGCTAGCTTTGAGCAAATATCTCAGGGACATTGCCAAGGCCCTGAGGAGTTAAAGCTCCAACACACACACACACACACACACACACACACATACACACACACACCACACAAAACACACACACACAAAGAAAGAAAGAAAAGAGAAACAAAAATCCTGATAGTACCAAGTGCTGACAAGGATACAGAACACCTGGAATTCCCATACACTGATGGTAGGAATGCAAAAATAGTACAGTCTCTTCGGAAAAAAGGTCAGCAGGTTTTAAATCGCCGAGGTTCTGAGTGCTCTATATAGTTTTTTTTTTTTTTTGTCGGTCGTGGGGCTTGAACTCTGGGCCTGGGCGTTGTCCCTCAGCTCTTCAACTCAAGGCCAGCGCTCTACCACTTGAGCTACAGCGCCACTGGGTCAGCAGGTTTTAAGTTAAACATACACTTACTATATGAACCATCCACTCCATTCCTAGGTATTGGTCCAAGAGAAATGAAAACTTAAGTTCACATAAAACCCTATGGACAAATATCCATGACTATAAAAATTTCCAACAGTGCAAATGTTTATCAGCTGAATAGATAAAAACAAAACAAAAGTGGCATATCTATATAATAGGATACTACTCTGCAACAACAGTAAAATGAGTTACTGATACAGACATCAATGACAGATGAATTTGCCATGTATTATAAGATTCTGGTCAGTTTCAGAGACAGAAAATAGATGAAAAAATATCTAGAACTGAAAGCAAGGAGAGAGGAGATGGATGAGGGAATTTGGGGGGAGGGGAGTGATAGAAATGTGATATTGTAAATTTAACTGTGATAGTGACACAACTGTATGTATCTTGGTCTCAGAGTTCCTAGGGAAAGCGCTGAATTAGAAGAACATTTCTCCATTTTGTGAATGGGATGCAAACAGTTACAGTGTGAGGGGCCCAACCTACTTTCACCACCAGCGGTTCATGCCTGTAATCCTAGTGATTCAGGAGGCTCAGATATGAAGATCACAGTTGAGGCCAGTATAGTACATGAGACTCTTTATCTCTAATTAACCCCCAAAAAGTTGAAAGTGGAGCTATGACTCAAGTGATAAAGCACTAAACTTGAGCAAAAAAGCTTACAGACAGCACCCTGGCCCTGAGTTCAAACCCCAGGACCAGCACACATACACATATACATATACACACAAAGCTACTTTCTGTTGAGATAAAAGGAATTTTATGCCCTTGGTGCCTCAAACTTTTCATTGTTGCAGAGATATAACAACCTTCTTCATGCAGATAAAAAGATACCAAGTCCAGTCTGGTTTTCCTTCTCCCCCCTTCATTTCCTGTTTCATTTGGGCAGACGTCTGTTTCTACACACAGGAAAGCATATGCAAGTTTAAATCACTGGGGAAATCAGAGGCCTAGGCTAACTGGAGGCCTTGTGGCCTATATGGGTTAATATGCACAGAATCTAATAAAAATAAATCCTCAAATGCATTTTTAATAATAAACAAACACCTGCCAACCTCTCATTTAGAGCATACTCTTAAGAAATCTGTCATGTTTTCAGTGAGTGAGGTCAAAAACATAAAGTACCCCGGTAATAATAAAGTTTCTCTTAATATCATTGTATCTAGTAATGAAATGATGGGGAGAGGCCCCTCTAAAAGTGCAATACTTTAAAAGAAGAAACATTTTATAAGGTCACATGGCCACAGTGGGTCTGGTGGATAAAAATGTGTTACAGCAGGACCTAGAGAGCTATGAGTGCCTTTAGACTAAAAAAAAAAACCCAAAAACCATTCTCACTCTGTCGTAGTAGCAGGTCTTTACACCTCTGTGTCACAGAATAATCTACCTAGCACTTTCTGAATGCTTCGAAAGAACCTTCATGAGCACACACATGTAAGTGGTGTATGCACATACACAAATGCAAATGCAAAAAAAGTTTTTAAAAATTTAAATGGAGGAAGTTGCTATGTCTATCTCTATAAGCAAAAGTATTAATCATCCACCGTCTGGTTTTAATCCACTCGCTCCTGATCCTGCATCTGAATGTATTGTTATCAGGGGAAGGAGCATTTCTGCTCAGTCTTATTCACCAGCCAAAACTCTGAAAATGTGAAAACCACATTGGTGAAGTACCTTTTTGGGGACCCAGAAATCTCTAAGTTGGTTTAAAAAAAAAGTTTTCTTTCTTTCCTTTAAAAAATTATGAACAAATGTGAATTTCAGGGAGGCCATGGGGGCGTGGGGAGGCCTGGGGAAGGGGGAAGATACATCTCAAGTTACAGATTCTTTCATATCTTGGAGTGACACTATCCTCAGGGAAATTAGCACTCTCTCTTCTGTATGTACCAAAGGGGACACAAGCCACACAACCTGACTGACATCAGCCTGTCAGCTTGGGTGCCCAGGTGCATCCCTGAGGAGCATTTACAAATGAAATGGCAAGCCCAAACAGTGAGCTTTCTGAACCCTTGTCTCCATTTTTCTAATTTTTTCTTTGCTAGCAATGAAAGCAGGGACTAAAAAAGGCACTGGGGTTGGGCATGATGATTTGGTTCAGGCCTATAATCCTACCTACTTGGGAAGAGGAGAACAAGAGGATCATGGTTCACAGCCAGCTTGGGTGAAAAGTCAGTAAGCTCCCCAATCTCAAAAAAATAAGCTGGGGGGCTAGGAAGTTGGCTCAGTGGTACAGCGCTTGCCTTGCATGCATGAGGCCCTGGGTTCGATTTCTTAGCACAACATAAGCAAAAAGATAAAAGCCGGAAGTGGTGCTGTGGCTCAAGTGGTAGAGCGCTAGCCTTGAGCTGAAGAGCTGAGGGACAGCACCCAGGCCCAGAATTCAGGCCCCATGACCGGACCCAAAAATAAATAAATAAATAAATAAACTGGGCAAGGTGGTTCACAACTGTCATCCTACCTACATGGGAGGCTACAGAACAGTCAGAAGCTAGTCTAGGCAAAACCTCAAGACCCTGGAGGCTCTGAGTTCAACCTTGTTACTGCTATAAAAACAACAACAGGGAAAAACCTATTACCACCAACAAACTCAAAATAACAACAACAAAAACATCTGTGTGAGCCTAAGCATGCTTCTCCCATGGTCTGCTCTGAAGACCCTTTTCTGTCCTAAAGAGAACCCCTGAAAGGGTCCAACGCCCATATGTGTGCTTGAGTACCCTCAGAATCATTCACTAGTCACCACTCTTGCAGCCCCACTCCAAAATGCACGTGGGGCCACCCATGACACAAAAACTCTGGCAAGATGAGAGAATAGCAAGCACAGAAGAAACCACAATACGCCCAAGACTCCCAGGAGAACAATGACTAGTGCTAGTAAGGAGCAGACTGACAGACAGAGCAGACAGACTCTAACCAGGCCTTGCTCTGTTTTCGATGCAACACAAATGTTTTCCATTAGAAGTTCCCTGCCCCACAAACACTCGTGCATGTGGCTATGAAATCCACATACTTAACTTCTGCTTTTCTGGCACTCTGACCCAACTACCTCTCCTACTCCTCCGGAATAGAACAAAGATGAGGATGAACAGGTTCCAGTACCCTCATCACAAAGGTAAGTGGAAGAGAATTTGAATTAGAAACATGCATTTGAAGCTCATGGTGTGAATGAGCAGGCTAAAGGGAAGAGGAGAAAACACAAAGAAGTTTCTTTCTTTTTTTTTTTTTTGGCCAGAGAAAACTCCTATCTAATTCTGGATCTTACTGGCTGGCTCCTATGTTTTTAGCTTAAAAGTTTGATTTTACATTCTAGTAATCTCTGCAGCTGATCTTCATCAGAAGGTGTTGGTCATTATTAAAAACAAGACAGGCAACAAACTAAACTTCAGAACACTTGTTACAAAGTCTGCAAAATTCTAATACTAAGAAATCAGCGAATTCAGGCTGGTTAGTATCCTATACTTTAAACACTCAGAATTCCACGACTGCTGGGTATTGTACTTGTGAAGAAGCTAAACTAAAAACCCCTACATTGTGAACATTCCTCCTACTAGATGACTCCTGCTCAGTCATTTCTAGTCAAAGTCACAGAAGTGGAGGACATTAATTCCTCAAGAGAAAGAATAAAAAAGAAAGAACAGAAACAACCAATTCAAGAAAATAATAGACATAAACATTGAAAAAGAGGGGAAAAGTGATTTTTTAAAAAAAAGTGGTATATAAGAAATAGAAAGGAAATTCCTTTGTCAGGCAGCTCTGGAGTTCCCTAATTGCACAAGAGCAAAGGACACCCCCAACATGTAGGCCTTGTTAAGCAATTGCTCAGCCTACATTCATTGTGCAATTCCAACCTTCCAATGCTTTTTTGCTGCACATATGCAAACCACGTTTTCCCTGCACTCTAGAATTAAGAACAGTTTTTCATTTTTCTCTTCTTCACTGGTGTGTGTGTGTGTGTGTGTCTATGTGTGTGTGTGCAGATGAGCCAAAAAAAAAGTCATCCTAGATAAGCATTCACTACAAATGAGGTTTTATGATTTTATCTCCTTATTTCTGAGCTTACTGGTAGTTAAGAAACATTTGAATTTACTCTAAGGCAGCTAAAGATCCATTCTCCTGTCACCAACAATAATGGTATAACACAAAAAATACACAAAAACATCAAATTCTGAAAAACATTTGCTCTAAATGATGGCTATTCTGAAATATGTGGTGCAGTTAAAAATGGCATCCCTATTTTATAGCTAAAACTGCAATGGAAGCCTGGCTAAATCATGGTGAACCTGATTAATCACCAACTTTCTCTTTAGAAAAGCCAAGTTAAACAGCAAGAACAAGAATTGGAGTATACAAGGATGAAGGGACCATGATTTTAAAAAACCCAAAAAGCACCAATAACAAAAAACCCAAGAGGTCACATAGGAAAACAGACAAATTTACCTCTATAAAAAATATTAAGTTGCCAGGCTCTGGTTGTTCACACCAGTATCCTAGCTCCCTGGGAAGCTAAGAATGAGAGAATCAAGGTTCAAGGCCTTCCTAAGGGTAGTAGAGTTCATGAGATACCATTCCTAGCCTAGCTGTGTACAATGGCTTACACCTTTCATCCTAAACTATGTAGGGGGCTAAGATTAGGAAGATAGTGCCTCCAGTCAGCCTGGGCAGAAAAGTCTGCAAAACTTCACCTCAACAGAGAGAAGATGTATCCAAGTAGTGCATGCCTGTCATCCCAGCAAATACAGGAAAATAAAACAGGAACATCAGGGTCCAGGTTTGTACTAGGCAGGAAATGAAATCATATTTTAATGATAATCAGCAGAGTTGAGCATTGGTGGCTCAAGCCTGTAATTCTAGCTACTCAGGAGGATAAGGGTTCAAAGGAAGCCATACAGAAGAGTCAATGAGACTCTTATCTCCAGTTGACTAGCAAGAAGCCACAAGTGGAACTGTGGCTCAAGTGGTATAGTGCTAGCCTTGAACACAAAAGCTCAGAGACAGGGCCTAGGCCTTGAGTTCAAGCCTAGTACTACTTCACAAGCAAAAAACAGAGCTGGAGGCATGGCTCAATAGTAGTGTGCCTTGGCTAGCAAGTATGAGGCTTGAGTTCAAAACAATAAAATAAAATAAAAGGCAGACACCAGTGGCTCATACCTGTTATCCTAGCTAGAGATTTGAGGATTTATCTCCAATAAATTATTCAAAAAAGCCAGAAGTGGTACTGTGGCTCAAGCGGTAGAGAGCTAGTCTTGAGCAAAAGAAGATCAGGGACAATGTCCAGGCCCAGAGCTCAAGCTCCAGGACTGGCAATAAATAAATAAATAAAATGTAAAAGGTAAAAGATGATAAAAACAAGCCATTGAACTGAACCAGTGCAAAATATTTGCAGTACATGAAATAAAATATGACTAGTAGTAAACAACAATGTTAAGACTGGGTAAGGCCATAAATATACAAGGAAGACATAAACAATAAACATGCAGAAAGATCACTTACTCTGCTAGTTAACAAATGGTAGTTCAAGTGATGTATCTGTGTACCCAGAATAACAGGAACTTAAAATACTGATATCAATAAAATACTGATATACAGTAACATAAAATACTGATATACAGTGTTGATGAGAGTACAAGGGAAGAGACAGTTACACATTGTTAGGAGGAGTACAAATTGGTATATGAATAACAATTGGGCTCCAAATTCGGTAAAATACTAAAACAGTATCTTTTGACAAAGTGATTTTACTTGTAGGTTCTATCCTACAGAAAGTCTAGATGTATACAAAGATTTACACATAAAGAAAGTCCATTCTAGTATTGTTTATAATAATAATTAAACATGAATATAAATTAATAAATAAATTACATGTTTATATAATGGGTTATAGTACAATTTAAAAAATAAGGTAGATTTATATGTACTGATTTAGAGTTCTCCCAGATATATAATGAAAAAAGAATATACATGTAGCATGCACTTTAATTTTATTAGAAAAATTAAGCTGTGTGTCTTAAAGGATGGCTATTAAACTGTTAATAACAATTACCTTTAGAAGGGAAGGTCTCATATTCATTCTCCATATTTTGATATTACAGAAAGTATTATTACTTTGGTTATTAAAAAGTAAAAGTAGGCTAGCTTCTGCTTCTGAATATAGTGGAGTAACTGGTAGTGGGTCAGTCTTCCCAAAATCAACAGCTATAAAATATATGAGCAATAGACTTTTAGGTAGTGGACAAAAGGCAGTGTAGAACTGATCCCTGAGAGAAATTTATGTTTTTTGTTTTTGTTTTTTTGGGTCCGGTCATGGGGCCTGAACTGTCCCTCAGCTCTTCAGCTCAAGGCTAGCGCTCTACCACTTGAGCCACAGCACTACTTCCGGCTTTTTTCTTTTTGCTTATGTGGTGCTGAGCAATTGAACCCAGGGCCTCAGGCATGCAAGGCAAGCGCTGTACCACTGAGCCACCTTCCCAGCCCCCCTGAGAGAAATTTATGAAAGGAGCCTGTGATCATCCAGTCTTCTGCTTTGGAGATAATTTCCCATCTATAAGAGAAGTTTAATCTCAAACTGATTATGGTGGTTCTGCTGGGCTGAGAAAGCAGAGGGCAGAATCTGAGATACTACAAGTGGTCAAAGTGAATAGCATCTGTAAGGAAATGAGCAGGAAGAAATTATGCAAAGAAAGGGCACAAAGTACATGTTAGACTCCTCAGTGAATATGCTGGTGATGGCTAGACTATATCCTGACCAATATCACCAGAAGCTTTCCATGCAGTTGGGGTGAGAATAGAACAGAGATATGGGCTGGAGGTATGTATGGCTCAGTTGGTAGAGTGATAGCCAATGAGTGGAAGCATCAGGTACTTAGTTCAAATTCCATTTGCTGATGAAAAAAAGAGAGGAGAGAAGGGAGAGGGAGAGGGGAAAAAAGGAGAGGGAGAGAGAACAGAACTGAACACAACACAACACAATACAGAGATATTGATGGTCTTTTAGTGCTAGGGAAAAGCAACAGCCTGGGGATGTTGGAGCAGGAATTCTAGCACTGGCAAATTGAAGAGATTTTAACACTGTAAATACTCAGCACCCAGCAGAGACTGCAGAGCACCCATACTTTGGGAATAAGAGCCACATCCTACAACTGGACCTCATCTGAACCGCTTGTAATAGAGTGAAATCTAGTCTAAAACAAAAACTGCAGAGATAGGGTTTAGAAGTTGACAACTGTCAAAATACTGAAGCTGAGGAAATACCTGGCTTTCTATATATCTTCACTAATAATTCAGAAGAGCCCAACCTGCGCAAGTTTAGGATCATAAGACAGTACATTAACTCTTAGCTAAAATTAAAAACAAAAAAACTCTCCGGCCAGGCACTGGTGGCTCACGCATATATAATCCTTAGTTACTCAGGAGGCTCAGATGGTGGTTCAAAGCCAGCCCAGGCAGGAAAGTCTGTGATACTTTTATTTCCAATAAACCACTCAGAAAACCGGAAGTGGTGCTATGGCTCAAGTGGTAGAGCGCTAGCCTTGAGCTGAAGAGCTGAGGGATAGTGCACAGGCCCAGAGTTCAAGCCCTACAACCAAAAAAACAAACAAACAAAAAAAAACTCTCCAGAGAAAAACAATGAAATCACAGTCTCTATGGATTGCAAGATACAATGTGCATTGATATTAAACAAATATCAAAGAAATAGGAAAATGCAATTGATAAAAGTAAATGTGAGATGACCCCAGATGTTGGAATCAGCCAATTCTAATAACTGACACAGCTTTTAGAAATGTGCAAAAATATTAATGGGAGAGATTTCAAAGAATTAAAGGAAAACAATGTTTTGTTTTGTTATTTTGTTTTGGTTGGTCGTGGGGCTTGAACTCTGGGTCTGGGCGCTGTCTCTGCACTCTTCAGCTTAAGGCGAGCGCTCTACCACTTGAGCCAAGCACCACTTCCAGTTTTCTAGTGGTTTATTGGACTTTCCTGCCCGGGCTGGCTTTGAACCATGATCCTCATATCTCAGCCTTCTGAATAGCTAGGATTACAGGCGTGAGCCACCAGCACCCGGCTTTAAAGGAAAACAATTTGAAACAGGGTCTCTCACTCTGTATCTCAAGGCTGTTCTCAAACTCACAATCCTCCTGTTTCAGCCTCCTATAGGTGTATACTATAAAACCCAGTACAAAAAACAGTCTTCGTGAGTAAATTAATAACAGAGAAATGGACACTGTAAAAAAAAAAAGCAGGAATTCATGAGCTGAAAAGAAAAATGAGGAGGAAAAAGTTGAGTAAATGAGTTTTAACAACATACTGAGTGGTAGAAGTAAATCTGAGGATACAGCACATAGTGGCAGAGTGCTTGCCTAACGTATCTGAGGTCCTCGTTTCAATACTTAGCACTTTTTTTTTTTAAGTTAAAGCCTTGAACAAAAAAGCTCAGGGATAGCACTCAGGCCCTGAATTCAAGTCCCTATGACAAGCACACACACATACACACAAAAAGGTAAGGGACAGTGCCTAGATCTTGAGGTCAAGACGCAGTACAAGCACGCATGCACTCATGCACACACACCCACACACACGCACAGACACACACACCAGTTATGAAGACAAAAATGGAAATGAAGACAGGTATCATAGCACACACTATAATCTTAGCTACTTGGAAAGTGTAGATTGTAAGGATCATAGTTTTAGGCTAACCTAAGCAAAAAGTTCAAGAGATTCCATTACAACCAACCAACCAACCAACCAACCAAACAAACAAACAAACAAACAGTGTACCTGTCACCTCAGTTATGTGGGAAACACATATAGGAGGATCATAGTCCAGGCCAACCTGGTCATACACAGAGATCCTATGCCCAAAACACCTAAGCAAAAAAGGCTGGGGGCATGATTCAAGTGAAAGAATTGTTGGCTAGCAAACACAAGAAAGGCCCTAGGTTTGAGACTTTACTCAAAAAAAGAAAAGGAACAAAAAGAAGTACAATACTAAAAGCACTTGAGAAAATCCTCATGACCTTTGGGGCAAAACAAAAATTTCTCAGACAAAAAGGCACTATACAACTTCAACCTCAACTTTCATCAAAATAAAAAATTTTTGCTGTTAATTAAGGCTATGGAAACAAACAAAAGACAAACTTCATCTATATCCTACAATAAATATTTGCAGGACACATCTGAAAAGTATTTGTGATTAGAATATATAAAAAAAATTTATAAGGGCTTCTTGAATCAAACCGGTAATACAGAGAAGGAAATACAACATAGTTTGTTCTTAAATATTTGGCTGAAAATAATTTTTGTAAAGATATACCAAGATATTGTACTAATAAGCATGTGCCAGCATGCCCAGCAGAAGGTGAGTTTTGAAGTCATGAAACAAGGATTCTAATCCTATACCCATTTTTTTACTAACTATATTGCCTTGGGTAAACTATTTAATCTTTGAATTCAGGTGCCTACGAGCCACTCAATGAATATACGATCACTTTCTTTCCCTTTGGATGGCTCCAATTGGTTTCAATACCTGTGACTTTTCTCTTAAAAGGTAATCAGCTCCACCCTATCACTTTTATCCTAATGATCTTTTTGTTGTTGTTGTTGGTCGTGGGGCCTATCTGGACCTGGGCACTGTCCCTCAGCTCTTCAGCTCAAGGATAGTGCTCTACCCCTTGAGCCATCATGCCACGTCTGGCTTTTTCTGCTTATGTGGTGCTGAAGAATAGAACCTAGGGCCTCATGCATGCAAGGCAAGCATTCTACCACTGAGCCACCTTCCTAAGCCCTCTAATGATCTTTTTATTTCATTTTTTTCTCCTGTGAGTTATGGAGTTTGAACTCAGTGACTCACTAGGCTGGCTCACTTGCTCAAAGATGGGACTCTATCTGTTGAACTGCTCCTCCAGTTTGGCTTTTTGCTGGGTAATTGGAAGTAGAGTAACATGGTTTTTTTTTTTTTTGCCTGAGTTGGCTTCAAACCAAACTCCACCAATTTCAGCCTCCTTAGTAGTTAGGAATACAGGTGCATCTTCTGGATAATTTTAAAATCAGTTTTTTTTTTCACTTCTTGCTCATCTTATACCTGGGCTTTCTATTGTGGTTTATTTCAGCCAGAATACTAATCCTACAAAATGTGTAACAAATAAAAAAGAGCGAAGAGCAAGCTTGGGAAAGTATCCAATGGCTATTCTTCTTGCAATGTACATTATAATGTTAAAACATACAAGAATTTTTTTTTTTTTTTGCCAGTCCTGGAGCTTGATCTCAGGACCTGGGGACTGTCCTTGAGCTTCTTTTGCTCAAGGCTAACACTCTACCACTTGAGTCACAGCATCACTTCCAGCTTTTTGTTTGTTTGTTTATGTGGTACTGAGGAATCGCATCCATGGGTTCATACATGTTAGGCAAGCACTCTACTACATTCCCAGTTCCATACAAGAAATCTTGTAGTGATGAGTTCCATTTAACATAGATTTACTAATTTGATTATAAAACTTTCAACATCTTACTGGAATACAACCAGCTCAAAAAAAAAAAAACCCAACTACAAGAACTTCTCACTGCTCACCGGCTAAAATCAACATACACAGTTAAGGACATATTTATATGTGCCATAAATGGTCTCTCAAAAGTAGAATATCTGAAGAGAGGAAAGGTTGGTGAAAACAGTCATAATTTTCAATGTACATGTGTGAAAATGGAATCAACTTGAAGGGATGAGTAAGGTTGGGAGAGATGGAGGAGAACAACAAAAGGGGTGACATTGATGAAGATACATTGTACTCATAAACTGAAATGTTGAACTGAAACCTCTTGTATACACTATTTAAAATTAAAAAAAAAATTAAAGCACCAGGCAATGGTGGCTCGTGCCTATAGTCTTTGCTACTCAAGGAGACTGAGATCTGATATGTGCGTTCAAGGCCAACCCAGGCAGGAAAGTCTTTAAGACTCTAATCTTCAATAAACAACCAAAATAAATAAATAAAAAGCTGGAAGTGGAGCTGCAGCTCAAGTGGTAGAGTGCTGGCCATAAGCACAAAATTTCAGAGACAGCACTTAGACCCTGAGTTCAAGCCCCAAGACCAGCACACACACAAAAGGGCAATTAAAAAAAAAAAAACTAGACTATCTGCTTTGTATGTCTGGCTCTCCCAGATTATACAGATAATGTGTGCTCAGGAAATATATTATTAATGAGCATCCAGGTTGGACCGAACATATTACTGATGTCAACTAGTAATGAAATCACTTATGTTGTTGCAACTGAGTCCTTGAAAGTTTTACATTTCATAGTAATGACCACTAAATGCTGGAGAAAATGTCTATCATATTTTTTTAAAAATATAATTTTATTATTATTAAGGTGTTATACAGAGTTGTAGCATTTTTTTTTTTTTGGTCCGGTCGTGGGGCCTGAACTCTGGGCCTGGGCGCTGTCCCTCAGCTCTTCAGCTCAAGGCTAGTGCTCTACCACTTGAGCCCTTTTTTCTTATGTGGTGCTGAGGAATCGAACCCAGGGCCTCAGGCATGCAAGGCAAGCGCTCTACCACTGAGCCACCTTCGCAGACCAGTTGTAGCATTTCTTAATTCAGGGAATGAGTAAATTTTTTTTTTTTTTGGACAATGTCATCCCTTCCTTTGCATTCCCCCAATCTATCAGATTTCTAAAAGGTCAAGAGTTCCTAAAGATTTCCTCTGACACATCTCTACTAATCTAGATCAGCCAAGGAGACAACCTTGGTGAGTGTTTCATCATTCTTCATTCTTCTTTTAAGCCTCAGGTTCTCTTTTTAAAAGGAAGGTACATATATGGCAGGCTTAGTGGGAGAAATGCTGTACAGAAATACCTAATTCAGGGTCTGATACATGATAAAGAATTATTTCTCCTCATCATGGAATACAATAAAGTAGAGTAAAAGGAAAAAGAAGGCAGGTAACACTTTATAAAGAGTAACCAGAGAAGACCTCTCTAGATGACTTTAATAAGGAAGTGAGAGAGTTATACAACTAGTTGGGACAGCATATTCCAGGTAAAGAGAAGAATAACTGTGAGATCGTTAGGCATGGGTATGTGGTTCGCTTGAGGAACAATAACAAGGATGTCAATATGGCCAGAGTATATAAGAAGAAGAATAGAAGCTGAGATCAGAGAATTAACAGGATAGAAGTGTAGTCATATTGCAGGGGCCATCAGAGGCCATTGATAAAACTTTGGCCTTTACTTCAATAAAGAACAGTCATTGGAAAGTTTTGAAGAAAGAACTGATGATTTTCTAATGTTTTAAAAAGATCATTCTAGTAGCCGTGCTGAAACAGACTGGGGAATAGGAGGGAGGAAAAACCAGAGAAACTGGTTAAAAGGCCTTTCAGTGAGTTGAACTAAGGAAAGAGTTGTATCTGCATATATTCTGAAGGAAAAGAAGACATGAATTGCTGACAGAGTAGGTATGAAGGTGTTGAGAAAAATAAGATCCCAAAATAACCCCAAGATTCTCTCTTGAATCACAACTAAAAAGCCAATGCTGCTGTTTGCAATAGAAAATATTGAAGAAAAAGTAGGTGTAGGAATAGGAGCAAGGTAGGATATTGGGATGCTACTGTTTAACATACCCATTTCACCATCCTTGAAGTGAAGTCCTTGTCCTAGACTGAGTGAGCTGCAGCCCTTCACTGGACGGAGGGCGAACTGCTGGCTCTATGGGTTTTTTGTTTGTTTGTTTTTGTAGCCAGATTACAGACTTAGTATCTAGCACTACAGCTAGGAATGTTGATAAGTTGAAGAAGACAAAGCTTAGGAAGTCTAACCTAGTTAGGACTTTACCCTTGTTCTGCACTAAGAAAACAACAACAAAAACCACTAATTCATTGACCAACTCTCAAAAGGACTCTCTGGAATCAAGACTACCCTGTAATCACAAAATCTACTAGCAAGTTCTGGTCCAAGCCATACTTATTCTAATTCAGTATCTTCATCTCTTCTAACACAGTATCTTCCACAGATACTTGTTAGCTATCTTCAGCCTCAAGTGCTATAGAGCTACACATCCATATTATTATCCCTTTCTGACACCACAGGAGCAGAATTTTACTCAAGGGATTTTTTTTTTTTTTTTACTGGTCCTGGGACTTGAACTCAGGGCCTGGGCTCTGTAGCTGAGCCTCTCTGTGCTCAAGGCTAGTGCTCTACCACTTGAGCCACAGCGCCACTTACAGCTTTTTCTGAGCAATTTATTGGAGATAAGAGTTTCATGGGTGCTGGCTTTGGCAGTACATATACTAAAATTGGAACAATATAGAGAAGATTAGCATGGACCCTGTGCAAGGATGGCAAGCAAATTCATGAAGCGTTCCATATTTTTTTATCTGAATTTGGGAAAGGAAGGGGAACAACAAGATGGTGACACAAAGGACAAGGGGAGAACCAATGCAGCAGCAATACTCACAAGACAATATGTTGTAAATGATCTGTTCAACTTGGAGGGGGAAAGTTGGGAGGAGGGAAAGTGAGAGAAAAATGAGGGAGGGGGTAACAAGTTTGACAAGAAATGTACTTGTTACCTTCCTTAACTGTAACCCCTCTGTATATCACCTTGAAAATAAAAAAAAAATTTTAAGTTGGTTTCTTTTTTTTTATTTTATTTGTGAACATACTGTACAGAGGGGTTACAATTACATGGGCAGGATAATGCGTACATTTCTTACCAAGCATTACAGCCTCCTCCTTTGGTTTACCCTTCACATCCCTTCCCAGCCTCCCCCCTCCCCCCCAATCCCAACCCTTCTCCTTCCCCCCTAAGTTGGTTTCTAAAAAAAAAGAAAAAGTTTCATGGACTCTCCTGACCAGGCTGGCTTTGAACCTCAATCCTCAGATCACAAGCTCCTGAGTAGCTAGGATTACAGGTGTCAAGGACTTTTTTCTGCAAAGGCATAAAATGAATATTCCTCATTTCTCAATTATCTTCCTAAGACCCAGTATTCATTAAGTTTATCCAGAGAATATGTTTTTTTTTAAATTTTCCAATTAATGTTTAGATCCTCTACCTACTTACAGAAATTTAACCAAAGGGAATATATGCTCAAATTCTAGAGGTATAAATTTACTGTTGTAACAGTGAAAATACTGGTAACATTCCTTTGGATTTATAAAATAAAGATTGATTAAGGAAACTATGGGACATAAAAAATACTGCTGGGTGCCCATAATCCCATCTACTCAGGAGGCTGAGATCTGAGGACCACAGTTCAAAAGCCAGCTCGAGCAGGAAAGTCCATGAGACTCTAATCTCCAATTAACCTCCAGAAAACTGAAGTGGTGCTGTGTCTCAAAATGGCAGAGCACTAGCCTTGAGCGTGACCAAAAAAAAAAAAAAAAAAGGCACAAAAATAAGTGCTCATAAAAATGATTCCATACTAAATACCTAGCACTACACAAAAGGCTGGGAATGTAGCTTAGTGGTAGAGTGCTTGTCTAGCATGCATGAAGCCCTGGGTTCAATTCCTCAGCACCATATAAACAGAAAAAGTCTGAAGTGGCACTGTGGCTCTAGTGGTAGAGTGGTAGCCTTGAGCAAAAGAAGCTCAGGGACAGTACCAGGCTGTGAGTTCAAATCCCAGGATGCAGGGGGGAGGGCAGGGGAAAGAATTAAAGCAGACTACAAGTAGTATGTATAACATGATCCCTCAACTTTTGTTTTGTCTTATTGTTTTTGTCAGTATTGAGGATCAAACCCAGGGATTTGTGTATACTAGGCAAGACTCTGCCACTGAGCTACATCCTCAGTTCCACTCTACACTTATAAAGCATATATATAAGTTATACTAAAATGTATTTATACAGGATTAACAAAATAGTAGTGATGTTATCACCATATAGAAGGATGGGGATTTTTTTTTTTGTCTGTTTCCAAATTTTATTTTCTTTTCCTCTTTGGTCGTGGGCTTGGGTGCTGTGCTTGACTTTTTTTTTTTTTGGGGGGGGGGGGGAGATCCGGTCATGGGGCCTGAACTCTGGGCCTGGGCGCTGTCCCTCAGCTCTTCAGCTCAAGGCTAGCGCTCTACTACTTGAGCCACAGCACCACTTCTGGCGTTTTTCTTTTTGCTTATGTGGTGCTGAGGAATCGAACCCAGGGCTTCATTCGCAAGGCAAGCGCTCTACCATTGAGCCACCTTCCCAGCCCCAGTGTGCTTGACCTTTTTCATGCAAGGCTCTACCACTTTGAGCCACAGTACCACTTCTGGTCTTCTGGTGGCTAAGTGGAGGCAAGAAACTCATA
This sequence comes from Dipodomys ordii, assembly GCF_000151885.1. Taxonomy (NCBI): domain Eukaryota; kingdom Metazoa; phylum Chordata; class Mammalia; order Rodentia; family Heteromyidae; genus Dipodomys; species Dipodomys ordii. Next base: position 7,609,076 of record NW_012267247.1, read on the forward strand.
GACTTTTCCTGCTGACTTCAAACCACAATCCTCAAATCTCAGCCTCCTGAGAAGTTAAGATTACAGATGTGAGCCACTGACGCCTGGCTTGTTTCCAAATTTTCTACAGTGAATATTGTTTTATATTAAGAACAAAAGTTTTAAAATATTATGTTCAGTATAAAATTTCTCAGATTTGTGTCTGCTATAGCAACACATATTAAGTTCTCTTATATTTACAGTTCATGTTAGGAATTTAGCTTTTTCTTTATGTTGGGAGGGTTTCATTTGTTTCTTATTTTTGGTGGTGTTGGGGACTAAACCCAGGGTCTTAAATATGAATATTAGGCAAGTACTTTACTATATCCTCAGTCTAACAATTTAATTTTTGCTGATTTTTATGTGTGTGCTGGTCCTGGTGCTTGAACTCAGGGCCTAGATGCTGTTCCTGAATTTCTTTTGCTCAAAACCAACATTCTACCACTTGAGCCATAACTCCACTTCCAGTTTTTTCATAGTTTATTGGAGATAAGAGCCTCATGGACTTTCCTGCTGAGGCTGGCTTCAAATTACAATTCTCAGATCTCAGCCTCCTGAGGAGTTAGGCTTACAGGCATGAGCCACCAGTGCCCAGCTTTACTGACTTTCTACAAATCATCTCTCTGCATATACTTTATCTGAGTCAAAACACTTCCTCCTGAGAAGACATTTATGTATATACCCTTTGCCAAAGGCCACTCCCCCAGAAGGATGTGATGCCCAACCACTTTGATGAGAAGTCAGGCACAGGATGCCCTGTCTCAGCACAGGAGATTCTGCCCTCAAGGTCTGTGACTGCTACTTCCCTGGATAATTGACTGCTACATGAGACGAGTAGAGCCCAGACTGCCTACTCCCCACCTGGCTGAAGACCCAACTGTTAAGCAGACTAGAAGCTCCACAGTCCCCATCGGCGCAACAGGGACAGGGCTTTGTTTTCTATAAACAGACAGACAAGGAGAAAAAAGTCAGGTTAAAACAGAGTCCTTAGAGGAAGGAGAATAGAAACCAGGCAGTAGGGAATGCTTCATATTCCTAAAAGCTTTTTTTGTAAGTTAACACATGGTGTCTGCTTCTCTCTAGTCACCTATTTATCACTCTCCTCCTTAGAGAAGGGAAAAAGCCCTGGCTGTTTTCCTAGTGCAGAGTTTTGTGGCTGGGGGAAAGAGGAAGGGGGGAGAAAGGAGGGTGCTTTAAGCATGATGCAAACCATTTGGAGCTGAGTGAGAGCACTGCCAACACAAGCTGCACTATTTAAACAAGTGAGGAAATGATCGTATATACAACATGCCAGTGAGCACACACACACACACCAAAGGAAGTTGAGAGGGATTTTTTTTTTTTCCAGGACATAGAGCTGGATGTCAGCGGCTAAAAGGTCGATATTTTCCCTTAACACCCTTCTCAATGACTTAATCATGTTCCGTTTGCACAGAAAACTTCCCAAGAATAAAAAAGTCTGGAGAATTGAGAAGAGGAGTGAATGGGGAAGGACGTTTGGCCTGGGGCTGACCTTATCCGAGGTTTTCTCCACGTAGCAGGGGTCCTGAGGGGCAGCCAGCAAGGGGACAAAGCCCGAGAGAAGCCGATCCTCTTCCAGGATAAGAAGGGTGAGGTCATCATCCGGGTCCTTGTACAGTGGCACTTCAGACTGATTCACCGCTGTCAATATGTTGCAGAAATCAGCCAATGTTGACCACACATCCACAGCAACCCTATGAGAAATAAGTCAAAAAGAGCAGCTCTAAAGAGAGACCAATGAAAGTATTCTTGGCACTTGTCAGAAAAAAGGTACTTGCAGCAAAAGTTGTCCAGGCTGGTAGCTGCCAAGAAATCATTCCAAAAATGCTAGGATATGAAATTGTGCTCATGGCAGCAATCTGGGATATATGTGTCCCTCTACACAAATTGATTAGGGGGAGTTTTAATCCTAACCAGAAAGGAAAAAGAATTTGGAGAATCAGTTGCCTAATGCAGATCCTGTCACCTTTCCAGACAGAGTGCCGAGACAGTTATTCAAACACTCCAAACATCCAATGCCTAAAGCAGTTCCCTCAACTCTCTTCTATTGTGCAGCCAAGTATATGCCATATAGCAAGAAAATGGGCACCAGCTTCATTCCTCTAGCCACAGCAACATAGGTACCAGTCAAACTATATGAAGAGTCATGTGGGTTTTCCTCTTACTTTAGAAATCACTTCCACATATACATTTATATATTTATATCTACATGCAGATATAGATATATATGAAAACAAACTGAGATCCAACAAAAACCTCATTCCTGGCCTACGTAAGATCTGCCCAAGAAGGTAAAGCCTCTCATGCATTTCAACTGCTACTAGTGCTATCTTGGCTATACTAGACCCTGTCCTTTTCAATTACAGAAGGTTAGATACAGGGTGACCAACTATTCTGCACTGTCCTGGTTTTAGTACTGTAAGTATCATCCTTCACCCTGTCTCTGCAATTGCCCAGTCCTGCACAAATCAAAATGGTTGAGCCACCCTCATTGCATATCCACAGATCCAGATAAAAACCTGAGAAGAAACTCTAAAATAAATAATAAAGTTTTACTCACTCCACTTAAAAGAATGTTCATTTTTTCTCTCTCACCATTACTTATTGGCAGATGTTACCATCTACTGTGTTTCAGATTCATGCTTGATGGGTACTAAGGATCCATCAAACTATTTTTAACCTCCCAGTAATGTCTCAAATTGGGGTCTGATATAGTCTAGGGAGCTCTCTCCCTTAGCTTTTTCACTCTAGGATAGAATCCTACCCCTTGAGTCATACTTCCACTTCTGGCTTTTTGCTGGTTAGGGATAAGAACTGCATGGACTTTTGCCTAGGTTGGCTCTGAACCACAATCCTCAGATCTCAGTCTCCTGAGTAGCTTTCAGGTGTGAGCCACTGGTGCCCAGCCACTGGCCAATTTTACAGAATTGGCTTTTTTCCTCCAGAGAAGCCTCTAACATGGGAGTGTCAAATAGGCAATGTCCCGTGGATGTTAAATTTTACTCCAATAGGAGTGAGATGCATAGGAGAATTACAGGAAAACTTTAGCAAATTCAAGAGACGGAGTGTCAAGAGACAATAAGCAAAAATTGTCCTGGAGTTAATGTACATGAGGACCTCTGACCTCATGTCATGTTTCTCCTGGAGACTAGAAACCTTGAGAAGGCACTGAAGGCTTATACCACTGAAGGTGATGCTGGGAGAATGTGCGGGGGAGAGGTATGGGAACTCCCTGCCTGGCTCCAGGTGGAAGGAGGCTGAACTAGGTTATTTACTGTAATCACTGCACTAGGAAAAGGCAATGAAATGAAACATCTTGTTTTCAAGAGTGTCCTGGGAACCAGGTGGAACACGGCCCCATTAATCACACAACAGCACATAATCAACACACGTGTACTGCAGAAGTAACTCACTTCACAGGCTTTGCCCAGGAAAAAGAACATGTTCAGGAAGAATCACCGGAGGGATGAGAATTTTTCTAAAGCCTTTCTCTGCACAGAAACCAACAACCAGACTCATTCACAAAGCCCCATATTTTGGCTCAGCCGGGTTTGGCTGTCAGAAATGTTTAAATATGGAAAAAAATAAACAGTTGCAACACGTTTCTGTGCAGAGATCTGCCTGAGCCCCTTTGTGATGTAATGGGAAACGCAGCATTCAGGCTACCAGCTGTAGAATAAACAGAACTTTGAGGGTTAAAAGGAACTGAACTTTCCACGACCCCATCTGCAGAGAAGAAAATAATAAGAGGAATGATGCACTGCCCCACAGCTCTGATAGTTTATCCTCCGGTCCGGCTGCAGAGACAAGCACCGGATGTGATAGGGCTGCTCAGGGCCGCCTCTGAGGTTAGTGCTGCCCATGGGAGATGCACAGGGAGGCTCTTCCAGTTCCCTGTTTCCTCCCCTAGTGCCCTGCTGGCCACTTGAGCCCACTGCCTGAGTCTGATCCCACAGCTTTGGTGAGCTTTGGCCAAAAGGCACTGCTCGGCTGCAGAGCAGCAATTTGAAAAATAAACAGGAAAGACAACAGTGAGAAGGAAGAAGGTGAAAAGTCTCCCAGCTAAATTCTTGGCTTGGGAGCCCTGGTTGGTGGTGTGCAGGTCAAGGCTGCTACAGGACACAGTTGGGGAATAAGGGTGTGGGCAGTGGCATCCCCAGCCAGAGAGAGGCAGCAGAAAAATCACCCACGTCTGCCATAGTGGGAGGCCCCATATCCCTCTCTCATCCTCCCACCCCTACCATCTTGGATCCAAGATGAAGAAATATGTGGTACCATGTGGTTCTTATTACCATGCTCTCTTGTCCCCTAAGGCTCAGATAAAACAAAATTGACTCCTCCCAGAGACTGCTGGCCACCACTAGGGACCCCTGCCCACATCTGCCTTTTGCCCATCACCACCTACCTTGTGCCAAAACCTTAAGACTCACTGCAAAATAAGGTGGATGAGAGTTCCTATTCTAATGTTAATTTTGTAAGACAGAAGCTGGTGCCAAAAGACATAGGAAGTGCCCTGAGTTCCCAACTCAGAAATATAAATAAAAGTGGTCCAAGGGTCAAGACTAGACTGATCAAGGGAATACACAAAATGTTTCAATGAAAGGTCACTTTTATACTGGTCAATCCAGCCTGAACTTGTACTTGAACTCTGATTCTGAGTAGCTGCTTTCTTCTGGTATCACAGTAGGATTACCTAAGCTCATTTCATGTTTCACATCATGTTAGCAACTCTTGGCAAACACCACAGACACACATTCAACTAGTACCCACAGGCCATACAGTGACTCTTTACAGGGGTGTGGGAGTTGCATATATCAGGAAACTAACACTAACAAGGGGAGGTGCTCTGAAAATCTAGGTGAGATACCTGGACACAAAGTGAGTATTTGCAAGAGGATGAGGTACTTCCTAGAACTCTGGCAACATCACCTTAGCTTACCCCAGTTAGGCCCTTGGGCTGGATGGTCAGTTCTGTGAGTGAACAGAGTTTCCTGTCTAAGTAGAAGGGGAAAGGCTTAGCATTTTCCTGCTTTAGTTCCATATCCTAACCTTCACCCTACAGCAGCCCCTGGACCCTAAGGATTCAAGATTGGCTAAGGAACCCCAAATCAAATTCTTGTGGCTATGAGGAACTTCAAACAGCTGCCATTTTTTTTGAAATGTCTGAAAAAGGATTCCCTGAAATTATTTCTGATCATCTCAAATCACCTTTGATTCTAAATGGTTACTCTAGAATGCTATGGGCTCAGTCAAGTTCTTCTAGCTTATTCTGGTTCAATCTATACTTTGGGGAAGCTCCCAGAGAGTGCACAAAATCCTACTAAAGTTAGGGTGCACTCTTCACCAAGCAGACACAAAGCAGCCAGAGAATATGAAACTGTGTCCAATAAACCAATTTATGGCTCCCAGAATGATGGCAAGGGAGTCTCTCTCAGCAGCTGGGATGTGATTAGTGTGCAGGGATCAGCAGTTACAGAGTGACCCACTGGCCCAACCCCACAGAACACACCACACACCAGGAAAGCAGACCCCTGGCTGGAGTCTGAACACCAGATCCTAGCCTGGGACAGACCAGCAGTGACTAGTTAAGAGGTATGTATTCAGAACCAAAGCTCACTCACTTCCCTACAGACATGCATTCACTTACTCCACCAGGAAAGGAAAAAAATAAGAGTTAATTTACTTTTTATTGCCTCAGAATTCCAAGGTTTAATGTAGCTGTCAGTTTGAGTGCAGTGCAGCTGCTGGCCGATACAATGCAGCCCAGGCCAGCCCAGGTGACTGGGGAAACACATTTCACAGAAATGAACCAACACACACACTCATGGCTGGTTGTTTGGGGGATATTGACTTGGGGAATCAGATTAACTCTTCAGGCTGGGGTTAGTTCTGCAAATAGCATTACAAAACATTTCAGTCCAGGGCACTAAGGAGCCCTTCTCTCAGGTGGGACAGTGGGCTGCTATGTTCCTAAATTCTGGAGTTCCCTTACAGAGGATACTACTCAAATTCAATATGCCCTGAAAGATTACAGGGTGATATGGGTGTATGGTGTTATACCACAACAATCTACCTCTTTTTCTGGCTCAGAAAGAAAGGTAGAGCTACCAACTTAATAGAAAACGGGTCAAGTACAACTACTCTGAATGCTCCAATCGGTGTGGGACTGAGAAGGCTACATTTTGGAATAAGCAGACCAGGCTCAGTTAGTTTCTCTTTCTAGAGAGACTAAGGAGGACTAAGTACTTGCACACGCCTTCATATTTTTACTGAGGGAAAAGGCTGACTGGTGATTAATATCAAGTACAATGACCCCATGTTACAAGCCTGCAGGGGCCTGTGGAGGTGGCCATTTCCTGTGTAATACCAGCTTGTTTAAACACTAACATTCAAACTCCACAGCTGCAGAACAAACCCGGAAAGAGTTGAGTGAGAAGAAGCCTTGCATTGTGTTTCAGAGTTATGGAAGATCGGAAAAGTAGTACAGATGGGAAACAAGTTGGGTCATTTGGTTCCTGGGGTGAGGAGATCTGGAAATACAGCCAAGATGGCACAGAAATTAGGCATAAGGAAGCTGAAAAGGAAAAAGTAGAGACACAAAATGTAATATAGTTTAGTACAGACACAAAGGCTGAAGACTATAAGTAAATGTTCCTGCAATGTGCAATATCTGCTTTTTAAACTATTTCTCTATGGGAGCCCAATACTCTCCAATTTACTAGTTCAACAGCCAACACATGCCCCTGGTCACTGTGGAGCACTTCTCACTGAGATACAGAAAGTGGCAGGAGCTGAGCAAGCTAATAGCAGAAATGAACCTAAATTCATAAGTGTATAGTAGAGTTAAAAGGGTAATACTTGGTCTTACATGGTTTAGCAAGGTCTGTTGAAAGCCAAGATGTCATGCCAAACCTGTGTGTAGCAGGATGTTTCTAACCTTACAAAAGGCCCTGGGATGGGAAATGAGAAGAAACCTATATAGTTCCTTCTCTGAGGCTTAGGACCCATAGTGTGTCTTTTCTAAATGTCTCCCCCATATAAAGTAATCAGAGATCACTCTTCCACAAGTTCAAGACATTGGCAGCTACCCTACAAGAAGAAGAGATGTTTCTTATGTGAGCAATAAAGAATATAAGTCCTAGTTGAATATTTATCCCTTCAACAGTCCTGACTTATACAAGCAAGTCAACTTGGGTCTTTGAGCCAAAAAAAGTGTCTAACCCTAATCAGATTCTGAAGCTCAGTCATCATGTATTACTTCAAGGACATGTTCTCTGTGTATTAGGCAGTCAGCTGGAACCTTATGCCTAATAACAGGTCATCATAACCTCATTCTAGGACTTCTCAAGAACCAGAGTATCTCTAATATGTCCCTTCCCTAAATTTATCTAGGTCAGAACACTATTTGACTTTAGATCTCTCAAACCATGTGTGTATATGTACCCTCTGTCATTTCAGTATGGTGTGTTAAACCCATCAGCACTGTGTTTTGGGAAAGAGCAGCCCCTAGGGGATCTTGACATCTCCACCGCATGAGTGAGCTCTTGGTGGCCTCCCTAGTGCGGATTCTCACGGTTCCTGCCTCTTCAAACTTTTAGCTGTAACCACTCCAACACGTCTTCTCAGTTCAGCACACACTGGACCCAAATAACCTCAGCTCAGAGCTGGAAAGTACTCTCCCTGGGGTCAGCTGCTGTACCCTGCTAGGGTCAGACTAGAGGCTTAGGCCAACACCCCTTCCTCTCACAAGGAGTCCTGTGGGAGGAGTAGGGAGGGGACAAAGGCTCCTGCCGTGGGAGAGATCACGTGTGCCCCCTACTCGGCACTTGGAGGAAGAGGAACCCCCTTGGTGCCAGGCTGTAGTGCTGACGCCCCAACATGGAGCCAGGGAGACTGGGTGGGGAGCCAGGGTAGCAAAGGGGCTTCCCACAGTCACCACCACTTCCTTCAGGGAAGTGCTGATGGACTATTACTTGGTGACCTCCTAAAATGTCCTTTTGGGAAGACGTATTAAGTGTCCTTGAAAGGGTGCTGATTAGATTTGGGATTAGTTCTTCTTTCAGAGCTGCCCTATAAGGGTGAGTGAACTAGCTGGCTTTGTAACTCAAGAATTTCTGTTTCTTCTGCAAGGTCAACACATGTAGGCTCCCTGTGGAAATGAGCTTATGGTTTACTCCCTATACATCCCTCCTTCTCCCTATGTGACGGTACCTCCGAGGGCTCCTATGAGCCTTTTCCAGTATGTTATGCAGACTATACAAGACAAGCAATGGAAAAGAAGCAAGGAATTTCTAGAGGTTTTTTTTTTTTTAAACAGTACTCCAATCCAACTGTGTGATAAATGCATCTGAGCTACAATTAGGAAGATATATAGCATCAGAATGCGAAGGTCTGGGCAGCCTGGTGAAACGCGGGCTCTCCAGAGCCCCAGCTATGTTTCCCATTATGTAACCCTGGTCATGGGCAGACAGCCAGACTCCAAATGAAAAAGAGACTCTGGCTTGGCACTGGTTCTATTTTCCTATCCTCATTCGGGGTCAGCGCAGTGTCATACAGCTGCAGAGAAAGCTCTGGGGATTAAACCTGGGAAAGCCTCCAAGACCAGGACCTGGGTTCAAGTACCAGCTGAAAGCAATAAACCAACTGCCACAGCTGGGCTAGGTTTGGATGTTCTCAAAGTCCCCTGACTCTTTCACTTACTGAGAACTAGAGATCAAGATGAGGGAAGATTTGGCTTCAGCAGAGACTGAAATAAGGTAGGCTGTCTCACTGCCATGGCCCTGCCCAAGGTCTTTGGATGCCAAGAGTCCCAGGGAAGCCTGCTGCTTTGCTCAGCTGACATTTGTACCTTTCCTCATGCTCACTTGGTGAAGTAGTGAGCAGCTGCCTCTCCTGAACCACAGGAAACATAGTGTGCAAAAAGCACAGAAACTAAGCTAGCTAATAGGTCAAGTAGATGGCCTCTCTACACACTGCAGTGTACTCTATAAAGACCAAAGAAACTCTACACCCTGCCTTTTACAGTGAACAAGGCCTTTTCCAAATACTACTATACTGCTCTATCCCAGAAATCATCTGGAATATTGATGCCCTTATATTACAACTCATAAGAGATTAAAAAAAAAAGTAAATCAATTTACATGCCAGCTATATACCACACAGACCTAAAATGCCACTCTAAGGGAAGAAACGAGGGAGCCTGAAATCCTCCCCTTATCACAGTGCCATTGGTATTTGGTCACTAATCATCTTAAGGGTTCCATATGTGTCTGCTATTGCCTAGGGAAAATAGGTCTGACTAGAGAGAAGAAGAACATAGGCAAAGAGGAGAGAACTAAGAAGACTAATACTGGACTTTGGAATTCCCCGAGGAGAGTGGTAGATGCTGCAATAATTCTGTAACCATACAAGGAGAGAGAGAAACAAATGAAGGATGGGGAAGGAATGAAAGGGGAGCAAAATGAAGTAAGGGTCCAACATGCCAGAGGGACCATTTGGGAGTAGTTTCTGGAGGAAAAGCAAGCGGAAATATAGACTATCTGGTCACCTTATCTTAGGATCAGAGGAATTTTTGTCTTTGCAGAGAACAAATGCAGGCAAGGACCAAAGAAAGCATGCCAAGGAGAGGGAGTAAATAGAAGCCATTTCTTTCCTACTCTCTTGAGAGCATCCCTAAACCCTCCAAAAAGAAGATCAGCAACAAGGACCTTCCCAGTGTCTGGGAGTTACAATTCTCATATCTACAGAATCGTTTGGGGTGTGTCACTCTCTATGGTTTAAAAAGCTCCACAGTAGATCAGTGGGTACAAGATACAAGCTTGAAACCCACAGAACCATCACACTTTGCCCATTTCTCAATCATGGTTTTGACTTGGAGTATATAGGACACACTAGTTATATAAGAAAATAGAGGCTGGGCACCAGTGGCTCATGCCTGTAATCCTAGCTACTCAGGAGACTGAAATCTGAGGATCATGGTTCAAATCCAGCTAGGGCAAAAAAGACCAAGAGACTCTTATCTCCAATTAACCACAAGAAAACTGGAACTGGTGCTGTGACTTAAAGTAAAAATAGCACTAGCCTGGAGAGGAAAAAGCTCAATGACAAGTGCCCAGGCCCTGAGTTCAAGCCACACAAAAGACCCCCCCCCCCAAAAAAAAGAAAGGAAGGAGGAAGCGAGGGAGATAGGGAGGGAGAAAGAGAGAAAGACAGAAAGAAAGAGAGAGAGAGAGAGAAAGAGAGAAAGAAAGAAAGAAAGAAAGAAAGAAAGAAAGAAAGAAAGAAAGAAAGAAAGGAAGAAAGGAAGGAAGGAAGAGAGAGAAAGAAAGAAAGAAAGAAAGGAAGGAAGAGAGAGAAAGAAAGAAAGAAAGAAAGAAAGGAAGGAAGGAAGGAAGGAAGAAAGAAAGGAAGGAAGGGAGAGAGAAAAGAAAATTCTTACGCTTTCTAGTTCTCAGATCTGAAGATTACAAGGTGAGGAAAAACTAGTCTCAGTGCTAGTCAGATGAGATTTACTCTGCTGCACAGAGGTACCAGTCTTTAAGCAACCATTTATGGATAAGGGGGTATTGGCTTAAATTATGCTTAAATTAGCATTCTAGAGATAGCCTGACTGAAGACAGTGCAGAAGAGGACCTAATTCCTGATCATACTGACTCTTCTTGCTCAGACTAGATTCACAACAGAGTAAGTGGATCAATAGCCACAGAACTTACAATCACATTCAACATCTTGTTGGGTCAGATTTGTTCTCTCTGTAAAGTGAACTCTGAAGAGTTGAAGCAAGTATGTTTCACATGTCCCAACTCTCTCTAGCCCCTCTGGGGAAAGCTGCAGCTTGGACCACGTGCCCAGCTCCAGGTTGAGCCTTTGTTCACAAATGGGCAGCAGCTCACAGAACCAGCAACAGGCTATTTGCTGCAGCATCCAAAGAGAAAACAAGATTCAATACCTTAAGCAAATGAGGCCCAGAACTTACTATGTGAGCTTTCCATGTCTGCAGCCAAACGAAGGCCAAAGGGAGTGGGGGAGAAAGGGGATGAAAGAATGAATGCTGCAGAAGACAGCAAGCAGACCTGATTGCTCAGGATATGGATGGATCATATCTAAGAGAACTGTGGTTGTGAGGTAAGGTGACCCAGGAGGAAGACCCAAGCTCTAAGGAAAGTTGGTCTCTTTCTCTATCCCTAAGAGAAAGAGGTACTATTCAGTAGCCCATGCACATGCTCAGAAGCACTGGCTTAGATATTTGAAAAGCTGAGATTTTCCCTGTTTTTTTTTTTTTCTTTCCAAAATTATTAGTTTCCGGGCTGGGAAGGTGGCTCAGTGGTAGAGTGCTTGCCTTGCATGCCTGAGGCCCTGGGTTCGATTCCTCAGCACCACATAAGCAGAAAAAAAGCCAGAAGTGGGCTGTGGCTCAAGTGGTAGAGTGCTAGCCTTGAGCTGAAGAGCTGAGGGACAGCGCCCAGGCCCAGAGTTCAGGCCCCACAACCGGCAAAAAAAAAAAAAAATATTAGTTTCCCAGTACACATTACAGAGTAATAGCCTAAAAGTTTGACACTGTACTTGGTATCTCTTTGGGGATCACCTGCTATGAAAGAAAGGCCCATAACTAGCAGATCCATTAGTATATTTATGTGACCCCAGCTGCCCAACTGAGGGCTTGCCTTGGGGCTCATGAAGCCTCAGGCTGGAGCACAATTTGGAAACCTAGGAGAGCCCATAGGAAAGATGCGAAGTGATGCTGTGAGCATCATTTACATGGTTATAGAGCTAGAGTGGGGAAGGATTAGAGAAGTGAGATGAATAGTTTAGAGGTAGCTTTTGGGGTGAGGAATAAGAAAAAACTTTGGGAGGAATAGAGGAAGTTTGACTATACTACACAGCACACACAGAAAACACAATAACTGCTACCCAGAAGTCTTTGCTGCAGCCTTCCCTCTATGGGTTACCTGAGTCTAGAGATACATACACATGGAGACTATCCCACAGAAACTTCCTCTCTCTCCTCTCCAGCAGCAGCCAAGGTCTCCATATTCTAGTCTCTAGTATTTTCTCCCTCCTACACAAGAGCCCTACACATGAATGATGAGGTACTGGATATGGATGCTTGTGGTGAAACACATGTAATCACACATATAGAACCTGAAGCTGTCTTGCCTCCAGAAAGACTATAATGCAGAGAATAGGTTTGGGGAAGGAGAGGGAGAAAGAAAGAAGTGATGGCTGACAGAGAGAAAGGCAGTAATACTGAAAGGCAAAGATAAAAAGGAGTTGGGGAATGAGTGACAGGGACAGGGACAGGAAGGAAAAGAGGGAGGGAATGGAGAAAGAGAGTGCAGAAGGAAAAAGGCAGCCATCAGTAGAACTAAGTTATGGAGCCTACACATACATACAGCAGACACTACTATACAAACAAGAAAACACAGAGGGAAACTACAGATATCACAAGTCGGTGAGCTTCCTCTGTAATGGGTTGGATTCAGTTTTAGGCATTGTGGGCTGCACAGTCTCTGTGGCAACCATTCAACCCCAGCACTGTAGTGTGAAAGCAGCCACAGACCAAGTGTAAACAAATAAGCATGTCTGTGTTCCCATAAAACAAATCTGACTTTCATATAATTTTCACGAGTCATGAAATAGTATTCTTTTGATTTTTTTCCAGCCCTTTAAAAATGTATACCATTCTTAGCTTGTGGTTCATAGTATGCTGACTCCTGATATAATTACATACATACCCAGCAGAGAGAGACAATAGAAGCAGGCAGAGACAAGTTGGGATAGGCAGGCAATCACAGTCAAAGCCACATACACAGAATCCTTCTTCAACAGAGATCCAGACTAGCACAAAGAGGCAATCAGACACATACAGACATGGTTTTGGAAAAACATGGACACAAACACAGACTTTTGTGAACATATACAAAAGCACAATCTCAAAGGAGAGTCACATAGAGACATGGATAGGACTACAGCAAAGACTGATACAGATCCGGGCATTCAAATAGAACCCTGATGACATATGAATTCTATAGAGACAAACACAGACCCAAGAACACACAGAGTACACAAGCACAAACTGTCATAGGCCCTCATCAGGACATATCACACAAACATATATAAATACAACATACATGGCTACAGATAGATACACATGGACATATATACACAGTGCAGTCATGAGCAGGCATCCTGAAAAGACTCCTAGAGAAACAACCATATGGAGACAGAAACACCAGATCTTCACACATGGCAAAGATAGACACTAAGATACACAGACTTTTGGACACACGTAGACATAAAGTTCCAGTCAGGGTCAGACAAAATCCAGACATGAACAAAGAAACAGCCATACCTGATTGCACAATACTGTGAATGTAATTTATGCCACTGAACTGTAAATATAAAAATGATTAAGATGGCAAATTTTTCTGGATGTTTTACCACCATTTGAAAAAGGGAAAAATACCCATACAGACATACAAACAGATCTACACAAACTATCCAGACAGGTAGGCCCACATACTTTCAACTCAACATACCATACTGTACCCCAACAGATGTCTTCAGAGATACCATACTGACACTTGGAAAAAGAGATGGAGACTAGGTGAGAAAATAGGGAATGCATGAAGAAAGAGAGAATGAAGAAAGATATGCACATACTCATGCTCTCCAACACTAAAAGCCATGAAAGGAGCTAAGGAAACTGAATGCAGAAGACAGTACCAGTAGAAGTTACAGAAAAATGAAAAAGGAGAAAAAGAGAAGAAACAAAGTCTCTCCCACATGCATCAACACATATCCAAAACTCTAGAGGCAGTTGAAGGAACAGTGAGTATGAACAATATAAAGTGAGGATGAGAGTGCAAGAACAAGGACAAAGAACAAAATAACAAAACAGAACAAACTATGGAGCAACAGAAAGGAGGAGCCACAGGACCAGGACTGGAGAACAGACCAAAATAATTTAAAACATCAGAAGGTGTTCATGGAAGGACAAAATCAAAATTCAAATAAGAAGGGAACAGGGAAATGTGTGGGCTGTGGGTAGGAGAAAGCAAGGATAAGACAAGGAGGGGAGCTAGGGGAACATGGGTGAGTCAAGGCTGGCAGTACAAAAGGAATGGGCAGGAAAACTCACTGTGAGGGTAGATCCAGAGAAGTGGGGGGAGGATTCCAGGTGTCTGGGTAGCCGAGCATCCAGTCTGACCAGACTTTCACACTGGGAAGCAGTTCTTTCAGGTCTGGGACGAAGGAAGACACCTTGATGTCATCTTGGTCATCCTGGCCCTCAGGAGAGGACAGCTGAGCTGCAGAGGCAAAGGGTGAGAACTGGGCCTATGTCTGCTGTGGTCCCCGAGTGATGCCTGTGATGCTGGGACGGCAGCAAGCTCTTAGGGAAGGGAGACCAAGTCCACAGGAAAGCTGGGCCCAGAAGCGAGGACAAATGCCAGCACCTAAGAGGATTCTGAAAAGTAGGACAAAGAGAGAACCAGTGCACTGGGTTTGCCCTGGAGATGACTCTTTCTGCTTCACCTGAACACTGATTGAAATCTCTGCTCTGGCCTTTAGCCCATTCTTTTAGTGCTCCTTCAACACAGTGCCAACATGGCACCAGAATTCCTGCCAAAACTGCTTAACTTGAATCATAAGAAAACAGCACATAAACCCAAATTGTAGGATTTTTTTTTTTTTACAAAATAAATGGCTTGAACACTTCAAAAATGTCAAAGTCTATGAAAGACAAAGAGTAAGAAAACATTCCACATTAAAAGGCACTAAAGAGATATGACATCTAGGGCTGGGGACAAGTGAGGATAGTAGTGTAGTGTTTGCCTACATGTACAAAGCCTTAAGTTTGATCCCAGCATCTTAAAAATAAAAATGGATAAAAAGGATTGGGGATTTAGTTCAGTGGTGCAGTTCTTGCCCTATGTGAGCAAAGCCTGAAGTTCAATCCCCATCTCATAGGGGAAATAAAAAGGAAAAAAAAACATGTCAATCATCTAAACACACTGTTTGATTAGATTCTACAGCAGAAAAAAATCATTTTCTTTATAAGGATCATAAGTAGACCTGAGTGTGTATAGCATACATTTTGGAGATAGAGGCAGGAGGATCATGAGTTTGAGGTGAGACTGGAAATGAGACCCTATCTCAAAAACAAAGAAAACAAACTTTATTATGGACCATTGGTACAAACTGAATAAGAACTATAGATTCAATAATAGCACTATATTAAAGTTGATTTTCTGATTTTGATAACTGTAGAGGGAATGTCTTTGTTTTAGAAAATAGGGAGTTAAGTATTTAGGGGTAAAGGGCTACTATACCTACATTTTTAGGTCAAATAGTCCAGGACAACAATAATGAGCTTAAAGGCACACACACATATACACACACACATGTGTAAGAATATATGGCAAAATGCTAACTAGCAAGGTGTCTGAAGAAGAGTATGTAAAAATATTATGCACCATTCTTAAAACTGTTCTGTTAATCTGTTATTATTTCTTGTTATTGTTTGTGTTCTAGTCCTGCAGCTTGAACTCAAAGTCTAGTCATTGTCCTTAGCTTTTTTGCTCATGGTTAGTGCTCTACCAAAGCTGTCTCACTTTTTTTTGGTGGATAATTAGAGATAAGAGCCTCACAGACTTTCCTGCCTAGGGTTGACTCTTCAATCTTCAGATCTCAGCCCCCTGAGTAGCTAGGATTACAGGTATGATCAATAGGCACTTAGCTTTTATATTATTTCTTAATAATAAGTTGTGGCTTCCTCATGCTCCTGAAAAAATGACAGCTCCAAAGGCTAAAGGCAAAGCTGGTTTGGCAGTAAATAGTGGAACCTCACTAATTATCAGTACTAATACAGGAGGTGAGACCAAAGTGTGCCTGTCAGCCTTACCTTACATAGCTACAGTAATCAAGCCTAGAATTCTAAGGGCACTTTAAAAGATAATAACCTTAATCTCAGGGCTAAAATGCCTGCTGGATCCAGTGAGCCTCCCAAGATGTCTATCTTATGGTGGTTATAGCACCTACCAGGAACCAAAGAGGGACACAGAGATCAACAGGATAAAAAGTAAAATGTTAATTGTAAGCAAAAAGGGAAGCATACTGGATCCCTAGTACTTAGGGAATGGGGGGAAGGAAACTCACTTTCCTGGTCTTTTTAAAAACCACACAGTATGGGCTGGGAAGGTGGCTCAGTGGTAGAGCGCTTGCCTTGCATGCTCAAGGCCCTGGGTTCGATTCCTCAGCACCACATAAGCAAACAGAAAAAAAAGCCGGAAGCGGCGCTGTGGCTCAAGTGGTAGAGCGCTAGCCTTGAGCTGAAGAGCTGAGGGACAGTGCCCAGGCCCAGAGTTCAGGCCCCAC